>NW_022196911.1:9298828-9337341 GCF_008632895.1 Mastomys coucha | reverse complement strand
CATCTCACTAGATGCTGAGAAAGCATTTGACAAAATCCAACATCCCTTCATGATAAAAGTCTCGGAAAAATCAGGAATTCAAGGCTCAGATTTGAACATAGTAAAAATAATATCCAGAAAACCAGTAGCCAACGTCAAACTAAATGGAGAGAAACTTTAAGCAATCCCACTAAAATCAGGGACTAGACAAGGCTGCCCACTCTCTCATAAGTTTTCTTACCCTTTCTGACCCACAGCTCTTGCTCCTAGGGCTCAACACATTGGATCTGCTAAGCACACTGAATTGACCCCAGCCCTTCATCGAACTCGGCTTTCCAAACTTTCTAAGGAGCTGTGCTTCGACTATACAAGGCTAGATATCAAATGAGTGCACAGCTCTCTAGAAGTCAGAACACCTCCCCACCTGAAGCCTCTCCTCTCCCAGGGGGAATCCTAAACCCTTCACCTTGTTTATAGTTTACTTTTTATTCTGAAATGGGTGAGTGTCTGTAGTCAGTGTTCCGATGCTGTAAAGAGACATCATGACCAAGGCAACACTTATAAAAGAAAAAGTTTAGTTGGGGCTGGCTTACAGTTTCAGGGCTTCAGTCCATTATCATCACGGCAGGAAGCATGGCAGGCATGGAGCTAGAGAAGTAGTTGAGAGACACAACACGATTGTAGGCAGAGAGGGAAATACTGGGCTTGACATGGTTTCTTGAGACCTCAAACCCCCCACCCCACCCCAGTGACACAGGGACACACATTCTAATCCTTCTAGTCCTTCCAAACAGTCCCACTCCCTGGGGACCAAGCATTCAAATATATGAGCCTATGGGGACCACTCGTATTCAAACCACCACTGTAATTACACAGAAGTTGTAAAAATGGAAGTCTCCTTGTCTGCTCTCCTCTGGAGAACCACATTTTATGTAGCCAGAGTCCAAAGTCAAGGCCAGGAAATGGACCTTCTACACATTGTATGCCAACTGTTTATTTGTCTGCCGTACTACAGATGCCATCCAGAGTCCTCTTCATGCTTATGCTAGGCACGTGCTTTACTGCTGAGATAGCTCCCCCACTCTCTTTTTCCTTCATTATTCTGAGGTTATTCTGAGACAGTATCTTACGAATTTGCGGAGGTCCTCACTCGATGCCATTCTAGCCTATGCAGGTTGCTGTAACTCCGACCTCAGATCTTATTTTCACTTCATATCTGTGCAGTGAGGTTCCTCCAAAGCACACTTTCAGGAAACCTCAAGGGGGCATGGGTTTGATTGTCTGTGGAGTTACTGTATGAAAGACCAAAGTCAGTGACTGTAGAGTCTCGCTGCTCCAAGATCCATAAAGATTGTTTAACATGGATGGATCTAAGCAGACACATCTATCCCACCAAACATTACCCCAGTACACTTGTCTTTGTCTGTCAAAGATTCATGATTGACATGGGCTTTCCAAGTAAACAATAGGCGCTGATCCTTTTGTACCGTGATGCAGAGAGATTTTATCTGTGCCACATCAGGCTTTCCCAGAGCAGCTTTAATACCTGTGTGTACTCCATAGACACCTGCACTAAAATCAGTACCACTACTGTGAATGCAAGAACATTATCACATATGTGTATGATATATATGTATATATGTATACACATAATTAAAGTATATAATGCATATTACTAGCGAGAAAAAAATATTTCAACCTGTGGGTTCCACATGACTTTTTTAGAAAGATTACCTAGGAAGAAAGAACTTAGTAAAGGCATCAATTCTAGCTTCATAATAAGTATATGTACTAAAATGACAGTTTGTTCAAGGGTCACACTCCAGCTCTTTACTTCTCAACATAATGCCTCTGAAACACTAGTAATGGCCCAGTTCCATCTCTTAAGGTTGTTTAGGCATAATAACATCAGTTCCACACTGCATGTGCAGGATCACAGCAAGGGGATTCCAATAGCTGGCTTCATGGTTGGTCTATTTTGTTTGACGTTATGTCTTTTGAAACAAGGCATTACTCTGTACCCCAGGCTGCCCTCAAACTCATGACTTATCCTGGCTTAAGACTCCCAAGTACTGGGATTGCAGGCATGAGCCACTCCTGGCTTCAACCTTAGTGATCTTTAGTAATTATACTCAGAGCTTTCAGGTCAGAGTCCCATATTGTGGAATTTCAGTCTCGGGGAGGCAAGTGCCTTCTCTGTGAAGATGGTGAGGCTACTAGTTCTTGGCAGTGCATGTCTGAAATGCCCTGAACTTTCTCCCTTCTCCTCCTCCCCCTGTCCCTCTCCCTCAGACATCCTGCTATTTCACGTAATGGATGTCATCCGCATCAGTATCTACTGACCAGAGTTCCCAGTGGAAGAACTGTGGTGTCTGGAGATGGAAGTGTGACTGGGCTTGCGGGTTGGTGGTTATCAGACACTGAGGAGCCCTGAGAGTGTGCCACTGTCCCCTCTAATTCCATTTTTCTCCAATGCTCAAATCCCTGCTCAAAAGCGGTTGCCTTAGTTATTACAGCAGTAGAATAAAACATTCCTTCAAACCAAATACAAATGAAGTAATAGCATTTGCTCCTCCTTCTAAACGGCCCTCTCCCTGAGCTGCTAAAATCCAATTTCTCCTCACCTAAGCATCCCACACCTAGGCCTGAAAAAAAAAAGAATAATTTCTAAAGGCAATATAGCCATATAAGAATAAGCCATACCAAAACCATATTTATGAGTATAACTCTGTAAGAACGCAGGCACATATGAATCCAGAATAAAGATAATATAACGGCTTAATATGGTGATATTATGGGTCATTTTTGTTCCTATTTTTAAGAAGCCAGTAATGCCTATAATTTTTAAGCATTAATATCTCCTTATAATACAGAGGAGGGACACATCTCGGCTGATGTCGGCTTCTCTCCTCAGTACCTTGCATACCACATGGGATCCATGCGTACAGTCTGGGGAAGACACACCCCTAGAAAGGGGACGTGACAGCAGGGTTGGTTTACATTTTAGAGGCATAATTATAGAGAGTGACCTAGGAGAGGCTACAGCACCCCTACTAAAACCTTTTCTCTGGGGAAACAAACCGTGTGGCATTGCCCCTCTACAGGGTTGGCTGGCAATGACCATGTCTGCAAGTCCCTCTCCTCCAGCAGCTGAGCATCCTAACTCCCACCTCATTTCTTGTCCTGCCTCAGACCATGTAGCACCCTGAGCCTCAGGAATGAGGGGCATTGAGGAGCCTCACAGACACCTTCGTGGTAAAGGAACCCAGGGGCTAGCTGAATTGTGGAACCAGGGTTGTCCTCATTTTGCCTGTGACTGGTTGCTATAGTAACAAAGTTCTCCTCTTGTCCCTAGTAACTGAATCCCATTCCCCTGGATGTATAGGCTTCATCATTGGCTCCCAGAGTCTCAGCCTCTAAGCCCCACTGGTCAAGACACTTGAGAAAACTCAGGCTTCCTCCTCTGGGTGACCCCTTGCTAGTTTCAGGCTTCCTGCTGCAGGAGCCTTAGTCACAGCTTCACAACCCAGGACCATCACTCCCTATTTTTTTTCTTCCTTGCCCCTTGCATTGAGATCGGCTTAAGCTCATCTTCAAATTATCTGAGCCCGGTATTGTCTTCTTCCAAGCCTTGCCTCCTATGCTTCTTCTGCCAGAACTTCCCTCCACCCCAAGAATAGAACTGCATTCCCTTCCATGGTATTCAGAGGTCCAGTGCCAGCCTTCTGTAGCCCAGCCTATCATGAAGACAAGGCCCTAGAGAATTACTATCTCTCAGGATGACAATGGCCACCTCTACAGCTGACCTATGTGTGCCAAATGCAGATAAGTCACTATTTCTCTGTTGCTGAAGCTAAAGGAAAAAGGATTTCCTCTCTCCAGTCCTCCTCTGGTTTTCCCTCTGGTCCTCCCCTCAGATCTATGTCTGTGGTCTCACTGTTTCAGCCACGCATGCCTTCAGCAGTGTGTTTGGAGTTCCTGAGAGGCTAATTATATAAAAACCAAGAGCCATATCTCTGTAGCCATCACCGGCTCCATGAACTGGGTTCCCTGAATGGAGAGATGGGGCTACACGGGAAGACGGCAAGAGATGAATAAAAATGAGACCAAGACAAGGTTCTGAGCAAGGCCCAATGTTTACTTAGGAGTCTGAGTATATATAGAGAGGGGACCCACCCCCCTAAATGCCAGGATCTGGACACCTCATCAGCATCTTGTTGGTTGTCAGGAAGACAAGCTCAGTAAGTCAGCAGGTGGTGGCTTCTTTCAGGAAGCTGCAGGTGTGGCAGGACCATAGATTTCTCCTAGGTCGGAAGGCTCAAAGAACGAACGCTAGGTCCGCTAGCTGACTTTGGCAGAGCAAGGTCTGAATCAGCCTGCACCAGGCTGGGGGAAGGGCACATATCTCTGCTTTGAAAAGATCAGGGTTCCTAGGTACTCTCCTTCCAGTGATACCAAAAGCAGCCAAAGCCAACAGTGCTGTCTCGTGGACTCCAGTTCAGGCCCCGGTAAGGAGCAGGGCACAAGGTCAGCTGGAGAAATGAGAGGAGGTACAGATCCAGTAGAAGCACAGAGAACCTCAGAACTGGGCTAGACCCAGGAAGGAGACAGAGACCCTGGCAGGGACAACCTGGGCTCTCCTTTAAGCAGTAACAACTGGGATTCTGGCCGCTGGACCATTACCAGGAGTTTTAAGGTAAAACCCCAGCCTCCAGCAGCCCTACTGGCCAGACTCAGTCACCCATCCCCAGTATGCCCATTAGAGAGACAATAGTGGAGATGTGATCATTATCACCACATTAGGAAGATGGACAAATAGGGAAGTCCAGTGTCTCCCAAATCCATCTTGAAGGTATGGACGTGAAGTTCAGGTTTAAGCCGTGGACAGCAGGTACACATAGCTGAGAAGTTCTGGTCGCCATGAGATCCTGCCCATCTCCAGTCCATCCTCACAAGGGTCTGTCTGGGTGTGAAATCATAGATTGTTCAGTTTGTGAGCAGATCCGTCCCTGAGACTGCAGCCTCCACCTCAGTGAGAATCAGCCTCTTATGGGGTAGAGGGTTGGTCCTTCCAGGAACTCAAGGTGAATAGAGAGGAAAGGTTATCTCTATGCCTTCAGCTGAAGGACAGACACAAAACGAAGGTGGAGACGCCGGGCTTGCATCCCACTTCACATCCCCTCATTGACCCAAGAGGACCTGGTGCTTTGTAGCAAGAGCAGATTATTATTTTAATTTCAGTGTGTGTGTGTGTGTGTGTGTGTGTGTGTGTGTGTCATGTGCACTTGCACATATGTAATGCATGTGTGCGTTCTGCATGTCTGTGAGTGCAGGTATGCCTTTATGTAGAGATACAAGGACAACCTTTAGGAGTTGGTGTTCTCCTGGGCTCTAGGAATCTGACTTGGGTCATCAGGCTAGTGCACAAAGTGCCTTTACACACCAGTCTATCTTGTCAGCCCATGAGTGCCTATTTCAGTACACCTAACCCTTCATAGACCCTTATGTAACTTAGATAGTACACCCATGTGTTGCCTTTACCTGTGTTCTTTAGAGAGTGGGGCTTGTTTCCTACTGGAAGGAAAGTTGGCAGACGGCATGCAACACTGTATCACAAATCTTTAAATCTATTAAGGATGCAGAGGGGGAAGCCTAGATTGTGTTCATTTGTTTCTATGTTTGCGTTCAGGTCTCAGTTCCAATCTGAAAGATTGGTTGCCCCTGCAGCCCAGGAATGCAAGTCTCATAGGCCCATCTCTTCAGGAGACTATTTTGTCTACTTAAAAAAATAAAATAAAATCTGTGCAAAGAATATTTATTTTCATCCCTAGTAAACAATGTCAGTGTTTATCAGTATGTCAGAAATGTCTTAGCGAAATTTAAGATAACTTTTTTTGTGTGATGGCCTGAGCCCATTAACCTAAGAAATGACTTCATTTTCTCAAGGAGTCAAGAGATCACGAGAGGCTTTAAAAGTAACATTTTCCATATTGGCAGAGGAAAATCATGTCTGGACTGCCCACCTTGATTGGCACAAACTGTCCTTTACCCTCATGCAGTATGACCAACTTCCTGTCCTACAGCAGTGGCCACTGTGGATGATAAGGGTTCCATATTTGACTGCTTCCCACTAAGAGGACTTTCTTTGTAGCACATACTTGACTTGAGTGACATGCGATTAGACCTTCTGCCATTTGCCTCCAGAAAGACGAAGTATTTCAGATCTTGACTTGCTATTATTTTCTTTAAAATTATCAAAAATATAACTTCCATTCTAATAGCACTGAGTCTCCCAGGCAATGAATCCCCAGACTTATGCAAATAGCTGTGCTGTGTAATTAGAGGAAAGCAGGTTTGTTTTTTTTTTTTTTTTTTTTTTTTTTGGTTAAATTACCTTTCTGCACTGAGGACTCTATCTTAGACCAACCTTTGCAAGTAAATTGAACCTGCTGGGTTTGGAAATTAGACTACGAGGCACAAATGGGTACATTTCTTCAGTCGGCGTCGCCGTTTTGCATCGATCTCAGATTAACTGTGCATACTGGGAAAGGAAGAGAACACCATGGTGAGCCAGCATCCATGGCAGCTAGCACTGCACAACGCCAGGGCTCAGCCCCACAAATACTCATCACTTTTAGCACAATTAAAGTACAAGAGAGTGAATTTAAAGTTTAAAGTTATTTTTATGTGGAACCTTTTCCCTCAAAATAATATTTTTATTGATTCTTTGAGAGTTTCACATCTTCCTCCCCAATCGCACTCACTTCCCAATCCTTCCATGTCTGCCCCCAACCCTTGGGACATGCACCGCCCCCCCCCAACAAAATAAAAATAATAATAAAAAGCAAGTCCAATCTGTGCTGTTCATATACTCACTGGGGGAAGGTCAAATTTCCAGTGGCCAGCCCCCTAGAGAAAACTGAGTCCTTCTCGACCCGCAGCCCCACCAGGAGTCGTCAACGTGGGGTTGTACATTTCAGCATCGTTGCCACAGTGTTTAAGAGTTCTCTTTGGGGCTGGCGAGATGGCTCAGCGGGTAAGAGCACTGACTGCTCTTCCGAAGGTCCTGAGTTCGGATCCCAGCAACCACATGGTGGCTCACAACCACCCATAATGAGATCGGACGCCCTCTTCTGGTGCATCTGAAGATAGCTGCAGAAAATTACGACGGAGCGAGCAGGGCGAGAGCCAGCTGAGCCGGAGCGAGCGGGACCGGCAGAGGTCCTGAGATCAGCAGCAGCCACACACATGATGGAACACAGTCATCTGTACAGCTACAGTGTACTCATACACATAAAAATGAAATAAAATAAATCTTTTAAAAAAAAAAAAAGAGTTCTCTTTGATGGCTTCCTCTTTAGGTTGTTATGCTTTGGGGGGTGGGGTGGGAGTTGGGGATGTCACAGAAGCCCTGTTCCTCTTTCTCAACTATGCATCTGCGGTCATCGATACCACTGCTTCTCTGTACAGTCATCGGGAGCATGGGGAACGGGCTTCCACATGGTTTCCACGATAGCACAGGCCACAGACACGGCCCCTGGCTGAAGTAGAACCACAGAACCAGACAAGGCCCTCAGAGGCAGTCGTGGACTCAGGTGGCAGCGCAGGTCATTCATATCAGAAACAGAATTCTCACGTTATGTGGGACTAGAGACGTAGCTTAGTTGTAGAGTACTTGGCTAGCATACATGAGGTCCTGGGTTTGAGCCACAGTACCATATAAACCAAGTGTGCTGGTATACTCCTATAATCCCAGCCATCACAGGGTGGAGGCAGTTCTGCTGAGAAAGATCTGGAAGATCGAGATGCCTAACACCATGTCACAGTAGCATTCTCTATCACTGTTACTTTAAAAAAAAAAACTAATGTGACAGGCTGGAAAGATGGGCTCAGCAGTTAAGAGCACTGATTGCTCTTCCAGAGGTCCTGAGTTCAATTCCTAGCAACCACATGGTGGCTCACAACCATCTGTAATGGATCCGATGCCCTCTTCTGGTATGTCTGAAGGCAGCTATAGTGTACTCATATACATAAAATAAATAATTCTTTAAAAAAAAAAAGAACTAATGTGACATGTTCCTGAGATACTGTCTGAAGTATCCCTGTTCTTAGCTGTGGTCAGTGCTGAATTACCCCAGTGTAATTTTAAAACAAAACAAAAAAAAAAAAGGAAGTGGGATATGGATGAATCAGAAATGCTTCAACTGAGACAAACATGCTTGCAAGGATCGATGTTTACAAAGCCTGCCGGGAGCACATGCTTACAGACCTGCTCTACTGAGGCTGGGAAGAGTCCAGGTGGATTACCCTGTGTACTGAAGGTCATTCTGTGCATGGTGCCAACTAAGGGCTTGCTCTGTGGAAGTGGCTATACAGTGTAGCAGGGAAGAACTCATTATTATGTAAAATCGTACCATAAGGGCTCTCCCTCTGGAGAAGCACGGCCAGAGTAGAGAGCACTCATCTCTATTCTCCTTGAGACGGGTTTGTAAAGGATAGCAGGTCCTCGGGCATTTTATATCTCCTGTCCTGCCTGAAGGCAGAGGCTGGTGCTGGGTGACCTTTCGAGGGGATATCTATTCCTCTGAGTCTGGAGAATTATAGAAGGCCTTGAATCTGATTCCAGTGAATTCGAAATCAAGAACACAGCTGCTCCCAAGCCTTAATAAACTAAAGTGCAGGCACACACACATTCTGTGCTGCTGAATTAACACCTGGGTTCTCAGACATTCATGCAATCATTTCTTTTGTTGTCTGTGATTGCAAACTAACAGTTATTAGTCTATCATAGTACTTTTAAAAAAAAAAAGAAGAAGATACTGCTTTTAAGCCCAACATGTACAGAGCTTCTATTAGTGAAGTGTTGCCATGGATACACGGGATCAAAACTTCATTCCCCAAAATAAGAATACAGAAGACATTCCCTTGTGTTGAAAGGTAGGTCTTTTATATCATCTACTATTGTTGAACCCTTATTATAAACCAAGACTTGTCTTGTACATCGGCATGCAAAGATGAAAAAGTAAGTCACAGTGCTTGCTGGGGGGCCTGTGAGAGAGGGGGATCATTCAGATAGGGTGTCAACACTTACTATTCAACTATAGTTTACCAAACTCAGGAAGGGGTTACACTGAGCAGTAAGAGGTGGAATGGCCATCCCTAATAGCTCAACCAGGAGACCGCCAGTATGAGTCTGTGCGCCACTGCCTGGCCATTCTACCTGAGTAGACAAACACATGATGTGATTTAACAATTTTGCCTGCCGACACTGAGTCAAAGCTGATGGCCAATGCTTTAAATTCCTTTGAGAGGAGCTGGACCATCCCATTCCCAAGAGATGGGTGAGCTTTCAAATGCCAATGCCAAGCAGAAAGATGTCTTGACAAAACCATCCACGCCTAAACAGGCCTGAGAGAGCTAAAAGTTAAAAGAAACCAAAGAGTGGTCCTCCCCTCTACACACTGGGAGGACAGCTCCACATAGAGTCATTGTAGGCACACACTCTCTCGCCTCCCCTTTGCCTTCAGTTCCTTGATTAAAATTAAAAATTACCTCCTTGGATCACAATAGCACTGTGCTATTGTGGCGGCAGTGGTCATTAGGGAAGACAGGCAAAGACAAGTTTCCACACTCCTGAGTTCTACTGCCAGTGACCCCTGCCTCCTGGGATCAAGAGACAGAGAGTCACACTGACTAGTCCAAACAGTGAGGACTGGTCTCCAGAAAAGTCACGCTTCCCAATGCTCTCCTCAGTAAGTCTCTTACGGACACACTTGCCCATTCCTCCAGCCCTCAAGACTCTTTGCATACTATGTGGCTCCAGACCTGAAAAATCTTATCTCCTATTCCCATACCATGTCACTGATATGTCTTTCAAGGTCTATTAAATGCCATCCTTCATGCTATACAAGCAGATATACCAACACAGCAACAAATTAAACATCAGGGTTAAAAATCCAGATGAAGGATGGAGAAGAAGAGTGATGCTGGCCCCACAGGCCCTCATGCTGTTACAAATAGGCCGAGAGGGTCATGATTTGCAAGGTAGGAAGGGAGCCTGGCTCCCAACATCATCATCATTGTCAGAATTCCTAACAGAAGGTTGGAAAAGAATCCTCACATCTGGGATTGTATAGAGGCAACCCTGTGGTACTGTGAATGAAGTTTCTAACCTTTAAAAAAAAAAATCAAAGGCAGACCAGACTGCTTCTGCCTAAGACCTTCATAGAAGAGCAGTGGTTCTCACTGCATGAGCTGGGGCTGAGCCCAGTGGAAGAACCAAGCCCCAGCGTCCAAAAGCCTCAATTCCAGCCCTGTTAGCTGATCTCACATCACTTCTGCCATGGGAGTGCAAGTAATTACAGGCTTCTGTCTCCAGGAGTCACTGCAGTTTCAAAAGATGACATGAGAAGCCCCAAGCAGCAATGGCAGAGTTCACCTGGAATGGAAGAGGTTCTTACCCCGTTTGAGAATAAGCTAAAGGAGCCTGCAAAACAGCACAGCAGCTTGAGCCTCAAAGAATGAACCATGTGAACAGTGGCTACTGCTTAAAAGACATATATGCGTTGTTCAAAAAACATGGAAGTTTCTGGAATGATACCCAGAGCTCTGTGGTTTTGTCCTGTGATAGCAGCCAGATGCACACCTATTCTACCATCCATATAATAAGTCTAGTATAAGCAATGCCTGTGTCCCATGTCCTTCTCCGACCACGGACTCCCATTTGTATTTTGAGTTCACCACTGCTGCTTGCCTTGAGCCGGAAGCCATGACACCTTCAAAGTCATGGCTCCTTTAATTACTGCCCACCAACTGTCAGTATATGGAGAAGTTTCTTTTTCAGGTACAGGCTTAATGTTTGATCCAACTTAACTCAGTGCTTACCAGAACACCCAAAATTAAATTGGGGGAAGGCTGGCCTAAGACAAAGCAGTGACACCCACAGGCTGCATTTCCACTAAGCTGTAGAGTTTTTGAATCCGGATCCCTCCTTTCCCGGACACCCACTCATAACTATCACATACCTGTCCTTCCCACTTGTTCATCCCCTTCACCAGCACCCTGTTATTGCTAGGGTCAGCACACACCATGTCAGGGCTATTGAAGTGTTTGAGGGTCAATACCTGGACCTCAGCAGCCCTAATAAGCTAGGTTTGACTACCATTCAAATAATACTGAAAGCAGAGAAGTAGAGTTAGTCAACATAGCCACATGGAGAAGAAGAATGAAAAGAGTTCTAGCAATCCCCAGTCCATCTCCTGGGATGCTGGCGGGAGGTTTAGATGCAAACAGAGGACAAAAGGTACTCATGACTAAATGCTGGTCAAGGTATAGTCCCAGCATTCACTGATGTCACTGTCTGGACTAGTCCCCCCCTGCAAGTTGTCAGCTCTACACAGTCTCTCCCTGGAAGACAAGCTCTCCCATCTGGCTGACACTGGGACTTCAGTTTTCCTCTTTCTCCCAGTATGAGATTCCATTTGACAGCCAAAGACAGGGCACATGTATCTCTTCAGAATTCATTCCTCCAGTCAGGACTATTTGGGCTTCTCTGCTTTCCAACCCTGTGTTTCTTTATGCCTTCTCTCTGCCTGGCCTCATCTTTAAGGGAACTCTAGCTACCCCAACCCAACAAATCAATAAGCATAAATAACTGACCAGGCTTTGCCAGTTTTTTGCATGTGGAGAAGGATTCTAGGGCCGATAGATGTTGGTTTGGAGGACAAGAAGTAGAAAGCCTCTTGGGGCCTCAAGAACGTCACCTACTTCCTCAGCTTTGTAAGAAGTGGTCCTCTCCCATCAATCACCTTGACTCACAAAAACTGTCCCCTTGTGTTGGTTTTTAAAGACTGAGAAAGCTGTTTGTAAGCAGAAAGGGCACTGCTATCAAATAGTTTAACGCCAACTCAATTAATTTCTCCCAACAATGAAATGGAGACAGTCTAGTGCCTCTCTCAAGGGGTGAGGATCCAATAAATTGTCCTGTGTGAAAAACTTGAGCAGAGCATGGCCCAGGATGGACAATACCAGCAACAGTAATGATAATGTATTCGAGAGCTGCTATGCATGACCTATGAAAAGCAGTTTCAATACAATTCATGACAATAATTCAGTGGTAGAGGCATTGCTGTCTCTGGTGGCTGATAATAAGCTTACAATACTTACACACATCTCTAGCAGGATGCCCAGCTGGAGTTATGCCATATGAATGTGGTTTTCATCTATTCTCAGACATGGTGTAAAATAGGGCTATGGATAAATTGTACCTTTAGGGCACATCTTCCCTCACCCAGCCCCATTCCTTTGGTTTATGACCCATGTCAATCCATAAGACACCTCTGACAAGCAAAGGGACAAATGTCAGAAACAACAAAGAACAAATGACCAATCAGAACCTCAAAGCTGAAGGGAAAAAGAGATTGCTTCAAGTGCAGAGACTTACAGCAGGCAATATGCAATATGTGAGCAACTGTATTTGGACCCAGCTCCAGACTCCTTCAAACAGACCAAAGATAAAAGATGGCTTCCTGGGAAGGATATATTGCCCAGGTACATACTCAATAATGGGTTGCTATGTGGAATAAACAAACCATAAAAACTAATCACTAGAGGACAGACCATCTGATCTTTAAATGAGCAGAGTCCCCCACCAAAGATAGACAGACACCAAATTAGCATCTGAGAAAATGTATGTCACGTCACTCAGCCACTACAAGTCATACCTGTTAATGTGACCAGACTCCAAAACACTAACAACATCAAATACTGGTAAGGACACAGAGCCACAGGAGCATCCAGTGAGTCATTGTCACGAGGGGTATAGAGGATAAACACTTTTGAAGATCACGTCACTGTTTGCTATAAAACCTAACACCCAACTCTTGCTCTGTCTTTGTCATTTACCAAAATTAGATGAAGACACATTCCCACACCTCAGCTTTGACAGGAATATTTATGGTGGCCTTGTTTATAAATGCCAAAGCTGAGAGGCGACCAAGGTGCCAATCAGCTAGTGACTGACCGATTGGTACTGCTGAACAATACCAGAAGGAAAATAAAACTTCTCTCCCAGTTCTTAGAACTTTGGTTCTGTGTTTACAGTTCCTTTAGCCATAGCTTGGTGATTACCATAGTGAATTATGCCCAGGAATTGTCTGGAGAAGAGAGATGCTTATAAAAGATGCAGCAAATGGCATGAACTCTAATTCAGTGAATGTGAAATCTCATGGCCTGCATTCCTCATGAGCATCCCAGCTGACTGGCAGCCAGGTGCACCAGGAACCATGTCTTCAGAACCCAATCATGAGGGCATATGTAAGACACCAGAAGAGACATCACAAACTCTGGTGAAAAAAAAAAAAAAAGCAACAGACAATGCCAGTAACTGATAGGATGGCTACAAAGCACTGACAAACTTAGCTTTAACACTCAGCAGTGTTGTGCTATAGAAAAATGCATTCCTTGAGTTTTAGGATAACACAACCTTCCCTGAATACATGCCATTACTTTAAATAGCCAAGAGGACAGAGGAATATTTTTCCAAGTATCACAGATGTGTAAGAATAATGACAATAGCAACTGACATGACCCTGAAGATGGGAGAGTATGGGAAAGGTGATGTTCTAACTCTTTATTTGCGCAAGGAAAATTCAAAACCCAAGCTGTATGTGTAAGCCACCCATCTTTAAATAGTGTCTTAGATTCTCTTAAAACACTCTGTGGAACAATAGAAAATATGTTGTTTGTCTAGATCCTTCCTTCTTACAAGACTGTGATTGTTGTGCCCATGTTTAACTGGAGAGCTTTTCGCTTCTTCATGTTCATTGGGTTTGAGGTAGAGTTCTAAGAAATGCTAGGAAATTTTAAGGAAGCACCAGAGTGTATTGGACAGTAAAGACAAAATATTACCACCTCCTCCACCTCCTCCTCTTCCTCTTTCTCCTCTCTGTCCTCCTTTTCCTCCTTCTCCTCCCCCTCCTCCTCCTCTCCCTCCTCCTCCTCTTCCTCTTCCTTCGACTACTCAGAAAGATGACATTGTTGTTTCTACTATAAGTAGAAGTTCCAAGTCAAACCTCACTTGCAAACAGAATGGAGCTGATCAAGTTTTGAAAGAGGGAACTCTGATATTAAACAATGTTACCATAACAAACAGCCCTAATTTTTAATGGTTTGAGGCAAAAGTATCTTTATCAATTACAAAACATGCCCATTTGAGTCAGCAAGGACTTCTGTTCCACACCATTCTCAGGTAGGCCACGTGGGAAAGACAGCAGCCTGTTGACTGTTATAGTCATCTATACCCAAAGTGTATGTGCCACAAGGGTAGGGACAGAGATTTGGATGCCAACAATTACAGACTGTGGTCTCCGGTTATAAATCCATTCCACTTTCTCTCATTAGCCAAGCATGTCATTTGGCCATAGTTAATTTCATAGAGTGAAGACAGGACAGCACCATGAGCTCTCATAAAAGAGAGGGCATAAAATACCACAGGACAGTGTTAACATCAACCAGAAACTGTCCAGCTTAAGTTCCTACCCAAAAACTGTTTTCACCCACCTCACAATGAGGAATCACAGCAGGAATTTTGAGGAAGAAGGCACCATAACAAATGTGACAGACAAGGATGTGAATTGTAAAAAGTTAACGCTTCTGTTTATTAATTGACATGATACATGACATTGGAATAATCTGAAGTCTGAATTTAAAAAAAAAAAATCCCCCACAGTAAACTTCATTTTCTATCAGCTCCATAATGAATAGATGAGAAATTGATTAACAATAACTTATCTTTCCCCCCTTTGTACATTTAATCAGCCTAATAAGAGCTTTATAAATAACTAATGAAAAAAGGCAGTATCAATGCTTATAATATGATTCCTCCTACCATGGAAAATTAGACCCATCTATTGAAAAACAAATACCCCTTATAGAAGCAAAAAGTCCTTCTATCACGCCACTTAATCAGACTTAGAAGCATAACTGCCATCATGCAATTTAAACTAGATATATTAAAGTATTTCTTTTAAAGGAAAACAATTGTATAACATCACAAATGAGCCTTTCTATTAGAGACAGTATGGGAGTGCTAACCTTGGCAAACATTGAACCTATTGCATCTATGCATTCCTGCTGCTATGCATTCCACCCACCTTGGGAGTAAGCAAAGCAAAATCCTGGGTTCCTAGTGTCTGCTCTTGATGTGAATTCTGTCAAATATAAAGGGATATTTTCTTAAATTCAAAAAGAAAGCCGAGAACATCATCAGAAAATGCTTTGTGTTTCAGATTACTTGGTCTCTGGGTAAAAAAAAAAGCTTTGAGGGAGAGGAAAAGAACGGTGCGGGTAGACCTGAGAACCCTTCTTTACAGTGGAACCACAGAGAATCAGCAAAGAGTGATAGAGTGAGCCATAACTCCACATTTACTCCCAGTTCTAAACCAAAGAATAAGCTGGTCTCTTCCTAAGATGGTGCTGTTTGTCATGAGGTCTGTTTTAAGGAGAGTTCTCTGTCTTTATGAGAACTGAAAAGATATAGCCTTCCAAGCCCTTGTATCTGGAAGCTCTGTCCTCTGATCACTCTTCCCTCACTCATCCCTGGGAGATTATCCTCAGGAAGTTAAGGCACCTTTAATTCTTAGGCCACATTCCCTGTGCTTCATAATCTGAGCCATGCTTGGAGTGGCAGAGAGCTGACAAGGGTCCATTACTGAAGGCCCCCAGCCAGCAATGAGGCTGATCCTTGGCAATGGTGTTGTGTGATAATGCTCTTGGAGAGACATAAAAAAAAAAAAAGTCCGCTCACCCCACATAGGAAACCAACAAGAACCAAAGTAAGAATGCTACTAAAGTCCAGCTTGATGAGCCAATGAGTTTTACTAGGGCTACTTATAGGAAGGAGCATGGGTGGGTATTTACTGGAGTAGAAATGACTCGCGATGGTTGCCATCTGCCAAGCCCACCCCAGAGTGGGTGACAGCTCCCAAAACCCAAAGCCATAGAGTGCAGTGTATAACTTGTGGGCAGCTCAACCAGTTGGAGGGTGTCCTTTCCAGGTAGCTTAGTCGGTGTTTCCCTCTTCCAAGAAGCTGTGCTGGTCTCAGCTTCTTGAAGGCAGCTTGACTGATCTGTCTTGTCTAGGCCTCTAGGCTGGTCTGAGACTCCCATAGGCAGCTCAGCTTGTCTGAGAGTGTCTCTCAGTAGTCCTTACTGCTTATGTAAGCTCTGGGTGGGAGGAGACTGTTGTATCTGGTCAGTTTCAGGGACTTCCTGAAACCTTTGAATTGTTTACTTACTGTTTGCTTCCAGGCAAGTTAAACTGTCTTATCTCCCTTTAGAACATCCTGAGCCTTAAAAGACTTCCTTCCAACATGGAAGGTTTATCTCAGAGGAAATTGCTACACCACAAACAGGTACCGCAGTTGTACCCTGAAGGAACAAGCTAGTTGTTCCACAAGCTAGGTAGCTTGCAACAACATGTACTGCCTCAAAGGTCTTTGGGTGAAGTGTTAGAAATCAGGCTGCCACCAAGGCCATGCGTTCTCTGAAAACCATGAATAAAATCTTTGCTCCTTCTAGTACCTTATATCTGCTGACCATCATTGGCAGTCTCTGCCTCCATATTCACAAAGCCACCTTCTCTCGTATGTGGGCCTTTTCTCCTCTTACAGGAATGTCCCATATAGTTAGGACTACCCTCATGTACTGTAGCATTAATTAGTCATACCTAGAGTGCCATTTTTAAATAAGATTATATTCCGGAATACTGAGAGTTAAAGTTCATCACTATGTCTGACCTTTAGCATGAGTGAATAAACACAAGAGAAGGGAATAACTCAAAACTTGCAGGCTTGTCTTCTATTTATATTCTAGCTAACAGACATTGTCATGTGGTATGATAAACTATAGGGCAGGCTGGGGAATGTCGTCTCTAGCCTAACAACTACATATCCAGGTAAGACTCATACTTCAGGAGAAAGGAAGAATAGGTACCATAGGACAATTAGAAACCATCATGTGGTGCTGGCATGGTAGCCATTAGGCAAAATTATACACAGTAGCATCATAACCACTACCTATAGATGCCAGTGAATACTTAAAACATGGCTGATGCGCTGGGCAGTGGTGGCACACGCCTTTAATCCCAGCACTTGGGAGGCAGTGGCAGGCAGATTTCTGAGTTCAAGGCCAGCCTGGTCTACAGAGTGAGTTCCAGGAAAGCCAGGGCTACACAGAGAAACCCTGCTTCAAAAAAATAAAATAAAATAAACATGGCTGATGCAATTCATAAATGCAGAATGTAAACTGAATTTCAAAGACTCAGCTCAAAAAGGACGATATAAAATATCTTGTTAATATTCTTGATACTGACTGCATAAATAATAATTATTTGTTGGGATATATGAACTGAATTTTGGGGGTAGGGTTCCCTCACCTGTGTCAAAGATTCTACAAGGCTGACTGACCAACTAGAATCTCCATGACCATAGGGAGCTAGAATGTTTTAGGTTTAGAGCCAAGTTATATGAAGCTATCTTTAGCCCCCTTAATAGCTATTCATTAACCACCTTGAGCTACATTCTCATGTCTATTAGGTAAATCCTTTCAAATGTACTAACCAACCATAACTTCTACTGACCCAGAGGCCAAGAATGTCATCAGATAGCAGCCAAGGCCTACAGCAAGGTCTGCTATAACCAACCTTTCTGATGTTTCCACCACTGCATTTCAAAACTACCTTGATTTATGACTTTCTTTTTTCTGTCTTCACAAAACTTCACAAAAACTTCATGAAGCTAGTACCACATCAAAGCATGGTATTTGGGGTAACCTGAATCCACATGTCTGGGCCAGGGGCACTCAAATTTCCAGGTTCTCATATCCCAGAATGAACTCTCCATCCCTTTGAGATGAGAGCTATGGTTTTATATCAATAGATAAATAAAACTCAGTGTCAAAACCACTTTCACCTTTTTTGTTCACCTCATGGAGGTACTAGAAATTGTAATGTTCCATTTGAGGCTCCAGTTATTTCTATGTGCAACGTAACTTCAGGGGGATCCATACAAACCAGCATTCGATACAGGGCAGGACAGAGAGAAGGTCATGGTGTCAGGAAAGGCTGAGGATAGATCTCAGAGGCCTTGATATTCTGCAGCAAAGATGGATCTTACAGGTTCACCTAAAGCAAAACCCCCTGCCAATGCAGCGTAGCCCTCGTGGGCACATAACTAAAGCATCTCCAGCCCATGAGGGGAGAACCTGTATGCTACTTTCGGTTCGTAAAATCAAATTGGATTAGCTGTGTAACGTTCTAACAGTGTGAGCACAATGAATGAATCCGTTCAGAGAATGAATGAACGGATGGACAAACCAGGGTAAAGACACTGAAATTTCCCTTCCATCTGGTGCCTCGGTACAAGTAGATTTCAAGTATTACATTTAGGGGGTGAAAACATTCATTGATCCAGTAAACTCCATAGGAACAGTTCCTAGGAGGTTCGCGTTTTGCTTTTTGGAGAGAGTCTTTCCTGGCTGATCTAGAACTCCCTGTGAAGACCCTGCTGGCCTCAGACTCCTTCAGACCCTGCAGCAGCGACCCCTTGCCTTTGTCTCCTGGGTGCTTTAACCGCAGGTGTCCCTGCAGTTCTCACTAGTTTTTGGGGGGTTTGTTTGCTTTTCAATGCAAAATCTAAGTAACACAAGGTCTCAAACACTTTCCTAAGACTCAGTCTATCTTTTTTTTTTTTTTGCATTCATGAAAAATAAATTTATTATTTTTATTGAAAATAATTTTATATAGTATATTCTAATCATGGTTACTCCTCCAACTCTTCCAAAGTCCTCTTATCCTCCCAATTTACTTAGATCCAAACCTTCTTTCAATGTGTTATTTTTTATTAGATATTTTCTTTATTTACATGTCAAATAATATCTCCTCTCCTGGTTTCCCCTCTGAAAAAAAAAGAAAGAAAAAAAAAGAAAGAAAAAGAAAGGAAAAAAAAAAGAAAACAAAAACAAACAAACCCCTGTTCCCTCCCCCCTCCCCCTGATCACTAACCCACCCTCTCCTGCTTCCTGACCCTGGCATTCCCCTACACTGGGGCATAGAACCTTCACAGAGCGAAGGGCCTCTCCTCCCATTGATGACTGAGTAGGCCATCCTCTACTATACATATGCAGCTGGAGCCATGAGTCCCACCATGGTACTCTTTGGTTGGTGCTTTAGTCCCTGGGAGCTCTGAGGGTACTAGTTAGTTCATATTGTTGTTCGTCCTAAAGGGCTGCAAACCCTTCAGCTCCTTGGGTCTTTTATCACTGGGCGTGAAAAGGACCAACCAGGCCCCTCAACCAGCATGGATACCAAGCAATATAATGGTTTTATAAGCTTGAGTCAGAGTCCACGGGACACCCCTGAGAGTTTCAGCTTCTTGTATCCCAGAACAACAAAAGCAACAACAAAAGGCACCAGACACACATGGATGGTGACAAAATCAAGGACAATAGATTAGGAAAGAGAATCTTCCCCTCCCAGCTCCCACCATCCCCTGAGAATGGAGCAGACCAGAGAGCTGGGAAAAGATCAAAGCTCTTTGGCTTTAAGCCATAAGAATAGTGACTCTTCTAAGGCCAGTTACACAACATCCACCTTCTCCCATATTTGTATATGCATGCTTATAAACCTGAGCATGCTCCGTCCTTTATATACCACCCCAGTGGGAAGGGGTCTGCTGGTTTCTTCTGTATTGAAATCTCTATGCCTTTCCTATTTCCCTACCACAACAGCACTAAGCATTTCACTGCAGTTTTGAAATAAAAACAAGCATGGTGGCTTCCCCTCCTGTGAGGATAGCAGTTGGAAAGTGCCATGTGCACAGAGCCTGGGAGAGAGCAGACCAGATGCTACCAAGTCCTGATGCATTCTGAGATGTATCTCCTCCATAACCCGGATGGATTTTCTTTCTTTCTTTTTATTTTTTTATTTGTATTTTTTCAAGTTTCCAAATGCTTGCGAAAGTTAGCAGCATTCTGTCAAATCTGGTATAAAAATAAGAAAATGCTGCATCTTTAAGCACCCACTCAATCATAGCTTCTGTCTCTGTCTCCATGGTGGGGGGCATTTGCTTGGTGGGAGGACACTTGAACATGCCTGGCAGCAGTAGACAGAGCCACTCTGCCTTCCCCAGGCTCCTAGCTTTGCAGAGTTAGCCCTGTGTGTTCTGCCTGGAGGCTGTCACCTATCTAGTCACTCACAGATGGCATTTTGAAAGAATGCTAATTGAAGGACTTCATTGCCGGCTTCTAACTAATCATCCTGATGGGAAATGTCTTCCCTTCAAAGGAAGATGAGGAACCCACATGGTCTTGCTCCTCTGTGCTGACGTACATCATTCCCCTTCCCCACAGCCCATTGGATACAGAATCTGCCCAAGAACAGAATGTGACAGAGGGGTTATCTCTGTCCCCACTTTGAGCACTCCCCTCTTGGTCTGATCTACCCCCTTCTTAATGTTACATGTCAGATCACTCTACCCTGGATCCCTCTAAGTCATAACATTCCAGTGACTGTCCAGAGGTTAGATAAATACTGGCATTAAACTTCTTGAGTTCAAATAGCATCTTACCTAATTTTGACAAACCACTTAAGTCACTCTAAATGGCAACATCTTTTTTTTTTTTTTTTATTTCAAGCAAAAGAGTGCCAGTGTCAGCCTGGTAGAGCAGGTCTGATGGTTAAATGAATCATTAAATGCAAGGAACTGAAAACATTTATTAAAGCAAGTACCTGCTCCTAAGTACTTTCGTCTTACTAGATGTGCCAGACAATCTCGCAGGAGATGGAACTAAGAACAGAACCCACTAAAGTTTCATCTCCTTGGACCGTAATTAGAAAGCTAAACCCCTCCCTAAACACACTGCCCAGAGAGCAATAGTAACTTCTAGCTCTCATGTGTTTAGACCTGAAAGCAATGGGGCCGGTACCTCGTAGGCTTCAGCGGTTCAGTCAGCCCCGAAGCAGTATGAGCTATCACTAGCGGAAGCCTGTGGAGCTTCCCGAGCTCACTTTGCCTTTGAGCCTAAAAAAATTGGTACTTAGCCTCTACCCATTTAAGCCTGTCACTTTAAGGCCATGACTTCGGATGGACGTATTCCCCATTAGGCAGCCTAGCGTTGCTCCATCAGTTTGTCAGGTGCGCCTGCTCTGTCTTGACTTCACTGGCAAGGACACAGAGTAGGACGGGGCTGTCATTCATGTGGATCTCTAAAGCGGCTTCCCTTACATAGCAATATTTAATTCACTTCTCAGCAGCACAGATGCGCGACAGCTGCTGTTTGTTAAATGTTTACTATATGACAGATCTTGTGCTAAGGTATATCTCACTTAATTCTCTCAGTAACTTTAAGGGAAAGGTGGCTTTGGGGGGGAGGGAGGCAGAGGGGTGGAGTAACCTGAGCCACACAGAGTGACATAAAGGAATGAGAAAGAGCTGTGTCTTTAAGTTCTAGATGGTCAGCTCTGAGGTACATGACTTTATTTAATGTTCTAGCACCACAAGATGTGCACAACGTGCACACACATGGGGGGGAGATTTATTTGTATCAAGTAATCACTAATAAATCTAACAAATTGCTTCTCTAAGATTTATCTGTACCCCCTACCATTGCAATCCCTCTCCCCTAAGAATACTAGGAACTTATTTCTAGAGCCAGCCTAAAGTGTGCTCCATTGCATCCTGCCACGGAGCAACAGAGAAAGCTTTGGGGAAATAAATACACACAGGCCCTTAGGAACGGCTCTGCTAACAGTGGAGCCATCCACCCAACTATATAAGACTTTCTAAGAGGAAAAAAAAAACACTTAAAATATTCTAAAGCAATCAGTTCAAATCTTCGTGACATGAGCACACTGGTTTCTAGCAGAAGCCTACAGACCACGCCTGAGAACTCTGAGCAGGAGATAGCTCATAAAAGGAAGTGGCCCGCAGCAGGAGCCAGGACTCCTTCCCTTCCTGCTCATTGGCCTTATTTCTGTAAGCTCCTCTTCTCTTCTCCAACTCACCTAGAGGAGGCGAAGTCTCATGTCATTGTATTGTAATGACTGGCCTGCAGTCCTCTGGATGGTACATTAGGTTGAAATGTTCTAACGCTACCTTCTTTCTGGGGCTTCCAGCCCCTGCAGGGACAGATGGACAAGCAGAACCCAGCAGTTACAAGGGAATTGGACACCGGGTTTAAAGTAATTGGAAGCAGCATGGCAGGAGCCATTGGAAGGCAAATGAATCCAGAGCTTGATACTTGCTTGCATAATCAGCTGGGAGCTCCTGTGGAGCGGAGGGAAGGCTTTTTCCATTCCGAGATGGTTGGTTTGTGAAGGCTTGCCTTCTCTTACTATTAAGCCAAGCCTTGACAATGCAAGAAGGAAATTTACCAGGAATGTCATAATAATGACAATCTAGAAATCCCTGCATCAATAATTCATGAATTTGATCTCTAAAAGGTAAATTTAAAAAAATAAAATCTCCAGGTATAATAAATTTGAATCATTATTATATAGTTCATTTGAAAAGAAAAATCATGCTGGTGATACTGCTCTGACTTTTTTCCAGCATGAAGCCTGTGACTTTACTGGCAAGGAGACTAAAATACAGAACAAGTAAATAAGTCCTGTTAAGACAAGGAAGGGAGGGGAGTGGGAGGAAGATAAAATGATATGTGAGAAAGGAGTGTGCTCAGGCAGGCTTATTTCACAGACCCCTTTGAATGGTGTTGTGAGAATTTTGAAGACACCCCCCCCCCAGTTCCTTTGTCTGCCAGCTCACCTTCCCTGATATACGTCTTTACAATGAATAAAATTCTGAGCAGAGTTAACCAGCAGCCTCTTCGCTTCCTAGGGTCTATATCTGCTTCCAGACACCCTCATTTCTCTTCACTGTCCAGTGTGGCTGGTCATTTCCTCTCTGTCAACACATTCTTCTGGCTTCAGTGGCCTCAGGGTTCTCCTATACGTCTCTAAATTTGCTGTCAAACTTAATTTCATGTACTCCTCTTGTAACTCTCAAAGATGCAAAGAGAAAGACCACCGACCTAAATCATCATGCCAAATTAATTAAATCAAGCAGTTAATTAAAGCAAGCCTTTTTTTTTATTCACGTACAAGGGCTGTCTCTCCCTAAAAGTGTGGTTCAAGAGATCAACATTGCATGTGAGAAAGAGATTTTTACAGCAAAGAGGTAGGGAGTTCCCAAATTGGAGGTTCGGCAGACAAAATAGGCAGGGTTAGAGAAGCAGACCATAGCAAGGAGGTCATAACAAGGCAGTCATAGCAACCTTCAAAACAAAGGGACGGTTGAAAGATCACTGATGATTACAACTGCTTGAAACAAAAACATGATTGTCGTTTCCTGGAAGAGCCAGTTATGTGGGGCAGAACCCAGTCTTGGGAAACAGATTTAATCATAAACAGGAATGAGAACCTGGTCTGTCTTTACTATAAAATAGCTTTTAAGCCCAAGATGGACTTGGTTGCCAAGTGTGGGCAGACATAGCTGGCCTCCTATTGAGAATTATAGGAACAACCCCAGTAGCTCCTATTACGTAAGACATAATTCCCAATCTACAAAGACTAATGCCATCAGGCGTCTGCCCTAGTCACTGCCACTGTCTGTCCTGGCTTCTCCTAGTGTCCTTTAAGTGGAAAAAAATCAAGTTGTTCCTTTTGATAGCCTCTACTCTCTTCCTGGGGGAATCTGCATACCAATCCATATGTGGCTAGCTCCCTGATCATATGCCCACTATAGAGAGAGGCTTTCTCTGACTCTCTTTTCCCCAACCATGGCACTATCTATTCCATAACTCTGCCTTATTTCTTCTAAAACCATTATCACAAACTGTATAATTCTGTTGTCCATTTAGTTTCTTAAATTATTTTCCCCCTCCCAGCCTAGTTTTAGTAATCCCCTCTGTGTTATTTTAGACAGGTCTTATGACATTTGACAAATGTTTGTCTAAGGAGTGGGGCGAAGACAAAGAAGAAGAAGGAAGGTGAGAGAGTGGTAGGAAGAAAGAGCCAGGACAGGACCAGGAACTATTGATTCATTCATGTACTGAGCATTGGCTGCTAACTCCCTGATATAAGCATAGTGTAGGCATAGTGTAGGCAGGTTCACTCAGAAGGAAGAGTTCAGTGCCTCTCCAAACAAGCCCTCAGGAAGGACCTTCCTTGACTAAACAGAAAAAGCCATATTATCTCTTACTTCCTGAGTAAGTTTATATTTGTGTCATATATATGCCTATGTGTGTATATAATCATAATGTGATACTACCATGTTAAATAATCAATTTATTAATATCCTTTCCATTGTTCCTTGCAAGTATAAAAAGGCTACAGCAGATTCTTTTTCATCCAAGTGATCTTCTGAACTTGGGTAAAATGACCTAAAATGATGAGAAGAATACACTCTCAAACCCATTTCCTTAACACATACCCTCTGTTCTGGAAGTTTCCTCCCTTGTAGCCTCTGGCTATCTTTTTCACCTTGATGTGCACAGATCAGTGAAGACAGAAGACCATGGTTGGGCACGGACCAGTTTTCCAATCCTTTCTTGACTAGGCCTACTCCATGACCCTATGTTTCACTCTCCTCCTCTGGCAAGGTGCTATAAGCTACACATGGGTACTGTTGAATTCTGACGGACATGGCTAACAGCTCTGAAGTGTGCGCGACAGACTGCATAGCCATTCTCACCATAGCACCCTTCCTCCCTCTCACAGTTCCAGATCTGTCCCTGAAGTTCAAGTGTTCCCAAACACCATGAAGCCAGTCTGCCTCTCTGGCAAGTTCTCCTCACACTGAGATTTGTGACTTATCATCTGAGCCCCACTTCCAGCAGAAGCTTCTTCAGGGAAGTCAGTCATAACTATCACAAATCCAGCTCTTGAAAATCCTAGGTCTGGGGACTGGAGAGATGGAACCCACATGGCAGCTCAGAGTCATCTGTAAGTCCACTTCTGAGGCATGAGGCATGCGTGTGAGGGTATAGAGGCAAAATGCCCACACACATTAGAATAAATATTTTTAAAAAAAGAAAGAAAAATTCTACGTTGATTAACAGTGAGTATTGTAGTACCCATAGATATGAATGCATAACCCATGCTACTCTGGAGCTTTAAATTTATTTTAAATATGTCTGTAATATTATATAAATGCTAGGCTTCCACATTTAATCAAAGTCTTAATCATAATGAGCAGCATTTATGAAAGGGCAATTAACAGATTCCCAAAAGATCTGGAAATAGTAAATTGCTAATGGCCTCCCTAAGGTTTTGCTTTTTGCTCTGATAAATTAAGTAATTTAATAAAAGAGACAGTATGAACCAGAAAGAGTAAACGTTTCAAAGGCTGCAGACTTAACGTCATGATCTTGTGATCTAGGCTTCTGTCCCCTGATCAATGAATCCTCTTTTTTCGTGTCAGCTCAGCTCATCTGGTGTATGAAAATTCAAAGTGGTGACATTGGTTATCCATGTTTCAAAAGCATGTGCCAGAAAAGCGAGTGGGGCTCAGCAGGTGAAGCTGCTTGCCACTCAGCCAAGTGGCCTAAGTTCAATTCCTAGAACCTGCAGACGGAGAGAATGGATTATTCAAGCTGTTTACTGACCATCATGACTACCATGGTGCATGCATGCATAAACACAGATGTGCGTAATATTTTAAAAATCTGTGTTTTCTGTTTATTTAAAAAAAATTTTAATTTGGTGTATTTGTTTTTTCAAAAAGAACTAAATTTCTGAGAAGTATTTTGCTATCTGTTCTAGATAATATTTAAGATAGCTTCTGTCTCTTGTTTTTCACAAAAAGTATATGTGTGTGTGTGTGTGTGTGTGTGTGTGGAGAGAGAGAGAGAGAGATATATACACACACATGTATGTATATGTACGTATACTGCTGAGTACAGTTAGTGTTAGTCATAAATACATGGTAGGGCTGATCACAGCCAACAGCTCCTCAACTATGGGCGGGGCCTTGTGAAAACTCCCTATACATTATTTTTAATTCCATGGGCTTTCAGAATGATTTAAAATCTAGGTACCTTATAAACCAGTAGAATTTTTCCAGTTCTTCATTGTGTTTGAGTCCAGGCTAGGCTGTTTCCCAGGATCCCTCTCTTCCTGGCACTTTCTGCATCTTCTTAAGTAAATCTTGATACTTCTTTGAGCCTTGGCTCCCATTAAGTCACTGTAAGAAGGAACTGCACTGTCGGATATACTTCGAGTCTTAGTACTACTGTGACAAAATGCCTGAGACTGGTAATTTGTAAATTATATAAATGTACTCATGAGTCTCAAGGCCAGGAAACACAAGGTCTAGGATCTAGCAGGACTGATGACTGGTGGGGGCTGGCCACTGCCTCCCAGAGGACGCCTTCTTGTTGTGAACTTATGTAGCCAAGTGACCAAAGCATAAGAGAGCGCGGCTTCCACCCTCCTTTATACACTTGTGCATCCCTTCCCTGAGGTGACTCTACCACTTCCAAAGACCGCGCCCTTTAATACTTCCCCCTTCAGACCAAGTTGTAACGTGAGTTTTAGAGGGCCACCATTCCCCAAGCCAGAGCAGAGATATCCTCAACCTCCTCAAGCCCTTGATCCCACCACTCGGGATCCGTATTCTCATTTATAACTAAATTACACCAGAAATCTAGCCAAGCCTGAGGAGCCTGTTATTAGTCATCCGCTCCCCGCACTTTTGTGCTGCTGTGGAGAAATGGGCGCTAGAAGGCATGCAGGTTCAAATGTGAATTAGGATGAGGACACCGGGCAACAGGGCATGGGTTTTATTTTGAAAAGAGAGTCAGTGGGGAAATCACAGGACCTAGCTGGTGGAGACTACCTTTGCATTTATCACCCACCCAGAGCAGTATGGCCAGGAAATAAAGGCTCTCTCTGCCTGCTGCTCCTAGCCTACCGAAAGAAATCCAATTTATTTCACGAAAGCACCTAAGGCATGCAGTCATTTGAATGACTGATTTGGTACATAATAAACTCCCAGAAAATATTAATAGATTTGTGATAGCCTACATTTTGATTTATTGAAAATGTCATCCCAGCCTCTGCCCATTATTCTCAAACCCAACATGTGCTAAATGTGCCGGATCTGTCAGAGTTACCACACGGACTGGTCAGCCCGCCCCTTCCACACTTGTGAATCTGATGGAACTGTTCCTCCAGCAGACAAGGCAAGAAGCCAGTCAGAGCCCTGGTAGCCCAGCACTGGCAGAACCAGGTGGTTTCAAACTGCAGGTGATTTTGTATTTTGTCCCCCAGGGGATATTGGGGGATGTCTGAGGACAGTTCTGATCCTTACAGCTGAGAGCAATACTGGCATCTAGTGGACAGAAGCCAGGAAGACGGCCAAGTGTCTTAGAGAGCAAGGCAAGCCTACCATAAAACACTATCAGGCCTCAAAGGGTCAATGTCAAGGCAGGGAAACTGAGTCAAGCTCCCCCTCCCACAGCGGTCACTCTGTCTGTATGATAACTTGCTGAGGTGAGCGAGTGAGGCTACCCAGGGTCTGGGCAGCCTCCCTGAGGAGGTCTCATTTCATGCATCTCACAGCGCTCCGATAGTTGGAGAGCTCAGACAGCCGAGTTTGTAGATGCTGCCACGCGTGACATGCTCCGAACAGCCCAGTTATTCCTTGTAATGATAGAAACAGCAAGAACAAAGACTCTCTTCAGCTTTGCCGACGCAGCTGGAGGTTGACAGCATGTCTCCACAGCCATGCAGGGCTGGAACTCCAAAGGTCAAACTCAGACCTTAAGAGATTGCCCTCACATTAAAAGCAGGAGTTGTATTTATTCTAAAATTCTACCCAGCTCTTCTGTTACTATCAGTCCTAGAAGTGTATGGAAGAGGTCACGGTGAGTGATGGCCCTATTGAACTGTTCATGTGCTGTTGGTTGGGACTGGAATGTGCATGTCCCCTTCAGGATGTGATGTTTGAAATAAGGACAGACTAGGGGGTGGCTAAGGCTTAGTGAGTTCTGTGGACAGTCCACGGGTTTATGTGTGAAAATTAATGCAGGTCGTATTCTATTGTCTATTACCCTTGCCTTAACCTTATAGACCGAGCCTGGCAAGATGCTGAGGCAAGCACCATGGGGCTAATTAACACTTGGGCACCAGAAACCTCTCAACCACATTTCATGGATTTTTGGGAAGAGAGAAGGAAGAGCCAAAAGAGAGGCCTTGCAAACATTTGTATAACTGTTAGCGAGTGCTTTGAATTGATTGTAAACACAAGGCTGATTTAGTCAATTAACACTTAGCTCCAAAAATAGTTGCTTCTGTTTCCGGTAGCCCTCAGAATCTCTTGGTTAATCTCATTAACAGCGTGTAGGTATTTTTTTTTTTTTAAACCAAATTGTTGACTGTTGTGAATCAGAACATTCTTTCGTCTGTTGCCCAGAAACCAACCTCTGACTCCAGTGTTGTAACACAAATCCACATTTTCAAGCCTATCAGGAATCTGAAGGAAGAACTAGTTTTTATTTTTTGTTTTTTGTTTTTTTGACTTAAGAACATGGGCAGACCAGCTTTTCATAGGAAAGTCTTAAGAGATAATGCATACTAACAAATGCCCCTTAACTATTCAGTAAGACCTATAAAGTAAATACCATTCCACCCAACTCCCCAAATATGAGTGTTTGAGGCTGGGTATGCAATTCAGAGATAGACATGTACAAGGTGACCTCTAGCGTAGGGGCAGGAGAGGATATTTGAGTCATAACACCTTCAGTTTGTGATTTACTATGAAATCCAGCTGAGGGGGATTGTCCACTCTAGCATGAAAGCTGACCAACAACTGCCAGGCCAGCCACCCAGAGTGCTGGCCAAAGAGACCCAAAGAGACCTCTCCTTATCTAAGCAAAGCCGGGCCCTTGACTTAGGCTGCAGAAGAGAGTTTCAGGAGGAGTTGCTGTGAAGCACAGCCGAAATTTATTCCAAAAATGTCTTCATTGAGTGGGGTCTAGGGACACATTTACCAAAAGGACAGTGGTACACACCCAAGAGAGGACTTAGGAGATAATCCATCTAACAACATTTTCTAACAACAGCTGTGTGTGTGTGTGTGTGTGTGTGTGTGTGTGTTATGTGTGAATGTGATGGATTTTGAAGCAAAATTAGTCAAAAGGTTTAAATGACTGAGTTTTTATGTACTTAGTTTTATTTTAATGAGTATCTTTCAGTAAGTTAGACTATAAGGTGAATCTCGTACGTTGCCAGGCTGATAAGATTTTAAAAAAATTACAAAATGTCTCACTGTATGTAGGTCAGGAAGAAGTCAAGGTAAATGTTTTGATTGTGAACATGGCCCATGAGCCTGCTTGTGAGATCTCAGTAAAGGGGTTATAGTCCTTTGTGGGCTATTTGGAAGCTCTTGATGAGCCGTTTAAACCGGATCCCTAAGTGACTTCCTTCTCCCAGGCCTTAATTATCTGTCTCACCACGCTGCCTCAACATGGGCTCCATTTTCTTGATGTTGGTTTCCTCTGTTTGAATACAGTTTTAAGTTAACGGATATCGATGGGATGAAGCATTTCCTTAGAAATCGGTCTACATTTGTATTTTAAGTGACTGGCGGATCCACCATTGGAAATCAGGGTTTACTGTGTACTGTTCCTCCCCACCCCTGACCCATGAACGTATTTGCTACCAGTCCCCTAGGAGTTTTCTAACAAAACACGAATGCACTGGGTATTTTTCCCTTCGTCTTCCCACCTTTCCTCCTTCTCTGTCTTTGGAAAACTTACCCAAACAGAATTTTGGTGGAAAGAGGGGGAAATGGCAAAATATCAGTGTTGGCTCGCATCTGTGTTCTAGAATATAGCCAAGAAAAGAAGGGGCCAATTAGAATCACAAGATTTAACGATGTCTTGTCTGTGATCCAACTCACTGCCTATGCCTTTTCATGACCCTCCCCGCAGCCTAGGCCTCACTAGCAGCTCCCTTAAAAGTAGAAAAAGGTGAGGGACAGGCAGGAGTGGATGTTGACAGGAGATTAACAAAGAAAAGCCTCTTGGTTTGACTAAGAAGAACCTTTAAAATGATAATTTCCATGTCCTTTAAGTAGCTTTTAAGGGATGCATATGAAATACTGCAACAATGGCTCATGATAAATTTAATTCAAAACCCTGCTCTTGACTTAAGCTCTCCTGCATTCTCTGTGGTATGTGGAGTTAAAGGGTGGTGCTCCCCGCTGCTCCTCATCACTGCTCAGAGCAACTATCTGCCACCTCCCCTCAGGCTTCCCCACTTAGCTGTTCCCGGATGCGCCTTTCCATGCCTGGTTACCATGGCGAACACTGCACCCTCCTCCGCCTCTGTCTCCAGTAGCGGGGAGGTTGTTAGTGAAATGCTCAGGAAATCATTTCTCAGATGCCGATTACTTACTGAGGGGCGCTGAAATCAGCAACTGCACCCTCTTTACTTTATAGATATTTCTGCACGTGCAGAAGCCGGTATTACTGAGGACTGACGTCACTAATTATAACTTCTTGATAAAAAAGAGTTCACTTAATACGCAGCACAGTAGCTGTAACCCTTTTCCTACCTTCTTCTGAGGTTCTGGTCAGGTGATTTCCAAGAAAAGATCCCATGTTTGACAAATCTTGTCTGAGTTCTGTACTTGGCTCTTTATTTCCTGAAGTTCCAGAATCATAAATCCATAGAAGACTGGTGATAGTGTTATTAGCACTGCCAATATTATCCAATTCTGGCATCTAACATTTGTAAAAGATTTTAAACAAAACTCCTTAAGCTCTAAGTCCCCTCATATGCAAACTATGGGAATCCAGAGGCCCTTTCCCTGGGCCCTTGTGAAGTTCAAAGCTCTGCAGCTGACATCTTGCAGGGCTAGCTAGTATTTGAATATGAAGATTCTGTGTGGCCAGCAAGATGGTTCAGTGGGTAAGGATACTCACGACTCAGCCGGATAACCATGCATATACACATGGTGCACACAAGCACGTGTGTGTGTGTGTGTGTGTGTGCATGCATACAAAGTAAAGAAAAGAAAAGAAGGTTTTGTTGTTTGTTTGTGTTTTATACCATGCTCCACAAGGTTGTATGTCATGATAAGTAGAAAACACTACAATGATAATGCATTCAACACATTTGAAATCACAGTGCCTTAAACACACAAGTACACACACACACACACACACACACACACGTACACCATACATACACACAAAGTAAATAAAAAACATTTGTGTGTGTGTGTGTGTGTGTGTGTGTTTTATGCCATGCTACACAAAGTGTATGTCAGGAAAAGCTAGAAAACACTGCAATAGAAAATACGCTCAGCATTTTGATGTCTCCGTGCTTTAACCCACTGTGGTGGTTTGAATATGCTTGGCCCATAGGGAGTGGTGCTATTAGGAGGTGTGGCCTTGTTGAAGAAAGTGTGTCCCTATGGAGGTGGGTTTGGGGATTCCTATGCTCAGGCTCCACCCAGTATGAAATGAGTCTCTCCTGTGGCAGTCTCTCTTCCTGCCTGTCTTCCATTCGAGATGTAGAACTCTTAGCTCCTCCAGCACCAAGTCTGCCTGCATCCTGCCATGCTTCCCCGCCATGATGATGATGAACTAGACCTCTTAAACTGTAAGCCAGACTCAATTAAATGTTGTTCTTTTTGAGAGTTGCCTTGGTAGTGGTGTTTCTCACAGCAATAAAAACCCTAACTAAGATAACCACCAAGTTTCTCGCTCACACTCATGCAAACATGAGGTGTGTACAGCAGGCTGAAGGAGGTTTTTGAATACCGACTCTGATTACTATATTCACTACGTTAAAAGAAATTCATAAAGACTTGAACACTGGCTGGGCAATGGCAGTGGTTACCTGTGCTTGTACCCATCTCAAACAAAGCATATACTTGCTCTAACTCCACAGTGGATAAGAAGAGCCAGAACGCAGCAGGCAGACAGATTGAGTAGTTGGGGAACAGGACCAAAGTCATGGTAACACTGCTGTGGCCCATGGTCCCTGATGTGTGTGAACCACTTGTTGAAGTGTACCACCCACAATGTCTTTCTCTTCCTAAATTTCCCAGCAGTGAGATAATGCACCATCCCAAGGAAGTCTGGTCTTTCCTATTCTCCAACAAGTTCAAGGTCATCATGACCACCATCTTTTGCAGAGATGAAGCATGTGCTGGGAAAGATGTGCTGTGCTAGATTAGAGCCCTTCTGGGACAAAGTAGATCACCTAAGTCATCCCTGGGGCTTCCTTCATAACAAATCTCCCAAACCCAAAAGCACATGTATAATGTAAATTGTGGTTGTCAAAAACCCAAACAAGATGGAAGCAGATAAAACTGGTACGGTCAGGAACAACCCCGTGCTCACTTTCACATTCTGTCTTTCTATGTGAGCATACTCACACTTGAATTTTTAAAAACTATTAGCATTGTGATACATTTAAAGCTGTACATAGTACTGAATTAAATGCTATAAGTGATTGCGTTAGAAGTCATTACAATAATTTATTTCAAATGCCATCTTTGTGAAAAAAAATCACAAAACAGTATAGCACCCCAAGGATCCATCACTCTGCCTTTGAACCCTGGTCTCAGGTCCTAGGGGAAACCACTAAGCAGTTATTTATCCAAAAAAATAATTTCATATATCAAAAATGTGTTTTCTAGCTCCACCCACATTGTTTTAGTTTATGCATAGTTTCAACTTGGCCACAAATAGCATATTATAACACACACACAGCACCCCTCAGCACAGAGACCATTGCACAGCAAGAAGCAGAAAGATTATAAGAGCCACAAGTCATAGACGACCAGCGCAAAACAGTTAGAAGCAAGCCAGGACTGCTCAGCTCATGGACTCACAGCAGCTGTGGTCCATGACTACAGATGGAATGAGTCTGCAGTCCAGCACAGAGTGGGGAAGGGGTTCGCCAGCCCCTGCTTCTAACTGAAGAGTTCCAGACTGTTGACAGCTTCTAAGGAAGGAAGAGTCCATGTTTCTTCAAAGTGTGGACTTCAGTAGGTCAGCCATGGTCCAGTGGATGGGCCCACGCTCAGGAGCCCATGGGCAGCACAACTGGACCTGGTGAGTTTTTTTTTTTAAATGAAAGATGAGATGTTAGTAGGTGGGAAAGTGAGAGCAGAGCTGCGAGGAGTTGGCGAACGATGCAGAAGTATGATCAAAATACATTGCAACAAATTCTCTAAGAATCGATAACCTTTTAAATCATTCCAACCATTCTATACAGTTCTCTTTCAAGAATACATCATTATTTATTTAATGAGATACCTACACATGATGATCTTGGCAGTATTGCTAGTCCAAACAACAGTGTACATCCTAATCTTGTATATAAAGCTATATTCTTCTGGCCATTTATTAGAATATATTAGGAGACATGAAGTCATGTTGCCGATTATTAGAGATCATTGAAGCCGTCCAGTGTACATGCATGGCAATCATCTCTGTCATAGCACCAATGTACCTAATAACAGTCCTGGCTTTCTTAGGGGATAAGCCTGCCAGAATTTTTTACAGATCCCACTCAACAGCTATCTTGAGTTACCTAATAGTCATTGGAAGGTATTTTTAATTCAATTATTAGTATCTCTAATATAGTGAATCACTGTTTTTGTTTATTTCATAAAGGATAGTATCTACTGACTTTTCATATTGGTTCAATAATATTATTTTAACTATTCTATGCTAATCTCACATTCCAATGGAAATCACACTATTAGGAGGGGCACAGTGCATTCAAATCCTCAACACATAGTGAGATGCACTGAGAACCACACTTTTGGGGGTTGCCCAAGGCAAGCTGGTTTATCTCACAATTCTGAAGCACCTGCTGACACATTTGCTTTCATCTGAAAAACTGTTCAGTTGTGCTATGGGGTGAGCCCACTCAAGAATAAATCAGCCAGGCCCCAGATCTTGAAATCTTAAAACAAAGATATCCTTAACCAGTCTGTGTATACTGTCACTCGAAATAGCTAAGGTGGAAGACAATGAGACTGAGTCTTGCCTACCAGTACGACGGGTATGAAGTCGAACAGTCCTCTGAGGTGGGAGGCAAGAGAAAGTTAATGAGAGGGCTGTAGGTCAATACCACACCAGCAGCAACTGTAGTTCTCATAGCCTTTTTTATACTACAGTACCACGGGAAGCAAAGCCACAAGCTAACAGAAACATGTTGAAACATACCCTGTAGGCAGCAGGCATGTTTGATTGTGCTAATCCCACCCACCGCCACCAGGGCATGTACTAGTCCATAGGGAAGCACCAAGACACCTCTCTGGGGGTAGGAAAGCACAGTCTAAGATGTGTGAAATTCAGAGCTGGCTCAGGAATCCCCAGGCCTGCAACGCGGTCGGGCCATGGGGAATCACGGACGAGCAGAGAACAGCCGGACCCGGAGTTGGCCCTGTCCCCAGCCCACGGGCCACCCTCCCCCCTCTCCGGACTCCGTTCTCTGCTCTTCTGTAACTCCCAGAAGCACTTGGATGTCCACGAGTATGAGAACCCCACAGCCCAGCCTTGTCACAGGCCTGGAGATCCCAGAGCCAGCTCCAGCTTGCCCCGGCATGGGATAAGAGCAGCCAAACGCCCCTTGAGGGCCTCCAACCCTACAACACACAAGACATTTGTTCTCACACAAAAATCTCTCTGTTCCTCCCACCATGGTCTTAAGCGTGTCCCCTCTTATCATTCCGTGCCTTAGCAGGCCAGGAAATCTGTTAACAAACCTTGACCTGTCTTGACTCTGCCTGGCAGGTAGGCTTTTTCTGCCCCCCACCCCCCACTTTTCTTTCCTCCCTCTGCTTCAGAGAAGTGGCAAATGGCTCCTGACAGCCTTGCCTACTGCAGTCAGTGCTGCAGCTTGGGTCCCATCGACTCTATTTGCACTCTATATTTGTACACTATATTTGCATAAAGGCAAAGCTGTCCTTTAAAGACCACATTTCATGTGGTTCTTTCCTGCCTCAGAACCTGGTCCTCATCTTCTGTATGGGACAGGGCAGAATCTGTCTTACTTCCCTTCCACTCTGCTGGGAGAGCCAGGGGGATCCTCTCGCGCTCACTGCTAATATCAGTATAACTGTGTCAGCAATGCTTATGCACCATAGTCATATGATCCATCCAGGTATTCCTACTTTTAATTACATTCCCCCTTGTCATAGAGGGAAAAATAATGTAAGAGTCCTTCTGAAGATTGTTCTATCTGGAAAGACAGCTCAGTCAGTAAAGCGCTTGGTTTATAAGCTTGAAGACCTGAGTTTGAGCCCCCAAACCCGTTCTTAAAACATGGACCTGGTGACATGTGTTTGTAACGCCAGTGCTAGGGAGATGGAGACAGGTGGATGGACAGCAAGAAACCATTTCTGAAAAAGGGGTAGGGGTGGAGCAGCCCAGAAGGACACCCAAGAATGTCCTCTGGCCTCACGTGCACACACCTGAACATGCATATGTGTTTGTGTACACACATACCCACACAGGAGGCTGCTGCCTAGCCCAACACAGCAGCCTGTCCTTCCCATCTCTGACCTTCCCCCAGATAAAGGTAGATAATTTTGTTCTACCATGCTGCATCTGAGAGAAGGAAAGAGATCTTCCTCACCTTGTTCATTAAGCTGGTACTAAATGAAACACCCTGCCCCTCTTTCTCATCCCCAGCACAAGCTTGCCATAGCCTGTAAGAAGTGTCACTTGATGCTTTTAAGGCTTAAAGCGAGGCATCTTGTGGAAGTACTGGATGGGAAATTACAGAGGAACAATGTTCTCTAATAATTAACCACACTGGTGAGTTAAGTGCTCTTGGCTCTTCCTGGGGAAGCCGGGCTATCCAGCAATATCCGAGTTAATTAGCAGACACCGAGCTCACTGCCATGCCTGTTTTACTAATTAGAACTGCGTGTGTTGGTTTGTATCAAAGCCGTTTCACCTCAGCTCCCCGCCGGTGACTCTGTTAACAATTCCCCCGCAAGCCGCCTCTCTGTTTCTGTTCGGTTCCTTTTCATGCCAGCTAACTTCTCAGACGAAGTGAGACAGTGAAGCCCAGCCTCAATTCTTCGCAATTATGCAATGCCCCAGTTAGAGCTGGAGAGTATAGAAATTCCACCTTCGTCCCAGCACATTTCCGGTATCCTCAGAAATCAATCGCTGTGTGACTGAACCGCAAGTGTCACAGAAACACATGGTGGCCTCCTTCCCACCTCCCAGACGTTCAGACAGCTGCTCATTCCCTGGAAGCCATATCCAAAGGCCCTTTTAATCACCACCATCAACAGTGGGGGCTCTCAATAATATCTCAGACTTGAAAGAGTATCTTTGAATATAAGTTGAAAGCATAAATATTTGGATTTTCTCAGAGACCTGCATGTGATGTGTTTGCGTTCATGGTTTTCTTTTAAACCATATCCCAATTACAGTGGAAAATAATAATCCACCAGGCAGGATCTTAAGAGGAGAGATTACACTAACCTTCTTTCTTTTCTTTGGGGAGGGGGGGTCTCTGTATAGTCCTGGCTGTCCTGGTGCACTAACCTCCTTATATTCTAACTTTCTACAGAAGTAGTTTGTCTCCAGAATCTGATGGTTTTCTTGGTAGAAATTCTGACCCTGACAGTAAAGTGTCCTTAGCTACTGCATGCCATGGATGAATCCCTTTGGCAATTTGGTAGAAAATTCAGACTCTATCTCGAGTACCATTTTTAAATACATAAAATAAAACAGGAAGGTTGAAGGAAACATGGTTTTCAAAATAATAAAAGCAGATTAAACAGATTAAAATGCATCCCTTTACTAACGCTTTAAATAAGACATCCATGTATTTAAAACACAAATAGATATCCCTTATAAGAAACCAGACCAATGGCAGCACATGGCTGTAATCCTAGCACTCAGTGAGCTACAGCAGAAAATATTGTGAGTTTGAGGCCAGCTTTGTAACTGTGTGTGTGTGTGTGTGTATGAACAGAAGTGGACTGATACAAATATCAGCCTGTGCCCTGTACCAGGTTTCTCCATATTGTGTAAAGCAGTGACTTTTCACAAGGTTTTTCATACTTTGCTCTGGGAGACTCCGTTTCACAGTTCACAGGCAGCCTTTGAACCATTCTTTATTCCTCTCCTTTCTTTCTTCCTTCCTTTCTCTCTTTCTTCCTTTCTTCTTTCTTTCCTTCCTTCTTTCTTTCTTTCTTTCTTTCTTTCTTTCTTTTTTTTTTGAAACAGGGTTTCTCTGTGTAGTCTTGGCTGTCCTAAAACTCACGACCTCGAACTTAGAGATCCGCCTGCCTTTGCCTCCCTAGTCCTGGAATTAAAGGGGTGCACCACCACTGCCTAGCCTTAAATATATTCTTAATGCCAATCCAGAAGCAGGCCACCCATTTCTTTGCTGTGCACATAACACTTTTGCAGACAGTCCATGAAGCACCGGCTGACAAATGGATCACTCCTAAAGGTAAAGGAGTATACCACGTATACACTTAACAAAGCCTGTTGAGCCATGTGAGAACACGAACACATATTAAAACCTCAGAAAAACCAGGTCCAGAGACTTACAAGTACCTGAACTGAGGGTTTGTCACCAGTCCTGACACGCAGGTCACAGTCCTGAGACATGGTCACCTGGACCCCCTAAAGAGGACAGCTGTGTCTGTGGCTCCCACTGACCTGTCATGTGGCCATCAGGGATACTTACCAATATCCAGAGGACTTGTGACTATCCCAGGGCTTTCAGCCCTTCTTAGTCTCCACTGCGGATCCCCACAGAGCCCCTCTTTGTATCTCAATCATCAGCCTTCTGCCTCTGCCTGAAGGGATGTGCCCCCTTGAGCACCTTGAACTCAGCAGCAAGCTCTCTAACCTCTTTGAAGCAGCCCTGCTCTCCGTAAAGACATGTGGATCGATTTGGTATGTGATGGTTGAGAATTAACATTAACAGTTAAGATCAGAATAAAAGAACTTGTTTGCCAACAGCCAGCTACCCAGAGAAACTGGTATACCTGTCAAATTGCAGCCAATAAAATTGATACTATTTATGAATGTGTTGTTATTCAAACAAATTCCAATTGTACAAAGACACAACACATGTTTGTCTGTTTCTGACATCACACACACATGAGGGAGAGAGACAGAGAGGCACACAAAGGATGAGGAGAAAAAGGCAACCTCAGAAAGGACCAGAAGTATTTCAGACTTGAGGTTTTTTTGCTTAGATGTTGTAGTATTTACATATCCAAACTAGGTTTGATGGGAATGAGTCTCTAAACACAAACCCACACTCCTTTCATATTGAGAGATTTTAATATAACACGTGTGTTGAAAGAAATGCTAGTTTTCAGCTAGAGGTTAGTGAAATGGAATATATAATTTTTCCTCATTCAAACGCACAGACCTCATGAAGTCTCATTAATAGGCTGAATTTATATATACATATATACATATTCATATATATATGTGTGTGTGTATGTGTATACATATATATA
>NW_022196911.1:9265639-9298818 GCF_008632895.1 Mastomys coucha | reverse complement strand
TATATATATATATATATGAATGACACTCATGCATGTGATAAGGGCAAGATTCAACTTCTACCTTTCTGATGATTAGTGATATCGAGCATGCTTTCATATGTCTGTTGACCACCTTTGTGGCTTCTTTGGAGAATGTGCATTGAGGTCCTTTGCCTAATTTTAACCAGGTTCCTATTATTAGTAACAGTTGTAGAATTGCTGCTGAACTGTATGCATTCTTCAGATTGCTTAATACTAATCTTTAACCACATAAATGTTTGCCAAATATTTTCTACCACTTCACATAGTGAGTTCAAAAAGAGCCTGGGATATATGAGATCCTGTTGCAAAGAAGAAGAGGAAGAGAAGGAGGAGGGAGGAAGAGGAGGTGTTGATTAATTCTCCTTTTCCCTCTGATATCTTCTTGGAGTACTTATCAAATATTACCTGTCCCTCCTTCACTTTCAAGCTCAGGTGGGAGTGATATTTGCCTCTATTTTCCGAGACAGGGTTTCTCTGTGCAGCCCTGGCTGTCCTGGAACTCACTCTGTAGACCAGGCTGACCTCGAATTCAGAGATCTACCTGCCTCTGCCTCCCAAGTACTGGGATTAAAGGTGTGCGCCATCATCACCCACCTTTCTTTAAACCTCAACACTTTCTGGAATCAAGACATTCTCTCTTCTGAGACATGTATGGTATTTTGTAAACTTTTCTAATCTCTATAATGTTTTTCTTTATACTTAGCTAAAATCCTCGGTCTGTCATTCTGGAGTATTCTGAAGACTCAGCCTTCCTGTGAAGGATGGCTTCATGGTACCTGCCAATATCTGGTGAGCTCTGCCGTGTCCTCTACACCAAGGCCTTAGCTGCCGTACAGTCCAGAAACACGTGTGGACAAGCGGAGGCAGGGCTGTGGGTATAACATGTCAGGTGAAGGCACTTCTTGCTTTCACAGGTTGTGGCGGTGATGCAGTACATATAAACAGAGTGCTTTTCCTCATCTTACCTCCTCATGAGCCTGAAGATCCTGACATATCCACTCTGAACAGTGAAGCTTCTTCTCCCCGCCCGCTGGACCGCATCGGTCTCCCCAGAGTTGCCGGGGTAACTCCATTCGCCCAAGCATTCTTACCGAGCCTTTGTAATGAACTACAAACAGACAGGCAATATAGAACACACAACCTTGAAATTGAGTTGCTTGCATAATGCACAAATAGAATCCAATTTTGGAGCCAGTTCTTATTTATTCTTATATTGGTTGCACAAAAACATCAGCCTGTAACCTGAGGAAGCCATCCAGTGCTCCCTCCAATATCATTTTGCTCAGTCTCCTGAGACTGACCCTACATCATTAGGTCCTTAGGTTCCTATTTGGAGCATAATTATTTTGAGCATAATCTGTCTCAGTCACCCTGTTTCTTTTTTACCAAACTATAATAGGATATTTATTTCCATAATTTTAAACTTTTGTGGTGGTTTGAATATGCTTGGCCCAGGAAGTGGCACTTTTAGGAGGTATGGCCTCATCGGAGTAGGTGTGGCCTTGTTGCAGGAAGTGTGTCACTGTGGGGATAGGCTTTAAGACCTTTCTACTAGCTGCCTGGAAGCCAGTCTTCTGTTCAGAATGAGATACAGGACTCGCAGTCCCTTCTCCAGCACCATGTCTGCCTGCACACTGCCGTGCTGCCTGAGAATGGACTGAACCTCTGAAACCGTAAGCCAGCTCCAATTAAATGCTCGCCTTTACAAGATTTACCTTTGTAGGCATAAATTATTTGCAACCTATTTTTAATAAGGGTCCAACCTTTCCTCTAGCCAGCAGAGGTAGTGGAAGAGAAAAGTTATTAGGATATAGGAGAAGTAGACCTGCTCAGCAATAGTTCTTTGAGGGCAAGCTTGATCTTCTTTGGCAGCAGTTCAGTCCCATAGCAAACACCAAATATGACTTAGCAGCTGCAGTCCAGTCCTCTCAGCAAGCAGACACCGGGCAGCTGTCATTCAATCTTGAAGAAACCGTCAGGTTTGCCAACCAGCCTAAGGCAAGGCCACAGCTCACCAGCAGTTCTTAGCCAAGTTTCTCTCAGTGGTGTGTGTTATCACAAGTTGAGCTCAACAGCGCTATGTAAGGTGAACCAATACATGTGTGTCTGTGTGTTGTTATCAAAGAATAATGAGGCAGAGCAAACCTAACCAATGCTCAGTGCTTGTCTCCCAGTGTCTGTGGGATCCTATTTCTACTCCTTCATCATGGGTCCTTTCACATTTCTGCTATATCCGAACATCCTTTCACCTATGCCTGCTTCAAGAAAACAGTCTTTCACACGTTTGCTTTAATCCGCGTGTGTGTCCCAGCAAGACAACATTTGATATAGCTAACTTACTAAAGAAACTAGAAGTTTCCACTTCACGCCTTGGTCATGGTGTCTCTACACAGCAATGGAAACCCTCTTTATTGCCCAGGGTGAAAGATAAAGATGTCACTAATGGGTACCCCAGCACCTCTTCCACTGTGGCAAGTGAGACACGGGGCACTGCCATGTGGCACTGAGAGAATGGGGAACAGTAGAGTTAAGATACCTTTTGGCCTGTGACATCACTCTTTTCCATGTATCCCTTCTCCCACAAAAGCATAATCCCATTCTGATTCTGCTTGCACTTCCCCTGGTCTCTTTTTCTACCTACCTTATCAAGTGGGCTGCTTTCCAGTGAACGGTCAGGCTTTGGGCTCTCAAAAAGAAAGTGGAAGTTAAGTATGTTAGAAGGCATGTAAGCTCATCTGTGCTATTCAAAAGAAACCTAGACATAAGAATTTGAGGGATGGCGTAAGAGCTACAGGAATACCATGACCACTCCTCCTTCTGGACCACCTGTCTGCATGCAATTCTTCCTGGAATCCCTAAAGAAAGCCTCTGTTTAAAACTCACTGACCAAATACAGACGAGGCTGCAGCCAGGAGTCTTTGCTGGGTTCCGAGATGATGAGAAAGGAACAGAGCGTGATTGTGCGGTGGGTGGGGTGGTGCGACTGCTGTCACGCCAAGTTGGCTTCTCCCCACATCCTTTGAGCATCACCTCAAGCATCTGCAGGGAGCTTTCTCTGAGCCCCAGTACTTCTCAATCTACATCCCCTAGCAACCCATATGTTTCTCTGTTACTAGCATTAAGACACTACAAACGCTTGAGGCTTCGCCTCTGGTCTATATGCTTAAGCCAAGATGCCTGTCTCACTAATCATTATGCTGCTATTACACAGATAGCTGAAGGTATGTCGAACTGAACTCCTAAGAACTCAGTGATTTATGTGCCCTGTATGGGCTGGAACTGTGTCAGTACTATACGTATCTGTATTAAACGACACACAGCACCAGACACACCATCCATCCTCAATAGCATTGACTGATGGATGGATACACAGATGATGGTTACGGCTGTAGGAATGGATGAGAGAAGCCTTTCTCCAAATGCTACGTTCCCAGTGTGTTAAAAAAAGTAAGCTATTCATCAGCACAAATGGCTCCTGAAACAGCAGGACTCTGATGAGCAGTAATGAGAGAGGCTTCTTAATCCAGAGGCAAAAAGGAGGAGCCAACAGAAAGAAACCACTGAGCAGCAAGATGGGGCTCTAACACAGGAGCTTGGCAGAGAGGCGGGCTTCCCCGCAAGGACTGTATGCCAGACTGGCTGGATCTCTTGACTAGATTTCTTACTCTTACCCTAAAAAATTGCTTCATTTCTGTGACCAGAAGCAAGCAAAATGAGACAGAGGAAGACCACTGTGTAACTTTTCCCAGATATCATAGAGAGCCATGTCCGTACACAGGCTGAGAACAGTGAGAGGCCCTTCCTAGGGGCGCTTTCTTTCTGCTGCTATCTTTAATAGCTTTCCAATAAGTCAGCTCATTCTTTGGCAGAAAATGCTAGCTTTGAGGGGCTGGAGAGATGGCTCCATGGTTATGAGCACAAACTGACCTTGTAGAGGACCCAAGTTCTGTTCCCAGAACCCACGTTTCCAGACAGGTCACAACCGCCTCCAGGTAACTCCCAACTCCAGGAAATCCAATACACTTTTCTAGACTCTACAGAAACCTGCACTATACATGCAGATTTCCCCCAACACACAAACACTCTCACACACATACACACAAATAGACACCCATACACAAATTAACACACACAATTAAAATAAACCAAGTCAGTGCAGTGGAATACACTGTTAGTCCCATCACTTAGAAAACAGAGACAGGTAGATCTCTGTGAGTTCAAGATTAGCCTGGTCTACAGAGCAAGTTCTAGAACAGCTAGGAACATGAGGAGGAGGAGGAGAAGGATGATGATGATGATGATGATGATGATGATGATGATGATGATAATGATATAAAAAAAAACCCTTTTTTAAAAAAGGAAATACTAACTTTGAAAATTCAATTCCCCCCTCTCCTGGCTCCCATATTAATTCAAAGAAAGACAATACTATGAGGACAATACTATGACAACAATATGAGTGCTCTAAATGAATATTGTATAGGAAGATATGTACCTGAGGGGGTAACTGTTGATGGAATCTTAGAATCAGAAGAGTTCTATTTACTGTACAGCTCTTTCCCACAGACGTTGAAAAGTTAGAGCCACTATGTCATACTATTTGTGATTTGTTAGTTAACATCTCCCTTTGTTAAGTAAGGAACATGTATATTTGCCAGAATTAGAACTAATCTTCAGAAATTATCAGAAAGCCTTTGACTACAAGTAAGTCATTGAAGCAGTAGACAGAATATCTATATGAAACTTAACTAGGACACCCACCACCCATCACTTATTATGTGCATGTATTGGCTGGATGGTCAGCTCCTTGTTTCTTCTAAGATATTGTTTTGTTTGGGCTTTATTCCTGGAGGGTTGAATAAAAATACCAGGCAAACATGGACTAGGCAGGAAAGGGACGCTGGCTGAATCCCCATGGGATGCATGTAGGAGATCCTTCCTATTCATCCCAAGCTTGTGTTCCCCTAGAACTTCTATGCTGTAGAAGTCTTTCTACAGCTCAAGCATCCTCTCTTCATGGCGGTATTCTACTTGAACACCAAACTTCCAAAATCTGTCTCTTCAACCTGACAAGAAAAGAACATCATTCTCTGCTTGACTTTTTTCCTTTGCATGCCCAAGTAACACATAAAGTTATTCTCAGTGTAAGGACAGACATAAAGAGAAAAAATAGCCCAGAACTCACATTCATGGTCAAGTCATCATTGTAAATATGCCAAGGTGGTCCCTTGGGACATAAACTCACACAGGATCACACACATATACACTTAAAATTAAATCTTCTTCTTTTTTTAAAACTAGGTGTAGTGACACACACCTAGGCAAAGGCAGGCAGATAGATCTCTGTGAGATCAAGGCCATGCTGGTTTCAGGATAGCCTGAACTCCACAATGAGACAGGACTGCATGCATAAATCCAAGAGCCTGAACTATGAAGCTTCTAACAGAAAGCATGGATGGTCATTGTAAGCCTGGAGTAGGTGAAGTACAGAACACAGAAGAAAAAAAAACAGATTAATTGAATTGTATCAAATATTTCAATCAAAACGACTCAAAGATAGCTCAAGAAAATGAAAATGCAAACCATCATCCGCTAAGAAAATAGATTTTCTATTACATCTGGTGAAGGACTAATATCCAGAACATATGAAGACACAACTCAGTAATAAAGATAAGAAACCTAATAAAAATGAACACCGTTCCTGTGGGTGCTGCAAATGTCACATGTCCGGATCATAGCACTGCTTACGATGGCACACATGCTTGCCAGAGCCCATCAAACGTCAGAATTCGAATGAGCTCATCTCATTCCATAAAGATTATTTTTAAGAAATCTCCGACCGGGCAGTGGTGGAGCACACCTTTAATCCCAGCACTTGGGAGGCAGAGACAGGCGGATTTCTGAGTTCGAGGTTAGCCTGGTCTACAGAGTGAGTTCCAGGACAGCCAGGGCTACACAGAGAAACCCTGTCTCGAAAAAAAAAAAAAAAATCTCTGATTTGAGAGGGACAAGGGTGAGACAGATCTTGAGAATCAGAGGAGTCAGATCTAGGCGCTTTTAAGATGAGGTGGAAATACTGACAAAAGTAATTTCTAGGCTTAATTAATTAAGTTCAACAGGGCAGGGGAAATGTCATCAATAGGTAAGGATTTTCCTCTCAGGCACCTGCACTGGATGCCTGGCCCTTACAGCTCTATGTGTGGGGCTCAGATGTCACTTCAGGTATGACTGACTTTGAACAAAATTTCTCAGTCTTCCATTCTATTGACTTTCTGATTCCTACTAAATCAGACATTTGGCCTTTCAACACAAAGTTTTAGTCCACAGGGACCAAGAAATTAGAATATTCTCTGTCTGAATACCAGAGCCGTCAGAGTGGGCATCTTGTGTGCATGTCAGTCCAAAAGTCCTTTCAGCATAGGTAGCTCTTTCACAAAGTACTTTCCCAGAGGTGTGGGGAAGCCGGCTTAAATGGTCATGGTTGGTTTCCAGTACCTTCTCGGACTCAGACAACTTACGGAAAACCTAAAACTGCAGTAAATGGAGCAGGGTAGAAACAGATGAACCCCAAAATAACCCCAACCACTGAAATACTGAAACCTGGGAGAGCTTTGCCATCTTTGGCCAAAGGAGTTGAACGGGAGTTGGGAGAGGCATCTGCGGAAGGGAGCATTTACTGTCTCCTCCAGAGGCAAGCCTGAAGCAGGGTGCCCCAAGCAGTCTGAAGACGACTTTCTCCCACAATACCTGGCCATTCCAACCATCAGCGTTCCAGGACCTTTGTAGAACTCAGTCACTTGTAATTGTCATGAGTTAGTTCTTCACTTAGATAAATATTTACCTCCCACATCTCCTGGTACCTTTAGTACATATTAATCTAGAACACACAGGGATTTCAAATATCCCTGTGCCCCAGGGCCTGCCATGGTGTCGTGTTTATATAGGAAATGCTCTATCAGGGACACAAACAAACTGAGCAAAGGAATCCAGAAGAAACAGCAGCTGCCCTTAGCATCAGGCCGTGGTCTTTCTATGTAGATTCTATTAAGCCGATTTTCAACTAAAATAATTATTTCATGCATGCCAAGTTTAGGATGCAAAATACATCTTTTTCTTATTATTAAAAGTCTCTAGAGAATCAGTCATATTTTCCAGGTGCAGAATGTTTGGGCAGCAATTTCCAACTAATTCTGCTTATTTTTCTGCAAGTCAAAACTCTATTCGTGATGTGTTACATTTTGATTCTCCCTTTTAAATATAATTACCCTGGAGAGACATTCAAAAGTCGACCTTTTCAATAAGGGTTGGGTGTTCTGCTGATAGAATATCACAGTGTTATTTAACTTAAGGGGATATTTTTCCCAAAAGATACCCTGGTCAGACCTGCCAACCACCTTTGCTTTGCTCTGAGCCATATAACCAATTTAACTAGTCATTAGCGTCTAGGAAAGAGTAGAACATATGCTACAGTGTTACCTGAATACAAACCGGATTCTCAAATACCACCCTGTATGGTATTTGAGAATGCCATACAGAAAAAAAATGCCCGAGATCACTGAAAATCTGAGTCTTCTCTAGATGTTGTGCTTAGAATTAGAAGAATACTCTACGGGGTAAATTTGTTCAAGGTAAATTATTTGGGGGCTGGAAGATTGACTTAGGAGTTAAGGGCACTTGTTGTTCCTGAAGATCAGAGTTTGATTCCTAGAACCCACATTGGACAGCCCACAACTGCCTGTAACTCCAGCTCCAAGGGAACCAGCACTTTCTCTGGCCTCAGCAGATACCCATACCTATGTGTGTATTCACAATACAGAGAGAGAGAGAGAGAGAGAGAGAGAGAGAGAGAGAGAGAGAGAATAAAAAAACCCAAGAAACAAATTATTTGGTCTCTCTTTTCACCTATATATGGATTAGATTTTTATGATAGTAGGAGATAGTTTATAGGTAAAAGTACTACATAAAGATGCAAAGAATAAGGTAGTGGTGCAATATATATGTGTGTGTGTGTGTGTGTGTGTGTATCCTTTAATTCTGAACATATTGCAGCATATTGCAGTCACTTATTTTCTGCACATTGGATAATTATGGGGCTCTATGCCCCATAATTATCACTATCTACTTCAAAATAGAAGCTCCTCAGATGAGGTACAGGGATGAGAGATGCAGTGTTCTACGGGTACAACAATATGTCACTAAAAATCAGTTTAATACTATATCCATTTAACAGAATAGTAATAGTAGATTCTCCCTGAGGGCCTCAGACATTTCCTGATCCAGGTTCTTAAGCTGTTATTGATAGCAAGTGCTGGATTTTCTTTTATGGAGTAGGACATGATTCCAGCCAGAAAGTGGCTGGTGACAGCTGTGATAGCCATGCCATTATTGCACTGGGGTCCACAACGTGTCAAGCCAGTCTTCATTGTAGCTCCCAGGGTTCAAATCAGGGTCTGACTGATGATTACTTTTCTCCTCTGGTGGCTTACAAAGCACCTTCCAGCACTATGAAAGCTACCCAATATGAAAGAAGCTTCTCATTTCTCCATGTTCTATGACTCAAGTGTGTGGCAGCTGAAGCATGAGGGTCTCATCATTAAGTTCTTCAGAGGAACCAAGAGCAACGGCAGAAACCTGTAATGTTTGGGAATCTATGAGACCTCTCTGATCAACAACTCCAAAAGAAGTAACCTATTCCTGGCAGTGTAATTTTTATTTATTATCCTGTCGTGTCTAGTAGAGCTTTGTCCTGTTCTAGGATAACTCCATTTTTAATTTTTATGTATGTGTGTAGGTACAAATACTGCAGGAAGATAGACATATCTTCTACAATGGTAGGTTTCTAATGTTTTTTCTGTGGGGGTTTGTTTGTTTGTGTGCGTGCATGGATATGTGCGTGTGTGCGTGCGTGCGAGTGTGTGTTTATGTGTGTGTGTGACAGACAGACAAAGTCTTAGTTAGGGTTTTACTGCTGTGAACAGACACCATGACCAAGGCAACTCATAAAGGGCAATATTTAAGTGGGGCTGGCTTACTGGTTCAGAAGTTCAATCCCATATCATAAAGGCAGGAACATGGTGGCATTCAGGCAGGCATGGCACAGTAGGAGCTGAGAGTTCTACATCTTCATCCAAAGGAGGCCAAGGAGCAGACTGACTCTTCCACAATGGACAGAGCTTCAAAGCCCACCCCCACCGTGACACACTCCAATAAGGTCATACCTCCTACCCTTCCTAACAGTACAGGGGTGGGGGGCGCAGGGGCTGTCCTGGAACTCACTATGTCGACCAGGCTGGCCTCAAACTCACAGAGATCTGTCTGTTTCTGCTTCCCAAGTTCTGGGATTAAAGGTGTGCACCACCACACCTGCCTTAGGATATGTTCTTTATGGAAAGAAAAGAAAATGTTTCTTGTAGTATGCCTCCTGACGAAAATGAACCCTGCAAAGGTACAATATAAAATGTGATCTGCTTTCCAGTGTTGCTAGCCTAGGAGGCAAATTGTACCTGTACTCTGGGGCTTGCCTAGGGCTAAAGGAAACCTTTCACCCTAGATGGTGGCTTCCTTTGGTGATTAGGCCTCTGTGAGAGCCCCAGGTAGCAGGAACCAATTCCAGGGCACAGAGGTGCTAGCCAGCCCTGGTGAGCTCAGCCATGCCTCCCAATCACTTCCAGGGGTGGCTGTTTGCCTGCCTCCCTCCAGCCAAGGCAGGTGCAGAGACTTGTAGCACACGTAGGGCTTTAAAAAGAGTGGCTTCTGGTGGTTGCAAGACTTTTCCATCAAGATCCTGAAGAGGCAGACAGATCTGCCTCTCTCTTCACCCACCATTTACAGATAGGCATTCCTCCCCGGGTGAGGTTGTCTTGCACAGTGAACAGCCCCACAGAGAGGACCAGACTCAGCGGAGGTGGAGGCAAGCTATAGTCCTGCATCACCGTGAGCACAAAGCTGACATCCAGTGGGCTGCCAAAAGAAGAAAACATCCCCCGCACTTTCAGCACAACCTCTGTGCTCTGCGGTTCAAATGTTTGCATGCCTCAGAAATGCTCCTTCCTTATTAAATCAAGGGCAGTCATACATCATTTGACTAGAGGAAGGAAATAATTGATGTTTTCCCATTATGGAGCATTTGGTCTAAACACTGGCTCAGCGGCACACAGCATGCAGACATTTTAGGAGACAGGCAGCCATGGGAGGGAGACAGACTGCTCCCTCTGCCACGGCAGGGGTCACAGGCTGCCACCACAGCTTCCAGGTTCACAGCAGCTGAGCTGATGGCCTCACATGCCATGTGCTCCGAGAAAGCACCCTCCACTCCCTTCTACTTAATAATTAAAATTTCAATCATTCCCTCCAATAATGATCATGATTAAAGAAGGACAACACGCTTCCAAATCTGCAAGAGGCATAAGAAACACCGACTTTTAGAGTGCAAGGTGGCCGCACTCAGGCTTTTTATGTTCTTGGGTTCTGTCCCCAAAGGCTTTCCTTAAAGGGATTGTCTCTCCAGCCATGGGATGGGAACAGGTGTGGATGGTGTTCTGTGTCTCTCTCCAGATTTCTGAGCAGCCCAGTCACTACTGAAGGATCTCATTTTTCACAGTCAGCCTGGATCTCATCACCAAGAACCCACACCTCTGCAATACGAATATGAATCTGCAGTTTCTGCATCTCTTTTGATCACTAGCACTCTCTTTCTAAATCGCTACGGAGGAAGGAGAAAAGAGGCCCTCACAAACACGCCCTCTATTTGTTCGTCTATAAATGTCACCCTTCATATTCTTATAGTTACTGATTTTGCTACCTACCATTCTCTTGGTTTAGTTTTCTGCAGCCTTCAGGTTATGGAGTTTAACCTCAACTCATTGACTACTTTCACCATTCGCAAAACAATGGTGTTATTATAAACAACATACGCAGATAGAGGCACAATTATGACGTACAGTATTCATCACCTGTTCCAGCTTCGTCCTCGGGCCCCATAGGATAGCTAGTAGGATGTGCTGGATATTCTTATGTCAACTTGACATGGTCCAGACCAAGGTTCTCAACCTTGCTAATGCTGTGCCCCTTAATACAGTTACTCATGATGTAGTGAGCCCCCAACCATAAAATTATCTTTGTTGCTACTTCATAACTGTAATTTTGCTACTGTTACGAATCATAATGTAAATATCTCTGTTTTCCAGTGGTCTAACGCAACCCCTGTGAACCCCCAAAAGAACCACTGGTCTAGAGTCATATGAGAGGAAGGACCCTCGGTTGTAGGTTGGTTCTAAGAAAATTGGGCATTTTCTTAATTAGTGATTGATGTAGGCGGGCCAAGCTGATTGTGGGTGGGGCCACCCATGGGCTGGTGGTCCTTGGTTTTGTAAGAAAACAGACTGAGCAAGCCATGTGGAGCAAGCTAATAAGCAGCACCCCTCCATGGCCTCTGCATCATCTCCTGCCTCGAGGTTCCTGCCTTGTTTGAGTTCCTGTCCTGTCTTCCTTCAGTGGTGAACAAAGATATAGAAGCCTAACACCAAATAAACCCTTTCTTCAACAAGCTGCTTTGCTCATGGTTTTCTCACAGCAATACTAACTTAACTAGGACACAGGGTTTGATGGTTAGCTTTAATTGTCAACTGCACACAACTTTGAGACTCCTGGAGTTTGTGGGCATGTCTGTGAGGGATTGTGTTCACTACATTTATGGATATGAGAAGGTACAGACCACTGTGGGTACCACAATTCTGTAGGCTTGGGGGCCTATTTAGAAGTGGAGAAACTAAGCTGAACACAAGCAAGCAAGCAAATAGGCAAGTCTATTGCTCTCTATTCTGGGTCGTGGATACAATGTGACTAAATGTTTCAGAGTCCCATTTCCTTGACTTCCCTCCTATACTGGGCCTGGAATTGTAAGCCAAAGGAACACTTTCTCAAACCCCAAGTTGCCTGTGGTCAGGATTTGTTATAATAGCAACACACATGAAACTAGGACACTGCTATCAATAAATTGATCTTGCTTTTGGGTTTCCCCAACTGCCTTTGCTACTTTCTGACCCACATGTCCTAAAGTCCAGTATAAATGTGATATTGTTGCAAAGTAAACTGAGATACTAAAAATCTCCAGTGTCTAGTTAGTAGAAGAATTTGGCTGGTATCTTTATGGCTCAGTTAAGATGCCTACAAGAACCACAGACCATGCTGGAAATTGGACCAGAGATCTTGAATGACCTGCTATTTCTCCCTCCAAGTTAAGGAAGGGATCAAAGAGGATTTCTGATATAATGAAGAATTTCCTAAGGTTACCTTCACCCCAACCAAGGCAGCACTACAGGAATTTCAGAGCACTGAGTACTACCCACAATGCTAATAGTATAAGCCAAAGCTCTTTCCTCCATCTCCAGAACCCAGAGTAACAAGAGAAGTAAGCCAGAGGAATTACATACATGCCTCTGATCCTTATGTACCCCACATGTGATCTTGCTGTGTGCCACATCCCAAGGAGCCACCAACGAAACATTGCTAACGCCTCTGGAGTGCTAGCATGAATAATGATTCCTAGCTTTTGTTACCATTTCCTTGAAAAACAAGCATGCCCACCCTGTGCTCCACCAACTCCACCAATCAGTTTCTCCACGCACAAATTTTCTGACTTCCTTGAAACTTGTACTTTCAGATCCAGGATCAGGAAGGAAAAGACAGAGGGAAGGAAACAAAGATACATCAGTCATGGTTCTCTGCTTGAAGGTCCTGATTCACATGACAGAGTGCTGGCAGTTCTTAATTCTGCAAGGCAGACCATGAGGTTGAAACTGAGCAGGCAGTGATGTCATAGTCTTACGGCGGAATCTCCCCTCCTGTAAGAAATGTCATTTAAATCCTGTTAAATGATAAAGATGCGACCCACCGAGACAATCAAGACTTAGCCAACTTAAAGTCAACTAATGATTATCTCAATCACATCTACAAAATACCTTCCCAGAAATACCCAGAAAGATGCTCAGTCAAATCATTGGGCATAATAGCCCTGGGGCATTGATATAACTAACCTCTATGCATGCTTGATCTACTGAGCTCCGTCTGAGGCTGGAAAGAATCAAAGGAATAATGAGATGCCATGCATGTGCAAGCATGCACACACACATGCAGGCACACACACATGCAGGCACACACATGCAAGGGTGAGAGTTTCTACAGTATAATGGTTACAGGGTAAAAGTGAACGCTGATGGTGACAGTTTTAAGCCCAGACTCTCTGATTCCAGAACCCACATTCTTAACCAGTACTCCATACTTGCTGAAGCCTTCATGGACCACATGAGATCCAATCTTCTCATTTTTAAGCTCTCATTAAATTGATTATATGAATTCAATAATTTTAGATCTTGGCACTTAATTATCAAGTCAAAGCCATGTGCTATTTTAAAATTTTAGCTAGATATATTTTTATAACTGAAAAATCTGTCTGGTCACATGCAAACTATGACAGAATACATGATTTTTATCAAATCCAAAGATACTAAGATGGATACATATGAACATCTTATATAACAGTGCAAAATTGAACCAAGAGCTTTTGGTGGAGGGATAATATAAACCACAGGCATCTTCTGACTTAACAGTGGTTATTCAGGGCTGGAGAGATGTCTCAGTGGTTAAGAGCACTGACTGCTCTTCCAAAGGTCCTGAGTTCAAATCCCAGCAACCACATGGTGACTCACAGCCATCCATAATGAGGTCTGATGCCCTTTTCTGGTGTATCTGAAGACAGCTACAGTGTACTTACATATAATAATAAATAAATCTTAAAAACAAACAAAAACAATGTAGTTATTCACCTCTGCAATAGTATAAAACATATCATTCACATGCAGTAGAAAATGTGCTTCACTATTTGAAATTTGATGTTTTCCAAGTCTTGAAGTCTGTGGTGCAATTACTAATAGTGTCTGGGGATGCTAGGCTTGATGTTCATAGGGTATTTGTATTAAATATGTTCTTGACTTATGGTATTTTCAACTCACGACATAGTTATTGGGATGTATCCTTGAACAAGTTGAAGAGTGTCTGCATGTAAAACTAGAACTGAATTGTCTAAAAGCATATACTGCTCTTCCAGAGGACCTGAATTTAGATCCTATTATCCATATTAAGTAGTTCACAACTACCTGTAACTCCCACTACAGGGGGCCTGATGCCCTCTTCTGGCCTCTACAGGCAACTGCACTCTTGTCACTCAGGGACACACACAAACACAAACACACACATACAAACATTCACACACACACAAACACACATACAAACATACACACTCATATACACATACTCAACATTTAAAATAAATTAATAAAACTTAGAATTACAGTCAAAGACTCAATGTCCTGCAAGTTATGGAATCATCACCGTGGCAACATTAAGTAAAGCTCAGGCCTATAAAGATTCAAGTCAGTGCTCCAGCTGAAACTGTGGCTTTTGATGCAGCTTTAAGCAAGTTTAGAAGACAATCCCCAAAGAGCAAAACCTATGAGGATGAGGCAATGCTCACCTCGGCCACTTTAACTCTCAGGAGATCAAAAAGGGGAGAAATGTTTACAAGAATCAAGCCATAATATTTCACACTAGAAAAGTCCATAAATGTAGAATTCCATGAACTGTCAGTGTTTACAGGTGGCTCATTGAGAAAGTAGGTCAGGCTTTGGACTTCAATGCTAACCCTCATCTGGAGAGTTGATTTAGATTTGGGGATCAAGTGGAATTTTACAAAGTTTACCATAAGAACTGATGCTATTTTGTCTATGTATGAAGATGAGAGGATAGAAGGGGCTACTCTTTTTCCCTTGGGTGGGCTGGATATAGCCCACTCTGGCCTAGAATTCAGTTTGTAGCCAAGGATAGCTGTGAGCTCAATTAATCACAGGAACTTAGTTCAGACAAAGAAGTGGACAAGGAATGGTTCCTCTGGAGGGCTGGAACTAGGCCAAGATGAGGTAACTAGCCTGGGACCTGCACCATCCCAATTGCCTCACAGTACCAGAGCTCTATCAGTCAGTCAGTGACTCGGGGCATAGCTTCTCTCCAGGGGCTTTCATTCACAACATACAGCAGGGTCTGCAGCTCAAGGAGTAAACATTCCTTCGTTTACTAAGATTACTTAAGTGAAGCATTAGTTTCCATCCTCCTAGATGCTGTTTGGAGAAATATGATACAGCCAGACCTCCTACATCTGACCACTGGAGGATCAAAGCTGGCGGGAAGCCTGAAAGGTGGGAGGCTTACCTTCGGTCCCATGACAACCAGCAGACTCCTACATGGGCAGGGGGTAGGGGATGTGAACAGGTTAGTGCGGTGAAGAGGAGGAGGCAAAGATGTTTCTTCCCTCGGCATGTTTGTTCTACCCTCACTCTGGTTCTGTACTATGACCTCCTTGAGGATGAAGCCATAGCCATCCTCACAGGCCGTAAAGTGGCGCTGGTCCTGGAGATGCAGACAGGTGCCCATCAGTCGTGACTCAGTAGGAGACCTTCCCTGAACCCCTGCAGGGCAGATCTTGACTGCTGGCTTCTGAGTTCTTCATTAGAGTCCAGACATCAGTTTCCAACATGCCCCAGAGCCGTTTCTTTGGCACGTGGGCATCTTGGCTGCCTTACTCAGTCTGGGCTTTAGTTTCTACGTAGTCTGAGACTACCCATCAGACACTGGCAAAAGAGGTTAACACCTCAAAGCCCTAACTGGTTCCAAGTTGCTGCCTCTTAATAAAATAAGCTTTCCTTGGGGCACATGAGGAGCAATGACAAAGTGAGTAAGGACAGAGGAGGGAATCTTTTCTTTCATTGTATGTTTGTAAACCCTGAAGTCTTCTATTAGCTTCCTTTGTTGCTATAACTGTTTGCCTGACAAGACACAATTTAAGGATTTTATTGTTGTGGGGTATTTGGGGAAGCTTGGTTGGCTTGGTGGGACATTTGCTGGCTTGGATGAAAATGGCCCCCATAGACTCATGGGAAATGGTAGTATTAGGAGGTGTGGCCTGGTTGGAAGAAATTTGTCAATGGGGTGTATAGCTGATCTTCAATACTTCATGGATTCGTCTTTTTTCCTACTCTTTATCCCTTCCCAACTCAGTTTTACCTCCTATCACTAGGTAGGAGAGAAAGAAAGAGGAGAGAGAGAGACAGAGAGAAAGACAGAGAGAGAAAGAGAGAAATCCTTAAGCCTAATTTCTTTCTTCTTGTTTCTTCTTTGAGAACTACTAACAAACCGAAACCAACCACCCCTGAATGACCAACAACCACCCACCCCCGCCTATTGAGTTCTAGCATTTATATACCCTCTGAAAAGTTCCCAGAACTTCAAGCATCACACAATCACAGAAGCTATCGGCAGCTGGCAAAGCTACACCTCTGCTAGAGCACAGACAGAGCCAATCATCGTCAGCTGCTGCAGACAGTTTGAAGCAGCCCCACTTCCCATCACCTGGGATTAAAACAAAAGCATATTCTCACATTTCTGTGTTTTTTAAAGGAACCAAAGTTCCAGAATTGTCACCACCGGTGTGAGCTTTGGAGTTTCCAAAACTTAACCCAGGGCCAGTGTCTCTTATCTCTTTCTGATGCCCGCTGATCCAGATGCAGAACTTTGCTCGCTCTCCAGCACCCCATCTGCCTGTGTGGCTGTAATGATCTGAGCCTCTGAACTATAAGCCAGCTGTAATTAAACGTTTTCCTTTATAAGGGTTGCCGTGGTCACTGTGCCTCTTCCCAGCAGTAGAACTTTGACTAAGATGGAGGGTTTGCTTGTCTACTTTTGCTTTTTTGCAGTATGGGTGTTGTTGTTGTTGTTGTTGTATATGGCCTGTGGTCTAAAGGGACACAGCCCATCATGGCAGAGAAGGCATGACAGCTGGCCACACTGTCTGCAGTCAGGAAGCAGAGAGCCATGATCTCTGCTCCTCACTGGCTTTCTCCTTCCTCCTCTCTGCAGTCCAGGCCCCCAACCCATGGGATGCTGCCACCATGCTTAGGAAAGATTGGTAAATCCTCCCTAGAAGCACCCTCATGAACATACACAGAAGTATGTGACACTGATGCCTTGGTTGTTACTTTATCCAAGCCAGCTGACAGTGTGAATCAGCCATCGGGCATCTCATCTGAGTTCCATTGTTTCTCTCCGTGGTTATGCGTTATGCGTGTTTAGTCCTGGAAGCAAATGACCCAGTTTGGCAATTCTTTGGCTTAAGGGGATATTCCAAATCAGGAAACAGCATCCAGGTTGTCAGGTTTTTGAAGGTAGGGCATTGCTGTTTGGTATTGACAGAATTGACAGAGCACACAAATTATAAATTGCAGGTATGAATCAGGCAATTGTAACAATCATACATTGAGCTTCTCTTCTGTCAGGTTGGACGAGATCAATAACCACAAACCATTTATCCAAGATAATGCTCTGGCCCAAACCCTGACGGTCTCATTCATAATGCCACAAGTAAGCCATCCACCAGGGTGACAACTGTCTCCTCTGTATTGACACCCCTGTCACTTTAGCTTCAGCTGACAAAATATCGGACCCAAGTAACTTCTTCATCTGACCTTGGGGTGGAAACACTGGGCTCTCTGTGTGAGCAGGAGCCCCAAAGAAGCCTTGACCTGAAACGTTCTCTATTTAAAGGGACAATGGCACTCACTTGGGTTGGTTAATCTGCCCTCTGGGGTGTAAGGATTACCAAGCAAGTCAAAGGAAGGAGAGAGAGGCAGCTGGAGGTTCTGGGGCTCCCTGATTTCCAGTGACCTTGTGCAGCAGAGCCTTCTATCCCCATCCGGCTCCCTCAGCTAGGAGCACGCAGTTTAAAAGAGCTAACACACTCATATATAACAAAGATGCAGAGACTCGGGCACGCAAAGCTCTGTCAACCGGGTCTGTCTGTCTCCCGGGAAGCTGCGTGTCCCTCTCCCTAGCTATGATTTCAGCCCAATGCAAAGCGGTCAATTATTTAAAACATTATGAAATCGGGGTGGGCTTGCCTCTTTATTTTCTTAACACAAATGGTTCTTCAGTGTGAACTATACCCATGACAATATAGGTCCAGATGTCAAACTGTAACCTCAAGGTGCAGGCTAGCTCCCGGCAAGCAGAAAGAAAGAATGAGGAAGGAAAGAGAGAAGGAGGAAAGGGTCTGAGGAGATAGTCCAGCAGGTCAGAGTGCTTATTCAGCTAGCATAAGGATCTGAGTTTATATTCCCAGGAAACCTAGGATAGGGGAGGCAGAAATAGGTCCTAGCTCAAACGAGAGTCCCTGTTCAACAAGGACTCTGTGCGAAAGCAATGAGACAGAAAGAGGCAGAGGAAGACACACAATGTCATGCTCTGGCCTCCATGTATGAGAGCATACACAGACATATGAACAGTCATATACATGTACTACACACATCACACACAACACACACACACATATGCATGCACACAAACACATGCACACACACACACACACACACACACACACACACAGGAAAGGAAGGCTGGGCATGGAGCCAGAAATCTGCAGCTTTATCTGTTACATTTTTATGTGGTTAAAGTAAAAATGACCTCTACATCAGCATATGCTTGGGCTGGGCAGTGACCATAGAGTGGTTATTACATCAACCTGTGTGCTTTCTGTGTGTCTGAAATATGTCACTACATACATGCATGCATGCATGCATGCACAGACACCAACATGATTTTAGAGACATGAGAAGGAAAGGAGAGATAGGATAGGAATATGTAATCTCCTCCATATTATTTCATATATAGGAGGAGCTTTTTCTAAACTTAATACAGAAAGGAAAATTATCTATAACTAAAAAATGTAAATGCATTTCCACTGAGTTCATGTCTGGAAAGGTTTGGGGATATTCTATGTTGCTTGTGGGCTAAAAGTGAATTTGTGGGCTAAAAGTGAATTTTAGGTTTTAGCAGTGGGAAACCTGGATTAAGCATGTCATAGAGAATTGAAGAACTCAGCCCCCCAGGGGCAAAGTGGCCAGTGAACAGCAGTCCCTCTCTGAGTGAAAAAGAGCTTTGCTTAACTTCACAGGGGGACTTAACTGTCCTAGTAGCAGGTAGCGTGTTGCTATAGTAACAGCTCGGTGTGGGGTGAGGAGGAAAATGGGATAAAAAGGGATGTTTTTCCTTCTCTCAGGTTCTTGCCTTAAAAGATCATTTAGAAGTCACCTACCCAGCACTGGATAAACAGAAGTCCTACTTAGCCTTAAGGAAGGAAAGAGCCTCTGTCCCTGAGGCCAGCTGCCCTGGTACCCTAAGGCACGGAGCGGCTGAAACAGAATTAGAAATATTTCGCTGGGGGGGTGGGGGTGGCATTGTCCTTCCACGTGCATACGGCAGGAAAATAGATTGGTAGACTGCATGATTTAAAGAAACTCAAAGAGCTGACTGCTCCCGTGGCTGCCTCCCACACGATCCTCCCTCGCTCCGGCTCCCCGTTCCCAGAGTGGGAGGGTGGGCGGAAATTAGATAAGGATAAATTGTCTCACTTGTGGAGAGCTTCAATTTGATAGAGAGGGGAGGCCTAATAAATCAACAGAGAGAAAAGAGGCTCCATTGGTTTAAATTTCAAAGTACACTTTAGGTTAACAAGGTTAAAAACAGATTGCCCTCAGAACAGGTATGAATCCCTTCCTCAGCTCTCGGATGCCCCAAACATCCTGATTTCCCCCGCTGCTTCTGAGCATTCATAGCCGAGTCACGAGTCACGCTATGCATTTGACCTCCTCCAGCTGCCCAGCTGGGTTAGCCCCAGGCCCAAACCCTGAGTCTCTGTGGCTTTACTGGCAATCCTCAGCTCTCCCCAAGTCTCACCCGCACACGGGTCTTCCCCAGAGGCCCATAGCCTCTGCTAGCACCCCTGCTTTGTTGTCCTCCTACACTCCCCGCCAATGGAAGAAAAAAAAGTAAAAATGGAGGATATGACCGCTCCTAGGTATGGTAGAGGAGATGGTTTATCACAGCTATGAAGGAGCGCATAGCCAGAGGCAGAGACATCTAGGAGAGTCCAGAGTGAACGTGGCCAGACCGAGCCAGGCGGTGTGAGAAGAGGGTAAAGAGGAGAAAGGGAAGAACGGAGAGCCAGGTGACCAGGAGACCAAGAGACCAAACTGGCAAAAGAGTAAAAAGGACCCGCAAAGCCAAAATGGCTGGATTAAATAGGGAAAGCAGCTAGGGGAAGCACAACCCAGCCCCTGGGCTGGAGAGTTCGGGGTAGGGGGTAGTATATTCCAGTAAGGAGGATCCTGTAACCAGTAGGGACTGAGGGATGCTGGGAGAACCTTGTGGCCCAGAGGCCCCTCCCACCTCTACTGTTCTATGTGAGGCTCCCAGCAGAGGAAGGAATCCTCTGCTGAGTCCTCTGGAGGCTGGCAGCAGGAGTGAAGTCTCATCTTGTCACGGTGCTCAGCTGCCCCAGACACAGGGACACACATTATACTGCCAGGTACCAGGGCATGTTGGTGTCACAGGTACTGTACCATCCAGCTTCGACGCTCTGCAGCGGGTGCCGGTACCTCACTCTCAGGCTCCCCGTGGTCCACGGAGATGGCAGCCAGTAAACGCTAAGATGCTCTGAAGTCCACAAAACGGCTCACCGGGGTCTTCCATCAAACTCGGAGAAAGGAGTCTTTTCATTATACCCACACTTAGGTTTGTCTTGTAGATAAGGTGCCCCGAGGCCAGCTGCTCTGCCCACACTACCCTGCTTGAATGTTGGATGCTCACTGTCCTTATCAGTAGCCACCCAGTCTCCTGGTGGGCATCACAAAGTGTGGACCTGTCTCCTCATCCTTTCCTGGTTGTCTTAGGCAAAAGCACGTGCAGGCTCAGGTTTAGCAAGATGGAAGGTGGCGTTCAAGGATCCCAGGTTGCTGAAGAATGTATCAGTCTGTGAAGCGAGTGTAGGTGCTCTTGCAGCCCAGAGTAAAACTCAGGCAGGTAGAAACAGTGCCAGATATCCTAAGTAGTAAGACGGTAGACTGAGCAAATGAAAATGCAAACCAGAGAGGCGCAGGGGCTTTTCTCATAAACTATCACTTCAGCGAAACAGGAACGTGCCCGTTAAACTGATAGCTTAAACATATCTCCAGCACAGGGGAGCTCTCTCCAAAATAATCGAAAACCAAAATAAATTACATGTAAGGATTCTGCCCATACACTATGTCAAGAACGTCATTCCATCCATCACTGGAACAAACGTCCCTCCCACGCCATGGTAGCTCTTGTTGCAAAGCTCTCTCTCACTCTGAAGCCCTCGCTACCCGCAGACAGGTAGAGCACAGTGAATTAGCCTCATGGGAGGAATTCAGCCTTTGAGAGCACAGCCTCACCACATCAATTAATATCTGCTGATTGAACGCCTGCTGCATACGCACCTTTATCTGGGCTGGGGGTACTTTGGGGATTGGAGCACCGCGGGCAGCAAGGCAGTAGTCTAACCTAAGTAGACTGATAGTGCATACCGGCAGGGGCAATGTCAGCACACGCACCAGACCCCAGGAACCTGACGGCTCAGCACAAACACGTGGGTTAGGAAGGCAGCTTGCTGGATCTGACTAAATTTCTGGCAGCCCGAGTCCTTAATGTTACTGAGTAAAGATAGCTTTGTGAAAGATAGGCTTACTCCTTTCTCACGAGGTGGAGGGAAAGTGGTGGGGATTTAAGAACCTCACCCGGGACTGAGCTGTCCTTAGGATGCTCAGGGACACCCATCCCTCAAGCCTGGTCCTGGGATGGGACTTACAGAAGGAGAATCTGGAGCCCTCCTCTGGCCTGGCTTGGCCGTATGTCAGTGTGTGACCCATATGCACACCGTCTACACTGGCCTCCACAGTGTTCATCTTTATGAACTCATATGCCTCATGGTCATCTGATCTGCATGGACTCAGATGCAGTGTGACTGACAGGTCCACAGGTGACTGGTGCCAACACACATGAATTACAGACACAAGACTGTTACCAACGCAAGGAGACCTCTGTTCAGGGTCTAGGCTAGAGATGCCTTCTCTACTTCATTGGCCCTGTCATTTCAGCTTCAGTAATATATCAGTAGGTAAAACATTTATTTTTATCAACATTAAAACTAGTGTACATTTTTAAAAACTAGCCATATGTATAACTAGCAGTTGTGATGGTTTGAAAAGGAATGGCCTCCACAGGCTCATATATTTGAACACTTAGTCACAAGAGAGTGGCACTATTTGAACGGATTAGAAGGATTAAGAGGGGTAGCCTTGTTGGAGGAAGTGTGTACCTGGGCGTAGCCTTAAGGTTTCACAAGCCCATGCCAAGCCCTACAGCTTCTCTCTCTAGCAAAAGATCAGGATTCGACTCTTAGCTACATAGCCACACTAACACTGAAGAGACCCAGATTCGGGCCTCTATCAGGCCGAGGTGAGCTGAAAGACGACGAGACCAGGCGTTCGAGGCCGTGCACTGAAGGACGACGAGACCAGGCGTTTGGATGCAAGAGCAAAGAGGCTTTTATTTAGGGCTTCGGGTACCCGGGCGTCTGCTCTCAGGAGAGTGGCGCACCGATGTACTCAGGTGCGGGGCTTTTATAGGGTGCCTGAGCCGGAAGCAGGCATACAGAAGCAGATGCATGGTTACAGGTCTCTGATTGGGTGATGTAAATTAGGCCAGGGTGACTCGGGGTTCAACCTGAGTTCTGTCGGGGCAGTCCCATTGTTCTTGAGCTCTCGGAGCAGTCCCATTGTTCTTGAGTTCTGGGAAGGAGGATCTCGGGGCCGTCCCATTGTCTCGAGGCAATCTCATTGTTCTTGTTGATCTTGACAGATGGTGTTTTTGAAACATTTCACCCAGGTGTCAGACCACAAAGATCTTGTTTGGCTCCAAACCGGCCTGGGGAACTCTTGGTAATTTTCCAGCCTTGTTTAAGCGCGAATTTCGGGGAAGGGTCTCTGGGTTCGGGTCTTTCAACACCTGCTGACCACTATGCTCCCTGCCATGATGATTATGGACTAAGCCTCTAAAACTGTAAGCCAGCCCCAATTGCATACTTTCCTCTATAAGAGTTGCCTTGGTCATGATGTCTCTTCGCAGAAATAGAACAGTGACTCACACAGAAGTGTTTAGCCTGACTCTTAGCTGTCACTTTGTGATGAATAATCTCTGCGGCGAGCTTTGTAGAAACATCGGTAGGTTTCCTTCATTATGACAAGGCACATAAGATGATGAACCTTACCTTCAAGTGTGCATTTACTGAGTGCCGCTGCCATTCCTCCCAGTACCACGATACTCTGTGGCTTTGATTTATTCAATATAGGTCCACCCCAGGACACTAGCCCTGGCACAATCGTATATAAGACCTCAGGTGTCAGATAGTGTTCTTCCCTAGTCTAATCCTTATTCATTTTCTTTCTTTCTAATCTTGTATTGAAGTTATCTTTTCGTGCTTTAATATCTTTCATTTGCGTCTGTCTTGCCTGTGTGTGTGTGTGTGTGTGTGTGACGTTTTTGGATCCCCTGGAACTGGAGTTAAAGACAGTTGCGAGCTGCCATGTAGGTGCTGGGAATTGAACCCAGGTCCTCTGGAAGAGCAGCCAATCCTTTTAACCACTGAGCCATCTCTCCAGCCTCCACCCCCAAATTTTTTCATACAACATATTTTTATCCTGTTTCCTCTTCTCACAATTTCTCCTAGATCCTTTCCACATCCCCACTCACCCAATTCAGTATTCTTTTTCTCTTTCTTGCTCTTCAGGAAAACAAACAAGCCAACACAAACCACAAAATCAGAAATCAAAACAAACCAGCAAAAGAATAATAAGACAATAAGTGTCCAAACAAAGTCAAACAAGACAAAATATCTACTAAAATACCATTGAGTTTGCTTTCTGACAGACACCTACTCCCGGACATGGACCCTCCCCTGAAGTGTGGTCAATATACCCAGTGATACTCCACTGAGGAAAGCTGATTCTTCCCTTTGCCAGGGCATAGCAACTACAGATAGCTTCCTGGTTAGAGGTTCGAGCCCATATCCATCACCCATCTCAGAGCTGGGACCCCACCTGGCTTGAACCTGTGCAGTCCCTGTGCATGCTGCCACACAGACTCTCCGAGTTCATATGTGCGCAGGTCCTCTGTATCTGAAAGAAAATGTTTCACCAGAGTCATCCACCGCCCTGGCTCTTAGAACCTTTCTGCCTCTTCTTCCAATTAGATCCCAGATCCTTGAAGGGAGGGATTTGATGAGGACATCTGATTTAGCACCAAGCTCTCCCTGAGCACTCTTTGCACATCACCCAGTTGTAGGTCTTGTTTTCTTAACTGTGGGCACTTTTTTTTTTTACCTTGAGCAGATTTATCTTCTCAAAGCTCCAACTTCTCCATCTCTATGGTAAAGAGAAAAATATCAGTCTAATGTGAAGATACTCACAACAGATGAGAGGTAGGATGGCAGAGAATTAGACAAGCATCCTGTTTACCTTTTGTGTCCATAATTAAGGGGGCGAGAACTCCCACCTCTCAGATGCTCTCCCTGTCTGTCTCTGCAGTTGCCATGCCAGCGGATGCCTCAAAAAGCAAAACTGGGAATTAATTGTGGGTGATTCCAACTAGGAATCTGGATACTCAGACCAAGCCTGTGGAAGCCAGCAGTTCCAGGTCACCACCTCCAAGGTCCTGGGTTCCCTGGTGGAAAAGCAACCCCGCACTCTATGAGAGTACAACCCAGAGCTTGGTATGTTGTTTAGCATCTCCGGATCCTCTGTAGGGAGGTTGGACCTTGTGAGTCACCCACAAGATAAAGTGTAGGATTTTTTTAAGTAACAATGAGAAATGGCTTTGAGTAAAGGTCATTTGTGATTATCACTAAGGTAAACTCTTCACCCCACCCACGGACTGTAATAGCATCTTAAGCTCAGCCTTTTAAAAATAAGTACTTTATGCCCATTTCACAGTGTATTTCTTCTGTTAATCATCTCATGCTTTCACTTACTACGGGAGATAGAAAGGCCCTTCAGTGGATCCGTTCTGGATTTTGAAGTGGAGAAATAATTCTCCTCCAATTTCAGAGAAATTGAAGTTTACTTAAAGATGATTAAAAAATCTTTCTGACAGGCATCGAGCAGGTCTCTCGCTTCCGAACGCTGTAATTTTAAATAATTCAGAGCTAGCTCAGCACATGTATGTTTATTAAGGTTGGAATGAAAATAAAACCAATTAGCAGAGTGGCATTATCTCACTAAACTCCCAACTATTAGCAGCCCACAGGTTCCACAGCTCTGATCGGAAATGCATGGTTTCTGATTCTCGGCTGAAGACGTCACTGGGGCCGCCTGCTAGGCTCACTGTGTGAGCAATGCCAGCTTTCCTAAGCATCCCCTTGAGCCCATTTCTCCACAGTAACATCTTTGCCAGCCGTGAGACTCTCTTCTCAGACTGGGAGCAACAGTCCAGAGCGCATTCCAATGCTGAGCACTCACTAAGAGGCCCTCAGGTGGACGGAGACTGCAGGCAACCATGGCCTTCTCTGGGGACTACTGATGCTGCCGAGCTTCCGGGCTGCAGAATCCCATCCAGTGGGTCAGCTCTTGTAACTGGAAAAGAGGTGGAGCCTTCCAGACTCTCTAGCCTTCCCGTAATTCACACATGAACAAAATTAGCAAAATACCTTAGTGCTTTTGTGAGATTGCCAACTGAATTTATAAGCTGAGACAGTGTGGTACTTCCTTTTAAATTGGATCCTAGAGGCTCAGACTGATGATTCTCTTGGGAGAGTTAGACTACCATCCTGGCTTCTTGACACAGCTTCACCAGGCTCATCTGTGCCTTTTCCAGAATTCTTGCCACATTGCTACACTATTGCATCCTGTCTGCAAGGCACAGGCCCCTTTCCACGTTGTCTGACTAAGCGCCCTTAGTCAGTGCTGTTTAGCTGGTTGAGATCCAGAATCCCTCAGAAATGCTTTTAGCTCTGAACATTTTGTTAGGAAAATCCTGTCTTTACCAGCGAGGTCTTGCAAACGCCACCGCATGTCCCTCAGTTTCTCGACTGACATTTTAGTATTAAATGTTATGGGGACGCCCTCAGTTCAGCTTCTTATCACATTAACCTCTTATTTGTATTCTATAAGGTGCCAGCCTTTAATATTCTGGAAGACAAATAATGTACCAAAAAGCTAGGGTGCTTTCCACTCTCGAAACCTTGGTGTGGAATATGTTAGGGAGTCATCAAGAGCTTCAGGCGGCCTTGGAAACAACTCCTGGGTTTTGAAAGTGCAATTTGGATCTGAACTATCTTAAAATGCATTTGTTGTGGTTGTATGAAGAATTTTTAGTGCCTGACCCCTTTCTCCTCCCAGTCTGAGATGGAACAAGGATTTTATTACTGATTTCTGGCAACTCTCACGAACCCCTGCCAAGGACTAAGTATTCCCTGACAATTCTGCTTGTCCTGCGCGATTGACACATAAGGCGGAGGGATCCTATGTACCAAGGGCTCTTCTCGCGTTACAGGATGTTTAGCAGAGTCTCTGACTTTTATCCTCCGGGTACCAGTGCCACCTCAAGTGACAGTGAAACATGTGTCTGGCCCCAAGTAAACACACTTGTAATCCCAGCAATCAGAAGCCTGAGTTAAGCAGGATGGTTGTGAATTCACAGCTAACAGGAGCTACCTAGTACATCCCAGACCAACCTGGTCTGTAATGTGGTACCCTGTCTCCAGGCACTGACCAGTAGACCAGTAGACCAGCCTGGTCTGTAATGTGGTACCCTGTGTCCATGCATTGACAAGTAGACCAACCTGGTCTGTAATGTGGTGCCCTGTGTCCATGCATTGACAAGTAGACCAACCTGGTCTGTAATGTGGTGCCCTGTGTCCAGGCATTGACCAGTAGCTGCTCAGGAGACAAGACTGTGCTTAGCTGAGAACTGCTGGTATACGAGACAGGGTGCCCAGACCAGAGCACTGATGTTCAAATCCCAGCTCCATTTGGGTAGCCCTGGTCCTAATCTATCAGTACCCAGGACCACAGGTCATTGCAGTCATTAAACTACAGGATACGGTAGGTTTCTGTTAATGTTTATGGGAGCTAAATATTCCTCATCTGTTTTCTCAATTAGTAGTTATGAATGGCACTGAACTATGTGGTAAATTGTGGAAACATGGCATTTTTTATATCAAAATAGGTATACTAAATAGGCACACTTCTACTCTAGCCCTTCTGGACCTAACAGTTGGGTGGATAGTGGATGTAACACCCTCAGAGATAGTGCCATGCCATCAGAACAGGAAGAGGGTTAACTTCAGGTAGCACCTTTTATGTGCCCCTTGACAGCTACTCCTACACAACTAATGGCACCCAGATAATTACAGAGAGTTGCCTTCGGTAGTAAACACAGCCCTGGGTGACTGCACACTTTCATTTCTCAGTCCTGTTCACAATGGTTCTTATTTGCATTTCTATGCGTCTTGAAGCTGACCGGTGTCTTTGTCTTTTCAATTCTGTGGATCCCCAGCACTTTTCGGTTTGCCCTGGGCCCACCAGAAAGGCTCCTCAGCAGGCCAGGGGCTCACAGCTTCCAAGCGCTTCCTTTCTCTTTGCTTTTGGAGGGAGGCTGGTTGGTGGGAGAGTCACACCTGCCACAGAGCCCCAGCATAATAAGTCATTGTTCTTCTAAGAAGTCTTTGGCATCAGCTTCCTCTCAGCTGTGACATTCTAGGGGACCTTGCCTGCCTTTTCCTCCCAATTCCACCTGGGGACCCGCTGCATTACATTATTATGACAAGAGTCACCTTTCTTTTTCTCTTAGAAAGTGAGATTGACCTTCCTTCTGCTTCTCAAAGAGACTTGACTTAAAAGGAAAAAAAAAAAGTATCCAGCGGTTGGCTGCCGTAGCCTAACTCTGGAAGGACTAAGGCCAAAAATACCAGCTTCAGGATTTAGCTGTTGTATTGAGAACATGCAGAATCTGCCTTACTTGAGCCTTGTAGAACTTATACTTCTCAAGATAAATTCTATAGCTGTGTTGTTGACTCCAAGTTCTATAAAACGTATATTAGTCAGAAGCTAGTGGGATAGCTCAGTGGATAAGAGTAGATTGTTCTTAGAGAACCCAAGTTCGCTTCCCAGACAGAACCTGTGTCATCCACAGCCACCTGAGACTCCAGTTCCAGAGCATTAAACATCCCTAACCACCTTGGGCACTCGCATGCACATTGTGCACCTAAACCCACACAGACACACAGACACACATACAAAAGAGTGGATTAGCCAATAAAATCTGCACTACTCATCTGGCTAGGCTGACGATGTTCAGGTAGTGTCCCTCAGAATAACTGCACGCATAGTTAGTATTTATATAGTATTTTTATAACCTGCTAATTTTTTTGCAAGGCCATAACGTATCTTTCCTTCCATGTTTTCACACGAACTTGCATTGTGAAATACCAAGGACCCACCTTGACTTGGAGAAGGGTTCTGAGGAAGGGGGTCTGGAAGCAGCAAAAACAAATGCCTCTAAGTCAAATCGTGGGTCCAACCTGGTGGCCTAGGTTCTGCTCGAGACAGCCTTCCAGAATGTTCTACGTTCTGCTTCCTCTGGAGATCTCCATGTGAGGCGGTGGACTATGCCAGGAAACTTAAGAAGGTCGAGTAGGTTCAGAAACCTGGTACCTCATACATGGAGGACAGTAGGTGTTTCACCTGCCCCCGACCAGATTCCGGGCCACAACTCCCCACATAAAGAATGTGACCAACTTGGCATGTAACACAGAACACAGAGTTCTCCATACTAATGACATATCTAGATGGGCCCTGAGGGTTTAGCCAATGAGCTTCCTTTCCAGAACATTCCTTTGTGCAAAAGATATTTAATCTCTGAGGAAATGGTATGTATCATTTTCTACGATGAGCAATCAATCAATAAACAGTTTTGGAACTAAGGACTGTCTTTCCCACCAAGAACCACAGTACAGGGAAAGCCCTCATTACCCGGCCTTACTGCCTAGGTCTCCTGCAGAAGCCCTCCTCCACACTCCCTGGCACTCTTTGATAAGCTAAGTGACAAGGTCCCCCCCTGGAGTTCCCATCCTCCCATCCCCAGCTCTGTCCCCCTTCATTCCAGAAGCAACTAGATGCTCAGGACCTTGGGAACCTCCTCCACCCCAGCCTGCCTCGATTCTCATCTGGGCTGAGGTCCCCATCTTAGGCTGCATTGTCCTCCCACCCCTGAGCAGTGCATCAACACTTCCCACAATCCCATCACCGGATAGCAGTGTAGGGTAAAATGCACTCTAGCCTCCCATGTCTCATCTGCCTGAGCAGAGTTCACACACCCTGGCAGCTAGACAGAACACAGAACCACATCTCTAGACAGCTCTCCCTCTTTTCTGCTCGAGACAGTTCTCTAAGCTATTCTCTCTTGCTCTTCTAAAACTTCCTCTGGATAGCTCATCTCTTGCATATCATAAGCCCAGTGTTTTATTTTACATATCAATCCAGTCATTTACTTCAGGTTTCCTTCTGGTTATCCTGTAATTCAGCATCCCACGACCCCAGCCCCTTAATTCTTAGGAGACAGCAAGCACACACATTTTTCTCTAACATTGCAAAAGAATTCAGAGATCTGCTTGCCTCTGTTAAGCACAGACAATAAGCTAGCTGGGTGGGACCCTGCCCTACCCTACCACACCTGGGCCTAATCTTGCTCTGTACCAGGCTAACCCTGAACTCAGGAATCTGTCTGCCTTTGTATCTTTCTGATAATTTGGCTCATAGTGTAGCTGTTTTCATTCCTTTAGATTCGTGAAGCCCCTCATAATTCATATTGCAGCCTTATATTTTGCATAGTTGATAAATTATATATTTTCAGACTCATGTTTTTAAAGTTATTTTCCATAGCCTTAAGGGCTGCTCTGAAGGTCCCCAGCCTTTACCATTTTCCTAAAACATTAGCCACACCTATGCCTCCTGGATTCACTGTCTCTGATTATCATAACGTCATTAATGTTAACAGGGAGAACATTCCTTGAATGAGGAACAAAAATATGTATGTCATTATACAAATAAGCCTGATGCCCACAGCAGCCATTGACACTGGCGGAGACCCACGCCTGCTGGCCCTGTCCTAGGAGCAGGAACCATGTCATTCTGTCCCTACCAAGGCCATGCTGGACCTGGCAGTGAGAGTTGCCTGTTTTCCCTTGATGCTCCACTGTCCCTTCCTGTAAGAGTGACAGTAGAAAAACCTTCCACACACACAGTGTGCCATCTGTGCCACACAGCATGCACATAAGACAGTGAGCTTCCGCATGCAGACAAGCTCGTGGGAAAATATGAACTGCCCATCCCACCTGCAAGCCAAGCTTCTGTCTCCCCGGGTGGGTGTGTAAGGCAGTGTGTTCTATTCCCTTACCCATCTCTGTAGCATGTCCAAATTATCATACTTCCAACAAACTCTCTGTGTATATGTGCAAGAACCACCCGTGGTTCAGGCCATAACCGTGTCAACGAAGAATAAAGAAATATCCACCAACCTAGTTCAAACAACCTGCACCTGCATCTGGCTAGCATTCCTATTGGGAAAAGGCATTACTGATTATAGTATGCACTTAGTGGCCACTTCCAGAATATACTGTCTGATACACTAAGTTTATTTCTACAGATATACTAGCCTAACCTCACTGGGGTTAATAGATGCTAAGTTAGCAGTTGGGCCAAGGTATTAATTTACTTTACCCATCCTTTCAGGGACACTGTAATATACAATATCAGAATTATATAATGCTTAATTAGTTTTTACGTGGAACCAATTTCTAGGACGTCACATAGAGCCTCATCCACGTAAAGATCAAGAGAATCCTTCCCGGTTACCAAGTGAGTCCAGCCCAGATCTCACTTCTTCAGCGTTTGACTCTGTCTCAGTGCTGTGTGGGTGAGCGTTAGCAGCAAGGAACATGGAGTTGATCATTGTTATTCTCACAAGCCCTGCTACCAAACTATCACTGTCACTGTGCCCAAGTAGGATGATCCTTGCTTGGCCCTTGAGGTTGACTGGCATGTCCAAGTTGGCTTCAGGTAGAAGGCACCTGTATGGAGAGGAAAGACCAACTCAAGCTATGGGCAATTGTTCTTACAAATAAAGACAGCATAATGTCTCAGGGCCCTAGGTGTGGAGAAGCCTACAAAGTTCCAGGCTCACAAGACCCAACTAAAGGAAGGAGTAAGGTTAGAGCAAGAGCTTGCTGAACCCTCATTGCCTTAATGCCTGAATCCTTTCCTTTGTTTCCTGACCACAATGGTTTCATATTTTATAAACGCAAAGGCTCATGGGAAGACTTCCAGGCACCTGGAACTCAGCCCTCCCTAGTAATATCTGCAACCACAGCAGCCTGGTTCTCCCCAGTCCCTTGAGAATCTTTGTAGAGAGAAGAAGGCCAGCTGCTTCTAGAACATCAGCTCCGCAGGACGCCCTCTACTCCACCCCCGAGGATGAAATCCTCCGGGGTATCAGGAACACTTACCAACCCCACATTCTGCTTCTTCCCCTCCCTCCGAGATGAGGGACCAGAATGTACCCACCCTCCACTGAGAGCATGGCACACTTAGTGAGGAAAAGGGAATTGTGGGGAAATTTCAAATGGATACAGGGTTTGCTCGAGAAGAAATCCAGAAATAAAGAGACCTGCCTGGATAGGCAATGATGTTTAACAGTCCATCTGAATCCCAACACCATTCCTAGCAAAGAAAGTAGAATGCTTAACATTCTGATGGGTGCTTCCTGACCTTGACCTCACCTTGTCTGTGAAGCTCCACCCCCCACAACAGTAAAGCGAGAGTAACACATCTACAACATATACCTAAAACTCAAATGTTTTATTTTAAAAAAAAAATTTTTTAAACTCTGATATTTGTGAAGCCCTTAGCATGAAGTAGGAGCTTCATGCTCCTTTTACAAACAACATTGACAAAAGGATTTCAGCCACCTTCCCTCTCACCTTTGTGTGGGGGGATAGCTGCTCGTCAGCAGAATACATAAAAAAAAAAAGAAAAGAAAAGAAAAACAGGGTTTGATTGAAAAAAAAAAGTAGGGCACAACCCTTCCAGGAGGTCTGTAGAGCAGCTGGGAATGTAACCACTTATGTATATCAAAAAGATTGCTCATAAAATGTTATTTTGTGACATCTTTTATACTGAAATTCTTTCTTCTGGAAAAAAAAAAAAAACACCTTCATCTCCTACCCAGGTTACCTTTATTACATTCATCCCCACAAAGTGCATTTATTATTTCTTCTAGTGCTGTCTTGCCGGACCTGTCAGGTCACATTAACCTAGTTACGGGTAGAACAGAAATGCAACTGGCCGAAGGTTACATATCTTTGTCGGGAGCACAAGAGCGCAGAGAACGCTCTCTAGGCAAGCTTTTTTTTTTTTTTTTTTTGAAACAAACTACAGCCAAGAAGCAGGGCTTCCTCCACCTGCTCCTCCATGCCTCTCAGACTCTTGGGCTGGGTTATCCCGGCCACTTTACCCTGCCCAGCTCCAAGTCTTATTTTGTTTATTTCTAAAGATATGTCTGAAACAGGAAGAAAAGTTGCCGAATGGAAGTAGAGAGATGGTTCCGTGGGTAAGAGCACTTGATGCCATAGCATGTGGACCTGAGTCTGGATCCATAGCACCAACTAAACTCTAGGCATGGCCATCTGACCCTGTCCATAGCACTGGGGTGAACTAGAGATGGACTGATCACCAGGGACCACTGGCTGCCAACCTAGCCAGGAAAAAAAAAAGAGAGAGAGAGAAAGAAAGGACAAAAGAAAGAAAGGAAGAGCGAGCCCAGGTTCACTGAGAGTCTCTGTCTCAAGAGAGTAAGTAAGAGCACGTTTAAGCAAGATGCCTGACTTTCTCCTCTGAAATCGGCATCTGTGCACACCATACACACATGCTCAAAAAGGCTGAATATGCTTGGTGTGATTTAAGGGCACCTGAAGATTTTCATGTGTAAAAACTGTACCTCTAGGCCAGGCGGTGGTGGTGGCGCACGCCTTTAGTCCCAGCACTTGGGAGGCAGAGACAGGTGGATTTCTGAGTTCCAGGTCAGTCTAGTCTCCAGAGTGAGTTCCAGGACAGCCAGGGCTATACAGAGAAACCCTGTCTTGAAAACAA
>NW_022196911.1:9237080-9265454 GCF_008632895.1 Mastomys coucha | reverse complement strand
AAAAAAAAAAAAAAAAAAAAAAAATCCTCCTTTCACCCAGATTCTGGAAATTAAAAATGTCCTGCTCAGTGACTTCACAGGTCCTCAAATAAACTCCCCACTGTGTGCTGATTCTATAAGAGCCTACCATCTGAATTGCCCCAGCCTTGAGAAGGTGTTATCTGGCCCAGTTCCTGCAGCTCTGGTGGCACTGGATGAGAAGAAAGGATCTCAAGGAGAAACGGAAAATGAGTGAATTCTGAGACACTGGCAAGCCCAGGCAGCCTCCCTTCCACACCTTGCACAGCAGGTATTGTTAGCTTGGGACAATGGCAGAGGAAAGGGGGTTCAGCAGAGCGATTGAAGTGAGCCTAGCAGGAAGTCATCTTTCTCCCTATGATTTATGGCACTGCTGAGCTGAAAGAGCAGACTGGCGAAATCCCCCGAAGGACAATAACAAGCTCACAGAGTGCTTCCCGCAGGAATGGTGCGCAGCCGCCTTCTACAGTTCCTTATACACCTCCGCATGAAATTATGAAAGCTGTGTACCGCCTCATGCGCTTTATGTGGATTTGTAACTGGGAAAAAAAGTGGGATTTCTGGAATATTATAAATGTTGACTTTAAAATAAGGGCTCAACGATGAAATAGAATCGAAAAGCAATAGGGATTTGGGAGCCACACAAATAGGCTCTTCTCTGGCAAAGGAAAATTTCTACACTATCAAACATTCCTGGTATGTATTCCATTCTGTTTTCCTAGGTCCCTGATATACTATGTTTTCATATTTAAAAACCTTTTACTAGTTACCTCATATGTAACTCGGTTATAAAAAACACAGAGATTTTTTTTTTTTATTTCTTGAAAGACGCAAAGTTCTAAATACTAATGGTTTTCCTAATTAACGTGAAAATTATTAGCGATTGAAGGCTAGCTACTTGGTGCAGAAGGAAACAGCAGCACATAGCTGTGATCGCAGCCCCTGGAGGCTGAAACAGACTGGAGAGCAGAAGAGCACACAGTGAGACCCTGCTCAGAGACTGGCAGAGGCAAGGTTGATTCCTTTGCTGGCTTTGAATTTTACTAGAGTTTGGTTCTGAAGAACCTCTCTTGTAGACAGTGTCGGAAGATGCTGTGTTCTAGCGGGACCCACCCATTTCTTAACCACATTTGCAGGTCTCTCTGCCAAAAGGCACACAGTGGGTCATCACTTTTCTAATCCATTCTGTTAAAGCTACTTTCTAGTAATAACATCTAGCATTCTCTGGAATACATACCAGCTTATTTTTTTCTATTAAAAAACAAATGAAGTCAGCAAGATGAATCAGGAAATGGAACCAAGCCTCAGTACCTAAGTCTAAGACCCAAGACCCACAGGGGGGAACACCAGCACCTCAAGTTGACTTCTGACCTACGCACACATCTACACACTCTCTCTCTCTCACACACACACACACACAGAGGCATGCAAACACACATCATAATAAATAAATGTACTTACTTGATCTAATTTTGTGTCATAAAGCACATAGTGATCCATTATGAAAAATTATTTTTGTTTTCCCAAAACTTAAGGAACAAAGGTTTAGAAACAAAACTTTAAAAAAGGAAAACAAACAAACAAGCAAACAAAAAAAGCCAGTTTTTTGCCCATTAGTCTCTAATTGCCAACATAGTGCCAGCAATTCAGATTTTTATGAACCATAGAAGCCCTCTATCTAATTACACTCCAAGGGTTTATAAATATCTAAACATACCTTTACCAATGGACTATCTCATGATAAGACATCTTACTCTGTACATTAAACACAGTTTACATCTTACCTGCATGGAAGCGGCTGAGCCAGTCTGCTTGTGGAATAAGTTTCCCAAACCCCACCCTCATCAGTACACCAATCAACAAGGCCAGGCCAAGTAACTTTATTTACAGTATACATAAAAATGCTCGTACATATTGCCAAAGAACATTGTAAATATCACCAAGAACTAGATATCCCCTAATGGATCGTGAAACTCAGTCTGGATCAAAATGAGTAGAATCTAATGCTACCTTAACTGTTTTTGCAGCATTTTCAAATCAAGACTAAATCTTCAAGCCCTTGGACTTAATTTGGAACAAGGAAATGTTGCTGAAATCGGGTTTTATTTATGAGACTGGGTAGCCTTCAGTAAATGGCGTGTGTGCCTTGAATACAGTCTCGTGTTTGTCTGCTGTATAAAGAGGCTCGTGTGATAATACGACAAACTCTATTCCGGACAAAACTTTCTCTGCCTTTTTAAAGAAAATGAAATCCCTACATGGGTACAGGAAACATGAAATATTCTGATTCAGAAGTTGATATCCAGCCTTGCTTCTCTTATTAATAAGAGGTGGAAAATACTAAACACTTTATAATATGAAATACAAGCATTGACTGAACTTAGGATAAAAATTTCATGATGCAATTTAATAAAACAGATTTTTAACTACCTTCTTAAATAATTCAGACTAAATATAAAACGAGCCACATAAAAATTTTATCTGTTAATTTGATCCAGTTTTAAATGTGAATATTTGGTGGTCCCCAGAAATGTCAAAGTTACCTTTTTTAAAGAATGGGGACTGCTTTAAGGGTTGGAACTCTCTTACTTTCCAGCTAATGATCAACCTGGATATAAGTACCGACTGAGGCTGCCTAGTCAGGGCCTGAGTTACAGGACGGACAAAGCCCATTCAGCACCCCTCAGCCCTTCTTTCTGCCAGCTCTTAGCCTACTGCAAGAGGGGCGCATTTGTGGAGAGTAGTCACAGGAGAAAAGAGGTGACACCATTACACAAACTGAGTTAATGCCACGGTGTCACTTCCATGGCGCTCTTTCTGATCTCAGAGCATTTTGGATGGAACAACAAACTTCTCCAGTCTCAGTCTCGCTTCACCCTGTGTGCAGCAGCATCTCTTAGGGCAGGAAGCTACCACAGCCCTCACGAGAGAGTTCCGAATTCCATCCTAAAAGAAGCTTCCCCAGGGCGGATTTTGGGGGGATCACCTCTTCTGTTCTCAGGAGAATTATTTCACCCCATTAGTGAGACTGTGATGGGCCAAAAGTAGCCATTGGTTTTGTGACAAGCAAAGGCTAATTCTACAGGAAAAGCTGGGGAAGGAAGCCCACGGAGATACTGCTGGGGCCCTGTGTGCATGCAAGGTAGGGCTCTGGGAGTGGCTTCCCCGGGCTTCTCCACCCACTGGGCATCTTTAAAAAGTTTCCCCATGCTTTCCAGAGATCTGAGGACGTGGGTGGCAGGTTACAAGGACTCCCCACTCCACTACCTCCTGGGCTGCTCTTTATCCTGCCCCATTTCTGCTGGTGTCTTCTTATTGGTTCACACACCGCTGTGTCATGGATCTGTAGCCTCATCTGGAGGGGACACCACCAACTTCCCATCCACACCTCTGATTTAAGGGAGTGTCTGGCCTGCTAGGTAGACTAGCAGCCATTTCCACCTGCTCCTTGGTTCCCTTCCTCCACATCTAAGACACTCCCCCTCCACATCTCAGGTCCTGCCCCTCGCCATCTGAGCCCTCCCAGACTCATAATACTTTTTCTTGACTCCATCCCATCTCCTCCAACCCTGCTACTTACTTAACTTACCATTATACCATCAGACCTATTTCTATCGCTGCCTATTGTGAAACCTTCACTACCAACCCACTGCCCTCAGTGCATCCCCTACCCACACAGCTTCCAGGCCATTCCCAACCCCTGCATCCTGCAAAGGCCCGAATGTATAGGGTTCTGTGCAAACAGTCCAGGTCCTCCAGGAATGTAACCAGAGCCCTCTTTGATCCCCGTGTTCACCACAGCAGCCTGCCTCCCACCAGCCCAGTAGTATTTATCACACTGTTTTGCTAAAATGTCCTACTTACTTGCCCATAAACTCCTTACGGACCAGAACCTTTTCTGTCTTCTTTGTCATTGTATCACTTAGTATTACAATGTATCACTCAGCACCCAGTACCCGCCCAAGCAGCTGAGAGAAGTACTTACAGGGGTTGTTTATACGTCCAGGAGAAACAATGTGCCTGCTGAGTCTAACCTTCTGTTTTTGAGAATAGAAGCATTGTCTTTAGAGGAAAGGTGACTGTCGGTAGGGTCTTCTCAAAGGTACAAAGCTGACACCTGAAGCTGTCTTAAGGAAAATGTGGTTTCCCACTAGTCCAACGTGATGTCTCAGGCATGAGCAAAACTACCCCTCTTCTTGAAGCAGCTACGCTTCGAAGTCTGCCAGCTCTCTGGTGGTGAGACAGAAATGTTCGCTTGGCCATCAGGAGAATGACAGAAGGAATCCAAGGCCCCCTGGCCGTGGCTCAGTACAAACTACAAGCTGACTTGCCTCCTTTGTAGAGTGAATTGGCCGAGGGACTTTAGTTTAAACATGTACATTCGCACACATATGCAGGAGGATGGAGATTTTCACAGGTGGCGGCATTCCAACAGGAAATGAAAGAGTAAAATAATTGTGAATGAGCTTTTTCACTGGCTTATTATACGTGTGAATTGCTGATTCTTTAGCAATGTTGTAACACGTGAGGAAGAAATTGCCCTTCAGACAGTGGAAAAACATTCTCAGTACACAGCAAACTCACCAAACAAACATAGCACAGGGCCACACTCCTAGAGACGCGGAAGGCTATGTGACCCTCCTGGCTGCTGTTGTTCGAGTCTGTGTGAGAAGCAACATGGCTCCTATAGCCCACAGGGCCCAAGGGAGCAGGGGCCCATGCAGGGCAAGAGCCTGTCCACGCTCTTCATTGCAGCAGCCTGGCCCCCACCATGGCCATCCCTGCCTGTCACAGCAGTGATTTTACATTTCCTTTATCCTCTCTACACTGGGTACCATCGGGACCCACATGGGATACCACACGGGAAATGAAAGTCTTTGGTCAGGAGTTGAGTCTGATTAGGAACTAATGAAGAATGGGAGTGGAGATAAAATTCCTCTTGTCACTTGGGGATGGAGTCTGTGCCTATGAGGATGAACAGCTCTAGTGGAAACACCAGCATACAGGTGTCGGAGAGCGACACACGGCCTCCTGAAGACCCTCAGCATTGCCAGAGGTCACACGCCTTACCGGAACCCTCAAGGACTGGCCCCACAAGGAAGTGTCTTAGTTAGGGTTTGAGTTAGAGTTATCGCAACTCTTATAAAGAAAAACATTTAATTGGGGCTGGATTACAGTTCAGAGGTTTAGTTCATTATCATCATGGCTAGAAGCATGGTGTCGTGCAGGTAGACAGTGTGCTGAAGAAGGAGCTGAAAGTTCTACATCTGGATCAGCAAGCAGCAAGAAGTGAATGCCACACTAGGCCTAGCTTAAGCATAAGAGACCTCAGAGCCCGGCCCCCCACAGTAATACAATTCCTCCAACAAGGCCACACTCACCACAACAAGGCCACACCTCCCAATAATGCCACTCCCTATGGCCAAGCATCCAAACACAAGAGTCTATGGGGGCCGTTCCTATTCAAACCACAAGAACCTTCTTTTCTGTGGTGAAATTTCTCTGCCTTCAGATACCTTGACAAGAGTCATTCTGTTCTCAAACACAACCTGACGCGAATGGCCTTTTTGATGCACGCAACAGGCCCATCATAAACTGCTGGCCAACAACACAGGCCAAGTCTGCAAATGGCAAGTGAAACATGAGAGCCAGCAAGGCCTGCTGCTTGTTTCTCCCAGAGCATTGTTCAGGGCAGTGATCACGCACACATCCAGTCTCTGTCTGGGTATCTCCCATCTTTGTAAACTGACATGGAGGAAGTGATAGAAGTCAAGTGACTCTGTCCTGAAGAGATGCGGATCCTGCATCCACATTCTAAGCCATCTCTCTCACACCCTCCCGTCTCTGGATACAGCATAAAGTAGAGAGAGAGTGTGATAGCCCTTCAGGTGCAAGTTGGAATAAATTAACTCTCTTACCCTGCTGACTGTATGAGGATGTCAAAGCCAAACCCACATGAGAATGACATAAAGATGCTGATATCCCAACCCACGGCAGTTGTCAAGTTCATCCACAGAGGGCTGCAGCTTCTGATATTTCAAGGCCTTACATTGCCTGTATATCTCTCAGTTAATGAGACTGGGCTGCGAATGGGGTCATAAGAAGAATAAATGTCCTCTAAACACCACTGGGGAATGCCTAGTGAGGTCTCCTGTGTCAGCCCACATGCTCTGAGGGGCGTGACAGTTATTGTCAGCCACACCCGAAAGGGCTGTTGCTGATGTCATTTCTATCTATTTATTTAATTCTGAAATGTAAGGTCAGAGTGGTTCCTCATCTGGAAATTGATAACCTTCTGGAAATAGCTGTAAAAAAAACACATCACTTTCTCCAAGGACTTTTTTTCTTTCCCTTGCTTCTCCTTCCTCCTCCCTCCCCTCCTCTCCCCTCCCTTCACTTCCCCTCTCCTTCCTTCCTTCCTGTTATGGTTTGAGAAATGCCCTTCAGAGACTCATGTGTTTCAATACTTGTTTCCCAGTTGGTGGCTCTTTTGGAAGGAGATTATAGAAGCTTTAGGGGGTGGAGCCTCCCAGAGGAAGGTGGACTCTGAGAGTTTGCCACAACACTTCCGGTTTGTTCTCTCTGCTTCCTGTGCGAAGCTGAGATGTGAGCTCTCGGCTTCCTGCCTAACTGTTGCAATGCTGCACCCATCATGACTCTCCATCTAGAAAAATAAGCTAAACAAACTGTCTTCCTTAAGCTGCCTTTAGTCAAGGTATTTTATCACAGCTTTAAAAAAACAACACATTTCCCTTCTTTCTAGTTTCCTCATTTTCTAAACCTTCCAATATATAGAAAGAAACAGAAAAATGAAGTGCAAACAGGAGTATATACACAAATATGGGGTTACTCAAGGACAGGTTCATTAGAAATGAACTAATCCTCCAGTGTTTGTTTCCCTTGCTGACTGCTTTAGCTTGTTGTCTTGCTTTAAAGTGAGGGACTGAATGGAATAGCTTGTGGCCATCTCAAATTACAACAATAAACATTTTTATTTGAATTTTTTTTGAGGATTTCAATCATGAGTGTAATATGTTTACAACATTTCTACCTTTCTTTTCCTCCAATTTCTTCCCTGTCCCATCCCACTTTCTCTTGAACTGATAGCTTCATCTTCTATAATTGGTGGTGGTGGTGTGTGTGTGTGGTGGTGTGTGTGTGGTGTTCCTCTGAATTCACCTAATGTTACTCTTACGTACAAGGGTTTGGGGCTGACCACTTGGAACTGGAAAATCTATCAGGGAGCAACTCCCTGAAGGACACTGATTCTCTCTTCCTCAGCATCCATCGGTGGCAATAGTTTGTCATGGAAGGATGGGACCTTGTGAAATTTCCCCATTCCCATTGGCATGTAGGCTGCTAGGGTCATTATGTAGATCTGATTTAGGCATTTCATCCTTGTAGCTTATTATCATATAAAAAAGATGCTATCGGGCTAGAGAGGTGGCTTGGTGGTTAAAAGCACTGACCGCTCTTCTAGAGGTCCTGAGTTCAATCCCAGCAACCACATGGTGGCTCACAACCATCTATAATGCCCTCTTTTGGTGCGTCTGAAGACAGCTACAGTGCACTCACATACATAAAATAAACAAACAAATAAATAAATAAAAGATGCTACCTCAAGAAACAAACAAAACCCCTTCAAATCCTCTGGCTCTTAGCATTTTAAAGTCTCCCTTCTCTATATAGATATTCCCTGAGTCTTGGGTGTAGGGGTTGGTTGTAGATACACCAGTGGGCGCTGGGCACACCACTGTCACCCATTCTCTGCATTTTGAACAGTTGTAAATGTCTGTAGTAGTTTCCATTCTCTGCAAAAGAAGCTTGTCTGATGAGGGGTATAATGGTAAGAATTTAGGACACCATAAGAAGCTATATTGATTTAGGAAAATGCCAGCATGGGTTTTCTTCTCAAATATGCGACCTCTCTGGCCGTGGGTAATTAGCTAGATTTTACAGGCACGAGCAGGTCTTAGTGAGCCTATTGAGCAGGCCTTAAATCCACTGAGTTAGCCACCAGTTACCCCCGTGGTGTACGTGCCATGATTGCACCATTAGGTATCAAGCGCCCCACCAATCATTGCCCTGCTTCTTAGACTTCACATCTGGGTAGGACTACTGGCAGCTCCTCTTCCCTGGAAGTTTGCACCTTGCAATTCTATGAGAGTCAGCCTTCAGGGATGGGGTATTCCAGATCAGACCCAGCTCAGTCCCTCTGGGTTCTGTATCCAGAGTGGGTAGTGCTTCGCCACCAGGCTCTTACCTTCAAGTTCCAGGAGGCAACCAACGGTAATGGCGATAACCTGTACTGTTTGGAAGGCCTCTTGGATCACCCTCACCAGCAGCTGAAAGGGGGGGATTCCCATCGTCTCTCACTGGCATTTCCATTAGATAGGTTATGTATGGGGGGGGAGGGGTTATCACTCCATATGCTATAATTTCATTTAAACCATTTACCCAAGTGAGATAATGTATGGATAAGGATAGACTATGTCTAACATGTTATTCTCCATAAAGGAGCCCAGTTATTTGGTTACCTAGATATCAGCAATACCAACCATTTTCATGCACAAGTCACTGGGTGGGTATACAAGTCTGTGTCTATGGTATAGATGCTGTGCTTACATTCCCTTATCATTAAAGACTTACTCAAACATCCCACTTCGGTGTCCATGGTATATGTGTCCTGTTTCTCTGTAGGCAGCAATGGGTAGCAGATTTTTTTGTTTATACTGAAATACAGTATAGCTCTACTTCCTGTCTCTCAGAATGCTGGCATCCTTCACAAGCTAGAACAAGTAGGAAATGTTTATGGGGTCAGGCACTTAGGACTGAGGGACAGCCAGGCCAGGAGGAGCTAGCTCTAGCTGTAGTGTTAAGGCTCTGGACACAAACACTGTGTGGGAGGCCTCGAGAAAGAGTGAATTGTTGTTCACACCTCAGCTTTGATTTGGAGGCACCTGCGAGAGAAAATGCCTCTCTCTCAGTACTTCCCGGTTATTTTATTTCCAGAAAACATGCTTGTTATTTTAGCCGAGGTAATTGCCTGAGCTCTGGGGGGATGATCTGTCACAAATGAACAGTGACATCTACAGGTAGATCAGAGTAGTGCGTATCTGCAGAAAAAAAAAAGCAACTGTTCTCAGTTGGCTATGTAGGACCGCCCAAAATAATGCCGAATGCTTCTGTTTCAGAGAGGAAAGAGGTTACACCACACAGAAGCAGACAGGTAGAGAGAGGCAGGGGGACATTTCTGGACAAAGGTGAATCGGAAATTCCTGGGGTTTCTGACAAACCGGCTTGTCTGTCGAAGGCTCTTCTGTGCTGGTGCCAAGTAAGAATTTTGGCTTCAGTTGCCTGTTTTTCTTCTCTACTTTGATTAAACAGATCGGCAGAGGCTGCTCCAAACGCACTGTTCATCTAACCATTTACATCGCAATATTTCCAAAGTTAATCTCCCATTCTGCTTCAGCAGCTTTGTGACTTAAAAGGGTTTCATGGATCTGTCCGATGTTTTCTCAGGACAGCCCAGACTGTTCAGTGAGAATAAGCCAGTTTAGACGCAGTAGCTATATAGGTGACCACATACTAGTTTTGCTACCCTCTGCCAGGTGCCCATGAAGTTGGCTGGATCCCGTAAGAGGTGGCTGCAGTCCCCAGGGTTTCTGAAGGTTTTTGATAGGTCACACTGATGTGGCTCAGGGGCGAACCTGGCAGCTAGATTGAGGGTAGAAAGGCCAAGTTCTCTCTGTCCTTGGCTAAGCTTCACCCAGGGCCTAGGGAATTGATTGCACCTTGTTAATTTACAAAAGCCCACACTGTTGCCTTATGGAAAATTCTGCTAGGCCCCATCCAACAGCTACCTAGCAACAGCTTGCATAGCTGCCTGTCAGGTGCAAGCCAACCTGGTGTATACGGTGGACTGCTCACCTACCCCAACTTCCTCTCCCTCTCCTCCCCTCCCCCTCTTTGTCTCTCTCTCCCACTCTCTCTCTCTCCTTTCCTCTCCTCTCCTCTCATTGTTTCTTCTACAGACATGGCTTCCAATGCCAAACACCCCATCCATCTTCCCCTGTATATCCAACACACGCTGTGCACGTAGACAGGCAAGACCTTAAAAGGATGAGCCCTGGCAGGAGGGCTTGGTGCCTGTCAGCTTGACAGCACACCCCCATCAGAATACACATAGCATTAAAATCCTCACTCATAGCCTCAGCCAGATCATGAATGCCTCTGCTCTCTCAGAGGAATGAGAGGACCCAAGCAGACCACCTTCCTCCTTGCTCCAGTCCATTAGACTCAGGGAGCATGGGGCCTTTGTTGTCACTATGAGCTAATGTAAAACGCTCATCTTTTGTGAGAGAGCAGGCAGTGGAGGACCCAGTGGAGAGGAGACACTAAAAGAGCAGTTCTTTGCGTTTATAAATGTGTCAGGCTGCCTAGGTTTGAATCCAGAGGACAACTGCTGATGGCTAGTCACTCGTGACTTTAGAAAGTTCTCCGGCATCCCTTACCTTATCCATTCAGTCAAACCATCCTTACTGGGTACTGTCTATGCACCAGGTACCAGTTCTAGAACACATTTGAAATGCTTTGGGGATCAAAAGAACCAGACACTGCTGCCCTCTGGTGTTCACACTGGAGGATTGGCCACAGGACAGTATGTAAGCCAGGTGGGTAAATGATGGACTGTGGTCCACAGACCATGCTGTGAAGGGCTAGAAGTGGCGGTCTCAGACTTTGTTGGGCCATCAGTCAGCTGAAATCACTCAGTCCCACTGTTCTTGTGTGGAAGTAGTCACAGAGTGGCCATGCCCAAAGGAAACATGAAGGAGTTCTTCTGGTCCCCTAAGTATTACCATGTGACCTCAGTGGAGGAGAACACTGAGAGGGAGAAAGAAGTGTTCCCAGCAGGAAACCTGCGAGCATGTGCAAGAGCAGCTGGAGCCCAGCTGAGCACAGCTGGTCAAGGCCAGGGCTTGCCAGTGCACCTGCAGAGCTCCAGGACCTTCCTAGCTAAGGGATGGTAGGGTCAAGCCCCAGCCATGGCTGAGTGCACAGAATACTGCAGGTAACGGAGATGACAAGGGACAGGAGCACAGAGCAGAGGCTGGCAAAGGTTCTCACTGGGCTGGAGCCACAGGAGCGCTAGCACAGAGGAGACCCTTGGAGAGCCCTGTTCCGGCTGCTCTGGGGTGAAGGCGTATGGAGGCTAGACTCTGGGAGACACTAGAGCAAAAGGTGAGTGTGGCTTATACCTGAGGGAAGCAGCATTTCCAGGAGACTCCACAAGTAGAAGAGTTGACGTATCACTGAATATCCTCATGAATAGCTTCAGAGAGCAGTACAGCCAGCCAGTCTGTAGCTTAAGGATCTGTGTTCATCTATAACGGCTCAGCCCAGGGGCTGAGTACTGAATGACTGCATCCTCACTGCCCATAGTAGTGGTCGTGATAAAGTCTTCCTAGCTTGGATTTGGGTCTTCACTGAGCTTTCTGGCTAGGTGATCTTGATAATGCCCATGAGCTCTTTGTTTCTGTTCTCCAAATCCAGGGCTGGTGACATGGCTTGGTGAGTACAAGGTACTTGCAGCCAAGCTGAGCAACCTCAGTTCCATGCCCAGAACCACATGATGGAAGAAAGAACCTATCCCTACAGGTTATCTTCTGGCCTTCCACATACATGCCACGGCACACATCACACACGCACCACACAGAGAGACAGACAGACAAATGAGAGAGAGAGAGAGACAGAGGGAGTCAGACAGACAGGGGAGTCAGACAGAGGCAGAAATATATTTAATTCATATTCAATAAATCATCTGTTTGATCAATAAATTCAATTTCATATTCAATAAATACATCTGTTTAAAGATTCTTCACATCCATAACAGGGGTTTAAGAATAGAAACAAGACCCACCCACGTGAATGACAGCTGTAAGGACCAGTCAGCCACTGCTGCTGGCACCCTCCCCCTCCCCTTCTTCAGACACTGTTCGGTTGAGCTCATTACCTGCATTCTCCTCCGGCTTCTGTGCTCACTTCTTGTCCCATAGTTAGATCATCGAGGCATTCCTTAACCTTAGGTCATAAGATACAGGCAACATGGAGATGCCCATGGTCCTGCCCCACTGAGCAATGGGCTCCGTGGTCACTCTCTCAGAGCAGCTACCTTCCACATGAGAGTAAAGGAAATGAAATCTTCACGTTAGCGCCTTTTAGTGATGGGCCCAACTTCCTGTGAATGGTGAGAGTACTTAAAAGGAGGCCCACTCATTTCCCACGTGCGCACACTACACTGCCGACTAAAGCCCTCCCCACGCTGCCCTCTGTGTCCTACTCTGAAGAAATCGGCCTCACCTGGAGAAGGGTAATTTGCCTTTTATGCCTGTTGGGTCTTGAGCATCATCAAGTGAAAAATGACTTTTTCCATTAAAAATACACAGAGAGAGGGAAACCAAGAAGAAATTAAAAAAAAAAAAATACAATTAAAGCTCATCTGCTGTACTGGCTAGTTTTGTGTGTCAACTTGACACAGGCTGGAGTTATCACAGAAGGGAGCTTCAGTTGGGGAAGTGCCTCCATGAGGTCCAGCTGTGGGGCATTTTCTCAATTAGTGATCAAGTGGGTAGGGCCCCATCCCTGGGCTGGAGGTCTTGGGCTCTATAAGAGAGCAGGCTGAGCAAGCCAGGGGAAGCAAGCCAGTAAGAAACATCCCTCCATGGCCTCTGCATCAGCTCCTGCTTCCTGACCTGCTTGAGTTCCAGTCCTGACTTCCTCTGGTGATCAAAAGCCATGTGGAAGTAAGCTGAATAAACCCTTTCCTCTCCAACTTGCTTCATGGTCATGATGTTTGTGCAGGAATAGAAACCCTGACTAAGACATCTGCACACTGTAAAGTGGCTATGACATACCGAAAACACGGCTGAAGAGAAGGCTCATATTACCTGCCTTTTTCTGCTTCTTAAAAAAAAAGGGGGGGGCAACAGGGGTTTGTTTTTGTTGTTTTTGTTTGTTTCTTTGTTTTTTGGAGGGGAAACTGGGAATGGAGAAATGTACATGTAAATAAAGAAAATATCTAATAAAAAAAATACAGTTAAAAAAAAAATGTCTCGGCCAAAAGGCTGGAAGTTGGTACACATTTTTACATAGCTAGTCGCCTAAATGAGGTTCCAGCATTCAGAATTCTGGCCCAGGGAAGAGAAGGGAGAACACTCTGCAGCAGTGATGTGCAACGGAAGCTGTGGATGGCTGTCAGGGACCATCCAGACAGCCCCCATGCATCAGCCTGGGCAATCTAACGGAGCATGGAGGGCCAGGACCACCCACAGAGTTCAGCCTCCTGACATGACAGAACACTGACCACCTCAGGCCTGAGATAATAGTCCGGCAAAGGATGCGGGTGCTGCAAAGCCTGGGCCCTTAGGAGCTGCCTCAGTCGGTTGTTCAGAGTGTGTCACTTTGTCTCCTCTTCCACTGTGATCAGAGGCAGAATGAGCCAGGAACCAAGTATGCACTCCTGGGAGTTCCCTACAGCAAAAAGGGAGGACGTGCAAATGAAAATTATGTCAAGTCCCCATTCCTCTCACACCAGGAAATGGGATGGCAAGGCTAACTCTCTCCTCCTGGCCTCCATCTCAGGCCCCATCCCCTCACTGAGTCCCGTCTCCTCCACCGCTTCATCTCCTGTTGCAGACTCTTCTAAAGACAACAGGAGCAGAGAGTCACAGGGGGCCCACCCCATCTGCCTTCATGCTGTAAACGCTTCTCCCCCATCTTAGGACATGTTCCCCTTTAAAAAAAAAAAAAAGAAATTAATTCACCAGAGCTGATGCAATCTCATATATCATTTGTCTGGCACCATCCTGGTATCCATGAATGACCAGACAGCTTCTCTCTCAGCTTGACTGACCAGGGAATAATGGAACCACAAAGTCCCTGGCCTTTCCTGGCTGGCCAGGCTACAGGCAGCCTTGAGACCCTCCCACTTGTTCCCTTCCCAGTCTGATGTCACCCGGATGCCCACCCCCAGCTACTCATCCTCCTTCCTGCCCTGAACCCCTCAAGTTCCCTCTTCTCCCTCGGGTCTTACTGTAGCACCCCACTCTGGGTTCGATCCCCCAAAGCAAGGCGACTGGACCTTTGTGATGCCTCCACTAGCTTTAGTTGATGAACCAGTAGCTTGCTAAACCCTTCCCTGCCCTGTTGCACATGTATATGTCAATCTTAAATCGCTTGATGAAAGGCAGGCAGGGGATATGGGAGCAGAAGCTCAGCAGTCGAACAGGGAGTTTATAAGTGAACCTTCCATACTATGCCTTGGAGGCCGCTGTCCAGAAACTCAACAATTTCCATAGGTAAATCAGTAAGGTACTTCCGATCTCATACACAGACTCCCTTCCCATTGGTGTTGTGTAAGGATTGGGAAAGGTTCCTATAGCTCCCAGAGAAGTCACACTTGGGGCTAGAGAGATGGCTGGGTGGGTTGAGAGAGCTGACTGCTCTTCCAGAGGACCTGGGTTCAATTTCTAGCACCCACGAGACAGCTCACAGCCACGTGTTAACTCCAGTTCTAGGGATTTGGCATCCTCCTGTAGCCTCCGCAGGCACCAGGCACTCCTGTGGTACAAAGACATGTATGTGGGCAAAAGATCCATACACGTAAAATAAATAAAAATCAATAAAAAGAGTCAAACAGCCAGGATTCCACTCGGCCCCTAGGGTACACATTGAGAAGCCAAGGGACAACTGTCTGCTCCCCGTTCAGTCTCCTGCTAAAGTCAGAGACAGGCATAGTTGAGGCTTCATAACTATGCACGGGATAAAGGAGTGTAGGAGCCACCCTGTTGGTCCACTCAACTGTTATCACCATGGTACCCAGATTCTCTGAAGGAGGGGGGTCTCATCAGAGAAAATAAATTTTGCCTCACAATGAGACCAGAACTTACAGGTGTCCTGGAAAAGTCACCTGGTTTGTATCGTTGCTTCAGCATCTATTGCCCAGCACAATAAAGTAAGGTAGGGGAGTGAGCACCAGCCTGTGTCCCTGACAGAAACAGCATCAGGATGGGCCTCTGCTTTACGGTCCGGACGGGTAAACATCCTCAGCCCAACACATCGCTTCCTGCCATCCTGAGTGGGTGGTAAGTCCGCATTGTTTGTTTCAGGGGCTTTCAAATCCTTCTGAGGATTAAACGTTCTCTCAGTGCTTAAGACGGCTGCCAGTGGTTCCCGTCCTTACCCCTCCCCATCAGCACCGGATCCTCTCTGCTGATTTCTTTCTCCACCTTCTGTACAGTGCCCCCACCCCCATCTGCTTCCTCATAATGTTCCGTATGGCCCACAGTTGAGAGCCAGGAGCTAGGCAGTCGGGAGCTGGCAGTGCCGGCTGGAGGGCTCAAACAACTGCAGCCCACTTGCAGTTGATCTAGGGGACCCTAATCTTCGCAGAACGCTGAGCACAGCTACTCGCAGTGTGACTTCTCATCCCGGACCGAGAAATGACCAGAGTGTGGTAGGTGAGGGCAGGGCTTAAATTACAGCCGCACTAGCTGCGGCTACCACACACAGGCCGGAAGAGAACAACACAGCTGCTGCCTCTTCTGGAACAAGACCACCAGCTGAGGCCCACTCCTACCGCCCCCAACTCAACGCCATCCGTCTGGTTGCCCCATGCTGCTTATCTGCGCATGCCAGGTGCCAGCATCTTCGTCATCTTTCCCTCCAAGGGCAGCAGACACTGGTGTGCCAAGCCACAGACCCAGATCACAGCACGCCCAGATCCTGCACCTAAGATATTCTCCATCCTGACTCGGGAAAGAGAAAAAGGTCATGGATGCCCAGCTTAACTCTCTTATTTGTAACACATATAAGACAGAATTTAATCTCCCCGTGGCAAATGCTCACAAAATAGGTGGTTATTTTTTTTTTTCGGTTCTGCTTCTCAGCTGAGAGGCAGGACGTGGTAAACTTTATGAGAATGGATCTGCTACTTAGATTCATATAGACACGTAGCAGTTCTATTGATCAGAGGCTGCTGGGAAAATCTTAGTAGTGAAGGAAGGCAAGATATCTGCACAAGGCTCCCATAGCCATACCTGGTACCGGAAGTGGGGCATCGTGGTAACCAGACTGCAAAGAACTAGGCTGGCCTCATGTGGTTTCTAATGGGAATTTGATTTGATATGTGCAAGTGTGTATGTGTTCATGTATGTGTGTGTGTGTGTGTGTGTGTGTGCGCGCATACCGAAATCACAGAACAGTGTTGGGCCCCATTGCTGGGTGCTGACCTTGCTTTTTTGAGACAGGAGCTTTCCTTGGCTCGGCGTCTCCCCAATAAGGCAAGGCTCACGCTGGCCAGCAGGCACCAAAACTCTGCCTGTCTCTGTCTCCTTTGTCCTGGGATTAAAAGTGCAGTGGCTTTGTGTGTGCAATAAGTTCAGTAATTGAACTTATTGGCAAGGACTTTATAGACTCACCCACCTCCATAACCAGTGCTTTAAATGTGTCTTCTATAGGTGGTCATGTATTGCAAAGCAACATATTTAGGGCTTGCTCTCATTGTTACAGTGACAGACACATGTGACTCCATCACATCGTCTGGTAGCTTAAAAATATCCAGCAGGAGCACGCTTCCACTTTGAGCTTGTTGTTGTCGTCGTCCCCCCCCCCCCCCCCCCCCCCCCCCCCACGGCAAAAGCCACTCATCGGTGCCTTTGGAAAGAGCTACGGGTCCCTCCTGGATGGCATTTATCTCTGTGCTATATAGTATCAGCATACTACATATGTGTGTGCCATTTGGTAATTTAAACTTGAAGATCCTACTCTGAGAGCCATATGGCTATTATATGCTAGAACAGAAGAGAACACTTCAGAACCAAACAGTCTCAAATCGTCTGTCCAAAATGCTCGCACTACTAAAGAGTCTTCCCAACCACAGAATTTGAAAGGCAGGCTTCCTCCACCCTCCATCTATAGGACTTGTGTGCGCAACACCTGATTCTTAGGGCCAAATGTAAGTGAGCAAAGGCTATCCCATTCTGGGTAAGATTCCTTCAGTCATTTTCTAGTATTTTATTTGTTTATTTTCCATTCATTCATTCATGCATTCACTTTGACACAGAGTACTGTGTCTAGACACAGGATAGTCTAGAACTTACTCAAACTTCTGATTCTCTTTCCTATCTCCCCGAATCCTAGGATTACAGACATATTCAACAACGCTAAGTTGATCCATTGCCAAGGATCAAAGCTATAGAAGGCTTTCCCGAGGTAGCCCAGCATTCTACCAATGGAGTTACATCCCCAGCCCCTAACATTTCATTTCATAAAGCAATGGAAAGAGCTTTTATTGCACACAGCAGCTCCAGGTCTGTCTTTAACATCCAAGTATGATTTCAAGCAATGCTACATAGTTACAAAGTGTATCTTGCAGACGTTTGCACCAAGCATTCCACCCCCTCACCCCCATCTCCTTCCTTTCTCCTTCCTTCCCTGCATTCTCTGTGCTTTGTACTCTGTGTTACTCCCAGGGTCACTGACCTGAAGCTCACATACATGTGGCCAGCTGCCCTCAGCCATTCTGGGCCTGAGAACCAGCTGAAGGATTCATCTGTAACACCTTCATCAAAAGCAGGAGGTTTTGTTATTACGAAGGCAACTGTGCTTATCAAGCAGAGTCAAAAGTGTAGAGAAGTGAAAAGCAAAATAGAGACATCGACCAACTCCACAGCCAGAGTATAGGCTTTTGACATTGCTCTAAGAGCATGTTGGACATTTTACATCTGCACTGGCTCTCTCTCTCTCTCTCTCTCTCTCATTCTTTCTCTCTCACTCTCTCTCACTGGCTCTCTCTCACGCGCGCACACGCGCACACACACACACCACACTTTTTATAGGATGGACTTTGTACTGTATAGGTTTTAACCACCCTCTTTCCCTCCCCCTTGATAATATCACATACAAGTTTACATTTCCACAAGGCTATGATTAATAGCAGTCCATAATGAGGATGTGCCATAATTTGCCGAAGTAATTCATCTTGCAGAATGGTGGTCATTATCCTATGGCCTAATTTTTACATTTCTGATTTTATTTTTCACTAGGAAGAAAAATGAGCCTTTCCCTTTTCTTGTCAAGCTGTTATTAAAAAGTCCCTCTTACAATAACATCATCTTAGAAGGAAGCCACCTCTGTCCCACTCCATGGCCTCTCAGACCGCAAGTGAGCACAGACCCTCTGGCAGAACAGTATGATGTGGTCCCTTCCTGGGCCCCTCGCGCCTCATTTATTACAAGTTCCATTTCTTGCCCATACATATCCATAGTTATGAACCACTAATAGCTACAATTGGCATAATTCTTAGAAAATTACTTTCCTTTTAAGCTCCATTTTCATGACTTCATATTTATATTTTAAGTCTTGAGTAAATAAAGTAACAAAGAGTGACAAGCCCCAGGTTGGACAATCCACACAAATGTCTAAAAGCCACAGAGAATCTGGAAGGCAGTGCCAGCACTTCAACAGTGCCAGCCACCTTTCCAAGCCCTAAGAGTCAGGCTCAGCCTCCGTCCTCACTGGGAGTGAAAGAGGCAAATTAATAATGAGATATTGAAAATAGATATTTGCTCAATGCAGACACAATGGAAAGAGGGATAGAGAGGTTCGGTGACATCCCTTAGTCCGTGTTCCAGTGCTAACATGAGATCTGGATTTAAATGGAGGCCAAATGGTTTTATTTGCAATCCTTGTCAATAATACGACCCCACCCAGCTCAGCTGCGGTCTCTCTTACAGGGTGATCTGACACATTGCCAGAACCCTATGGAGTCTGTCTGAGCGACAGGTAGCCCCTCCAGCTGGCAGCAGCACCTCAGCCTATGAGATTGTTTCTTGGGCTCCGTTGTCTGACAGCCAGAGGGAGGGGGCCATATGTGCCCCTATGGAATTCCTCCTCCTCGTCTCGGTGGCTACTCCCAGGGATGGTATGATCTGTTGATATCATAATTCACTGTCTGGAAAGAATCACAGACTTGCAAATTGCAGCCCACTTTACTGATATGTAATTAAGCAACCAAATATGCTTTGCCAGAGTAGAGCCAAGACTGCCGGGTGAAAGGAGTTAGGATGTGTCTTACCCGCCCTGCACTGCCTTGAGCCTACATTTCCTTTGGGCTAGTGCTGACTAAGAGACAGCTTTGTTGTGGTGTGTCGGGTAATATCCAGCCCTGTTCAAAAGGACAAGAGTCCCTCCCAAGGCAGGAGACCCCAGCAGTGGGAAGGGTTCAACTTGCTGAGCTGACTGCTTCTCTCCAAGAGAAGATCTGGGAAGTCTTACATGTTGGATGGTTTGGAGTAAAATATTTGACACGCGCTAGTAGAGGCCTGCTGCATGGCTGCAAGCCACTGGCTCATTGTGATCCACTGGTCTCTACAGAGGAATAACAAAAATAAGAGGACATGAGGGCTATCTCAGGCACTCATTTCCTCCACTATTAGTAGGTAGGTTCCCAGAGCTGAGCTCATATAAGATATGTTTTTATCATCATCATCATCATCACCGCCATCACCACCACCACCGTCATCACCATCATCATCATGTCTTGTTTTTTGAGACAGAGTTTTTCTATGTAGCCCTAGCTGGACTATCTAGGAACTTGCTCTGTAGACCAGACTAACAAACTCAGAGATCCACCTGTCTTTACTGTTCCTGGGATTAAAGGCATATGCCTGACTAAGACAAGATACACATATTTTTTCAGAATTAAAGAGACTCAGATTCCACTTGTTCACTTGGTGTTTCAACAGCCACTCTGGTCAGGAATGGTACCCTGACTCTCCATCCCCGTCTTAAACTTGCCCAGAGAAGAATAACGCACAGGAGCCCATGTGGCCATGCATACTTATGGGTTTGATATCCCATCTACAGCCTCCAGGGGCCAGCAAGAGAGCCACTTCTAAGTCAAGAGACTCACTAGCTGCTGCCGCTGGCACTCTTGAGACACAGGTATCTGAGCACATGATAGCTAATGGTACCCAGTGAGTTTAGCCCAGATCCAACTGTGAATCTGTCATTACATGACCAAGCCTGCCTTGCCCATTTTTGTTTGTTCTTGGCTTGTAATAAATACCCATGAGATGTTTGGAGGTATAACTCAGTATTCAGACTAAATGGCCCCCTGTACCTGGCAGGGATGGTCAAGGGTCACTTCTTATCACTTAGCCCATCTTCCCACCTTCAGTGGGAATAGAAACTAATAAGTGTGCATCAAGACCACCCCCCACAAGAGAGGAATCAATCCAATGTGTTTTAAGACTCCATACGTTCTGGCTGGAATTTCTCCCCAGTATTTACAGCCGTGCACTCTTGTAAGGAGTTTGTATTTGGGGAAGAGCTGGAGTGTCTCTGTGACAATAAGTCACCATGTGGTGACTTACATGAACACGTGTCACAGCTTTCAGAAACAGAGCCTCTCCAAGACAGATATGGACTGAGAGTATCATCCAGTGAGTGATAGATACCATGATACACTTCTGTACATTTCCAGACAGAATTGTCTGGGAATGTGTATCATGATGGGTGCTAACACACAAGGACATCCTAATAGTATGACAGCTTAATGTTAAACCCTAATTAAAATGTGCAGGTGTCTTTGGGGTCATTGGGAGGACAATGCATGCAGGATCCCATGAAGCTCCTGAACACGCACCTCCTTGGCTCCCTTTGGAGGACTCTCCTGTCCTCACTCACTTGATCTCATCTTCCCTAGTGACCCCCAGTGTCACCTCTGCTGTGGAGGCCAGGCCTGAGTCCACCTCTCTCTTCTTCCTTTAGGAAAACTTAGTAAACACCTCCCCAGGGGCTAGCCCTCCTGGCAGCCCTCAGGAGAGAGCATCAGGGGACTTGAATCTAGCAGAAATGTAGGAGACACATCAAGCCCCTGAGGTTCAGGGACTGTTGTGGTTTGAACACCCATCTGGTGATGATGGCCTAGAAGGCTGTGGAAACTTAGGGGTATATCTCTGTGGCAGTGACACTTTAAAGAACAGAAACGTCATCTTGTGCCATTTAAACCAAGAGCATGCCACACTTGTTTTGCCCACTGCTCTCATGACCTCCCGTGCAAAGGGGCTTCCTTGTGTTTATGCAACAGCACATTAAAACAGGACGTGGGGAGAGACATGCTACTTTGGTGTTAGAGAATCTTTTTCCAGAGGTCTGTAAGGGAAGTCACTACTTTCCTAAGCCAGAACATCACTCAAAACTGGAAACAGAAGTTATCAACCCAAACCCATATGTTGTTTCCAAATTTATGATGGTTGCTCTCAACTGGTTTTTATAAGAAATTATATTTAATCTCTCTCTCTCTCTCTCTCTCTCTCTCTCTCTCACACACACACACACACACACACACACACACACACACACACACTGTTCTGAGTCATGGATATGAAAGGGTCCCAAGGAAAAGACAGGTAATATAGTTTAAGGTCAAAGCTTGTAACGTTGAATTAGAGCAGGAGTTGGAGGTATTTATTTTGTTTTGTTAAGGATAGGTTACATTTAAATGAACTGAGTACACAGTAGGGAAACAGATTGAGTACATAGTTTTAAGTGCCCTCAAAGCATATTCTTAACTTCTTTCCAAGGTGGGGCAGAAGTACAGTTTCCAAAGGAGAGAGGTATTTCCAGGGGCTTGGGGGAGGGAGCGTTGCTTAAAGGAAGTGAGGTGCTAAGGGCGGGTCTTCCGATTGTATCACCTCACAAACCCCCGTGTCTTCTTTCAACTTCCTGAGCACAGTGCAGCCATGCCTGCCCCTCTATGATGACCTGTCTGCCCTCAGACTATAAGCCAAAACAAACCCTTTCTCTCTGAAGTTGCTTCTGGTCAGGTAGTTGATCGCAGCAAATACGAAGAATAATAAATAGAAGGGAGTTTGTCTAAGCGGGGTCCACACACTGAGAACCGCAGACTGGGTTACATTAACTGTGTAGCAGGGCTCAGGGCCGGGATGCAAGTGTAGCATCTAGACTGAGCCACCTAGAGAAGTCTACTCCTCCCTTGGGGCCTCGAGAGCCGAAGCAGGTTATGCCCCAACCAAAGAAGGACAGGACTACTCAGTAGTGAGCACGGCCCAATTTTTACCTTTATACAACAGGATCAAAAAGCTGTTAGTTGGGAGACACTAACTCGGATGGCATTTCACTCACCACAGTTATCTCAGTGGCTCTGAACCTCTGGACCTCTTGCTCTTTAGCTGTCAGTTAATTACTTTGTTTCCAGTCCCTTAGCAAAACAGTAAAATCGGAAGGGAAAAAAAGACTTAGGCATGTATGAGGGGGCGGGAAGGGAGTCTTAGAAGGCTAGGATTTAGTTCATACTTTAGTGTGACACTTGCAAGGAGGGAATGGTACTGGGAGATAACAGGGGGCATTTTTTGCAGGTCACTGGTATTTGGCTTCCTTCCCTCCTCGTGACCCTCGGGCAAGCTTTATCTTGTCCTAACAGGCTTCCAGAGGAGTCTTCCAGCATGGTGATGGGCCTCTGTGGGAATCAGCTCCCTAAGTGTGCCCTGATTTCTGCATTGTCTGCAGGCGAGGGAGAGATGCTTATCGGGGAGATAGAACAAGGAGGTCCCACCCTTTATTAAACAGCTACAGCTGGGAGTCTCCTCCTAGAGGCCCAAGGGATGCTTTGTGTTTGCTTCCTGCAGAGAGATTCCAGGGGAATAAATACCTCGGGTCCCCCAGCTTTGATGCCCCCAACCCCTGCCACACACCAGCTAGAAGAGTTCCCAGGTCTGAGAACACTGCCACATGACCACGTGACACAGTGACAAGCTCATGGAAAGGGCTGGGGACAGTTCTGGTTCATTCCAGCCTCATCTCTCCAAGTGGAATACAAATCACAGCCCTGACTTTTCCATTGAATTCTTAAATTAAGATATAATTACATCACACATACTCCATCCCTTTTCTTCAACCTCTCCACCCCCTCCATGTACTAAATCCTGATTTATCTGAAGTGTCAAGACTGGAAGTCCTGCTGCTGAGAACAAAGCTTTTTCTCTAGAAAGCAAAGGTCTTTACCTGAAACTAAATGGAGAAAAGGCAGTAATTCTGAGTCGAAATTACTGTGACTATGTAGATCTTCACTGCCTTACACATATTAAATCCAGCGCATCACAAGGGTGATACTATCGTTGGCAGTGGGGCACCCTGAACAGCTGTCCGCCCTAGACTTGATGGCTAGATGTTTATCTGACCTTGGTATAAGATCTGACGAAGGGTGTGGGCAGGAAAGAACTCCAGGTACTCCAAGCAAACAGGTGCTCAGAGTCAGGAGGGATGCTCGTGTGTTCTGGGAGCAGTTCCTCATGTGCGTGTGCCTGTGCCTGCGTCTGTGTGTGTGTAGCCAGCAAAGTCTCTTGCTTTCATGGTAGTATTACTACACCTCAGTTCCTGTAACTAGACTGATTTATTTTCTATACCCTGCAATACTTTCTTTAAAATGGAACCAGCTAGGGATGTAGTTCAGTTGGTAGAATCCTTACACAAAGCTAGGGGTCTAATCCCTAACACCAGGATCAGAGCACTGGGGCCAGATGTTTACACCTTTAATCCAAGCATTCAGGAAGCTAAGCTACACAGTGAGACTCTGTCTAAAATAAAATAAAGCAAAACCTACGTGTCATGAACAAGCCTACAAGCCCAGCACCCAAGAGATAGAGGCCGGAGGATCGAAAGTGCAGGGTTAGCCTCTGCTACATAGTTAGCTCAAGGTCAGCCTGAGACATGTGGGACTTTGAAAGAAAGAAAAGAAAGGAGGAAAGGAAGGAAGGAAGGAAGGAAGGAAGGAAGGGAAGAAAGAAAGGCAGGGAGAGAAAGAGAGAGAAAGAAAGGGGGATAGAGAAAAATATTTCATTCAAATAATTTGATTCATTAAATACTTCTTGGTTGATAGTTTCTTTGTTTTCAGTACTAGAGATTGTACAGAGAGCCTGGAGCATGTAAGGCAAACCTCCCACATCCCAGCCCACTTTTCTCTTTCTTTTTCTAGAGAAGGCCTCACTAATTTGCCCAGGCTAGCCTTGAACTTACAGCCATCCCTACCTCAGCCTCTTGAGTAGCTGGAATTAAGGCTCTTACAGCCTCCCCATCACAGGAGTGTTAACCGCGTCCTTTGAATATATTTGGCGAAGTCAGCATTACAATTAGGCTCGCCCTCTTTTAATGAAGCCACTAGAACATTTAAAATGGTTGCTCTTTTGGCTGCATAGCTTTAGTCTAGACTGCGTCCCTTTATTACGAAAGCGATACAAAATCATACCAACTCTTAGCCATCCCAAGTCGGTTTGGTTAGTAATGTATCCTAGCATCTAAATCTAAGGTCTTAATTGAGTCTCTGCCCCGTGCCCTTCCCTGGGCCCTAATTAGCTACCGGGCGGGTGTTCCACCCTGCCCAGCCATCTACAGCCATACAGTATGGTATTGCATTTATCCTGCTCTGAGGAACCAAATGAGGGAGGCACCATCTCCCCGGCACATTCAAAATCTAATCATAGTAAGAAATGCTGTCCTTCTGCCCCAGCACTCGCACGGTTCCTAGAGATTGATTGGGTGCTATCTGAGAGCAGCAATACTGTGTCCTACAAACCCAGGGCCGTCTCTCTGTTCACCACCTCGTCCTAGTACTGACGCTCAGTATTCCGGACATTAGATAATGTGGGTGTGGCTAGCAGAGCATGGACTCCATGACGTCAGAGAATGGAGGAGGGGATTCACACACCAAACGCGCTGAACAAATAAATGCCTATGGAAAGAGGGCTTTGGGATGAGGGAGGGGTGGGTGGAAGGGCTTCCGAGAAGAGCAAGCAACACTGTTTATCATCCCCCTCTGTAGACCCTCGGGACACCTGGCATACAGTACACACCAGGGACTTGAGGATGACTGAACTACAGCAGGGCCTCTCACCTGCCATGTGCGCTTGCCTTTCCCAAGGTCATAATAAAACTGGGATCCTGGTGTAGAACTTCCAGGGTCAGAGGGCACTGAATATCCGCTCTTCTCACAAGCTCCCGGCAGAGGCCGGCACTCTGAGCTGGGGACCACGCTCAGACTGCAGGGAATGCCAATGTTGCATCCCTAAGGCTTGCCTCCGATTCGTGCCTCACAGAGGGACTGTGAGAGACTGTGGCCGCTCTGGGTTTCTGAGGTTCCCACTTCCCCCTCACTGGAAGGGGTCCTCAGCTGGCGTCAATCTCCTCCCTTAAGAAGATCAAGGACAAAGCAGGATCTCCTTCAGACAGCCTTCTCATCAGGAGACAGTTGTCCTGGGATTTTTGTCTTCTTTCTTTACAAGCCATGGTCCTTTAAGAGTGTCTGGATTTCTGTGCCCTTGACTTTCTCTCTGGGTCTTACCACTTGTCTCTGCCTGCCCCTCCCTACACCTTCAAGCACTCACCCTTACCTTTTTCTGTTAGCAAATCATTTCCGGTTCCCGTGAACCTTCACCCACCATTCCTATGAGCATAACCTGAGTGTGGCTCATCTGGACCAAGGCTGCCCCTGACCAAAGTCCTGGTTCCCGGGCTTACCCCTCCCTTCTGACCTCTAGACAACACTGCTGTCTTCCTGCCTCTCCATTCCAGGGATATTTAGCCTGGTCCATGGCAGCCACGAAAGCAACCCAAAACAATTCGTAAACTTTCGTAAAAGTATGGTGAGGTGTGTGTTACGGGATCTGTTGCATGGTTATCAAGCACGAGCGTTGTAGATAACAGTGTCAAAAACTTGCTCACATGAGGAGATTCTTCTAGTTCCTCCTACCTGTTCACCCTGCAAAGACTGTGAGATTTGAAGTGCCCACAGCCCATCTAATCGAAATGTAAAGTTGGCAGCATGCAGCTTGAAAAAAGGTGGAGGGCAAAAAGCCAATGCCATGTGCAATCTCCCGTGACCTTCCATGCCCTCTCTCTCCCCTCTCCCTCCTATGATTACTACAGTCTTGCACACAGAACTACCCAGCCGGGTACATGATCAAGTTCTACCCACAGTGCACAGCTGTTCCATGGCTCACCCATTCTTCCTGAGGACTGCCCCTCCACCCCAGTTGTAAGCCTCTCTGATTCTGAGTACCCATAAGTAACCATGATTCCCATTCCTGGGGAGATGAAAATGTATAAGATAATAACGATAATAATAATGATGATGATAGTAATAACGACAATATTAAAACCTTGGCTACCTAAGAGGAGGTGGGTGAAAACTGTTTAGTGTGGACAAGTTTGTCAGCAGTCATAGGCATAAGAAGGAGATAGTGCTGATGGGGAGCCGAGCTCTTGCCTTGGGTGGGTGAGACCCTGGGTTCTGGGTTCCGTCGCCAGCAGGAGGGGGACACAAGCAGAACACACTGATGGCCTTGCTCAGGCCTAGAGGCAAGAGGCTAGGATGGGTGTCTCATTCCCAGCTTTACCTGTGAGACTGTGCAATGCCCACTCAAGGTTTAATATGTATCTTTTTTTCCCCCAAGATGGGTTTTTTCACTATATTGCCTAGACTATCCTTAAACTCATAATCCTCTTACCTCCCAGGCTCTGGGATTACAGGAGTACATCAGAAAGGCCAGTTTAATATGCACTTTGGGTTGATTTATTGCTTATTTGATGAAGTAGAAAAGAACACCATCTACAGTGTGCTTGCAGGGTGCCTCCAGCATGATTGGACCCTTTCTGAAACTGATCCCACCCCCAAATCGCCGAGGGCTGGGCCCAGGTGTTCTGGAAGGGGAGACATTTACCTCCCCTACTGTGCTAGAGAGCATAAGGATGCCCACAGGCATATGGGACAAATTTGGATCAAATTGCCATATGGCTTGGATTTCACATTTTTACTGGCGTGGTATAATCATTTTTACAGAGTCTAGTGCCTTGCTACAGATTGTAAATGATAAGGTCAGGAGGATTAGAGACCAGTTAAAAATTATAGAAGACATATGTTGCTCGTTTTACTAATGAATGGCCACATTCAAACATGCTCCCTAATTAATGGCAATATTTGAAAGTGGTGTTGGATCTGATAACTCTGAGACCAGTGCTCTGTTTCTGGAGGACTCCAACTGCTCCAGAAGGTCTGGGAAATGCTGGTTTGAAAGCAGAGCTGGGCAGGCCTTCCAAGACAGTAAGCAGAATTCTCAGTTAGAGACGAAAATTTATCCACCAAGAAGTTTGTTTAAAGGAACACGGATGGTGTGAATCTTGGCATGAAATCATTCCGAGAGTCTCAGCTTGCAAGTAAATCTTACTTTAGCCTTTGGGAACAAGGGAGCCATTACATGACCAAGGCCGTCACTGTGGGAATTGTTCTTTAAAATACTCACAGCTAAGACAAATAGGAGGGGAGCAAGGGGAGGGGAGCAAGACCGGGAATCACTGTCACAAACTGTGCCTCCTTCCCCTCCCCTACTTCCTGCGGATCTGTGGACCCATTCTGAAGGTCCAGGACACTGCATGGGGTGGAACCTAGTACTCTCCTATTTCCTTCTCCCTTGGCCCTCCACCGTGCTGACTGGAAGTCTACCAAGCGGGCCAGAATCAGAACAGAACAATCAAAGAAAAGCTTTAAGTGAGAGAAACTGGGAGTGGGCAGAGAGGGACAGCCACAGGCCATCAGGCCCCTTGTTCAGCTACAGAGACTAGGTTTAGAAGTTGTTCAGAGTTCTTTCCATAGCCAGGAATGTGTCACTCTGGTTATGGACATGGATACTAAAAAGTCCTCAGTGAAAGTGCTGAAGTTCATTTGAGATTCTTCTCAGTGCAGCTTGAAAAGCAAGATGGTTGGTTGGTTACAGCACGTCAGGGAAGGGGCAGGATGTGGCCTTTCCCAAGACTCATGAGCCTTCCCCACAGGTAGCCACACGCACCCTTTAACCTAGCTGCATTGCTTCCTGAAATTCATCCTACAGATCTTCTCTTCCCTGTACAAACCCAGCTATGGGAAAAGGTTCCCCATGGCTTTGTTTATAATGTAGAGACAGGGAAAGGGCGTGAGGCACATGTGCCCACTGGGATCTTACACGGCTGTTTAGATCCAGGGAGACTGGAGCTAAACTCAATACCTGTACCAGGCCGTAAGTGAAGGACCAAGGTGTTGCCCACAATACAAATTAGGACATTTTATAGACCATGTGGTTTTAAAATAGCATTTATGTGTGATGGGTTTGAGTCACGGCAGGACGCATCTGCAGACGCCAGGCTTAGACAGTTCCACGTGCAAGAGGTTTAATTAAGAAGGGGTGGGGGATAGCGGCGCAGAAAGAGAGAGGGGAGAGAGAGAGAGGAAAGAAAGGAAGATGGAGG
>NW_022196911.1:9234544-9237070 GCF_008632895.1 Mastomys coucha | reverse complement strand
ATATCTGCCGCAGGTTCTGGATGCTAACAATGTGTACTTCAGAGTATAAAATATTTCTAGGACATGCACTAAAGCAGGAGAGCTTTCTCTGGGAAGCTCTGTAGCTGACCAAGAGAAACTGGAGATTATTTTGTGGTGCCTCTTGATTTGGTGCTGATGAGCCTGTGTAATCCATTCAACAAGTACATGAATTATTTTTTATTTATTTTTATTTTATGTATATGGCTGTTTTGCTTGCATTGATGTCTATGTTCAGAGTCCAGAAGTGGGTGTCGAATCTAATGGAACTGGAGTTACAGACTGTTGTGAGCTACCATGTGGTTGCTAAGAATCAAACTCAGGTGCTCTGCAAGAACCAGTGGTGCTCTTAGCCACTGAAATATCCTCTAGCATAAACTATTCTTTTTTTTTTTCTATGTATGAGATTTTTATCCCACCTGAAGCTTTAATATATTTGAAAAGTAGAATTCATGAACTAAAAAACATTGTCCTTCTATAGTCCTGTCACGTTTAATGGAAGTGGGTTTAACCTGATTACAACACTAACACCAGTATCACTGATCTGATATTTACAAAAACATCGTATTTTTCAATAAATTAAAGTCAATGCAACACCCATGCAAGCTAGAATACTAGTTGTTTGGTGAACAAGGACCCAACGTCAGAACAAGTCTATAAAGTCCCAAATTGATATTTTTTTCAAACTGTATCCATTCCACGCATCAAAGATGTGAAACCCAAACCCATTCCTCTTTGTGTGTGGGTTTGTGATCTTGCCACTTCATATGGAGCATCAAGATTTTGAAAAACTTCTTCCTGTTGCCTCAAAGTCTTGTAACTTTCTTCATCAACGGAGCTACAACCAGCTTCATCTTCACTCTTAGTGCCCATTAACTTCCTAAATTTGACATTTTGGTCCTTGTTTCCAAAACTCAAATTTTCCCAGATTTCAGCAGGCTGAGATTTGTCGCCTTCTTTCCTGCCTTGCCAGAGCATTTTCCTCTTTTTCTCTTGCTCAGCAAATTTCACTGGATTCACAGCTGCTGGGTTATAGTAGCTGGGCACTGCTATGCCAGTCTCTGCCAAGGCTTTAGCTTGCAGGGCTGCCATTTGAGCTGCCATAGCTATGTGAGGAGTAACCTGCATTCCTGATGCCAACAGTGCAGCAACATTAAGAACAGAGCCTCCAGTGGCTGCAGCCATTTCTTGTTTTTTCTGTTTTTCAACCATTTGCTTTTCTCATTGTTCTTGTAATTTCTTTGCCCTTTCTAATCTCCTAGCTAATGCTTCTTGGGCGTCCATTGCTGTCTTTCTGCCTCTGAAGGGAGGTGGACTAGGTGTCCAGCTTAGGCTTTTCCTCTAAATCTTGGTTTTTCAATTCTCTTCTTTCTATCTCGACTTCGACTCCTTCATCTGCTCCTGCTTCTAGTCCTATGCCTGTGTCTGGATCTTGATCAGGAACATGTTCTGATCCTTCGTTTTCTATCCCTGCTTCTAGACCTTGACTTCTTCCTGTCTCTGCTTCTGGATCGAGATTTTTCTGATCCCTACTCCTCGACCGAGACTTCTTCCTTTCCCTGCTTCTACTGCAATGGCGCCTCTCCCGTGATCTAGACCTTGAGTGACTTCTGCCCCGTGATGATTCCTTTCTTTGCGTTTATGTCTGTCCTCACCATTCTCAGATGAATTTAATTGCTCTCTTCCTTTGTCATTGTGCTCCTCAGACTTGTGTCTCTCAGAGGACTTACCTTTGGATTCTTGTCTTCTTGCTTCTTCTGCTCCGGCTCCTGTACTTTCTTCCATCGTTATCTGGTTTTTGTTTTCTTTCTCTTGACCTTGACCTCGACCTTGAATAATGATGTTTTGAGGCTCTAGGAGAAATAGATGTATCTGACTGCTTTTTTTTCTTTTTTCTATCCGGTGATGTCTTTTCTGGGGCTAATCCATCTCATTCTGTATCAATAGCCGCCATTATTTTTTTGAGTCCTGGCCACTAAAGCGGCACCTGTGCTTGCCCGCACTCAACAGTACTGCATAAACTATTCTTAAATACATTCTTCTAGCTGGGCTTCCTTGTCTGGCCTCAGTGGAAGAAGATGTTCCTAGCCCTGCAGAGACTTAATGCACCGCAGGGGGGTGGGGGGGGGGGGGGGGGGGGGGGGCGAGAATACCCAGTGAGACCTCCACTCTCTCAGAGAAGGGGAAAGGGATGGAAGGAGGGACAATGGAAAGAGGAGATCAGGAATGGGGAAGCAATCGGAATATAAAGTGAATAAATAATTTAAAAAGGAGAAAAAAGTCTATGACTATGCAAATTATACACCAATAAAGCCATCAAAGGAAAGAAAAAATAAGCTGGCAATGAACCCTTTTTTGTTGTTGTTGTTTTGTTTTTCGAGAGAGTTTCTCTGTGTAGCCCTGGCTGTCCTGGAACACACTCTGTGGACCAGGCTGGCCTGAACTCAGAAATCCACCTGCCTCTGCCTCCCAAGTCCTGGGATTAAAGGCATGCACCACCACTGCCCG
>NW_022196911.1:9204984-9234492 GCF_008632895.1 Mastomys coucha | reverse complement strand
TTTTTTTGTTAGCAATGAACATTTTAAGTTAAGGAAAAAAAAAATCCTGAGGTAGGAATCAAATCGCAATACCTTCGTGTCTACTTATGAATCACATGGTTTAATTCTCACCAGCACCCCCTCCACACCCTGGAGCTGACTAGGGTCCAATGAAGGCCACAAGGGCAGAGGCTTACTTATGACATTAGTTTTGGTTGCTAGGCGCCCCTCAGTCTTCCACTGGTGACAACCCGAGTGGACCTGGCATGTTGGTTGTGATACTCTCCTTCTAAGCTGGGTGTGAAGGTTTGCACTCACTCATACAGCCAGTGTGTAAATTATGACTATGCACCTGAAGCTGGGGATGCATTCATGACGTGAAAGAAAAGGGAACTGATGATCAGAGTCCCTTTGAGAGAGCCCATGGATGGACATTAAACCAAGGGCATATTCAAGGTCATGAACCTAAAACCAACCCAACTCTGGAACAGCACGGAGGCAGTCATTCTGCGGGAAACCAGGTAGAAATGTTTTGCCTTCCAGGGATTATCAGTGTAGAGTTTGGAAAGCACAGAGAAACATGGTCCCTGAGCCCTTGAGCACTCAACTGATCCTTCTTGAGACGTTTACCGGACCATTTGGAGAGACCACTTTGTAAAGGGTTGTCTCGGTCTGTTTGCATTTGGAGCTCGGCACCACCTCCATTTGCATCCTACCGTGAGACTGTGGTTTTAATACGTTATGTACTTGAAATGATTTCCCCGTCGTCTTTTCCAACCCGTGGCTTATCGTGTTATTATTGCCCAACACCGTTTCCACTCAGCCACACTATCTTGTCAGGACAGGTTTTGCATAGATCAGCACCTGATCCCCCACCACCGGGAGCATCACCCTGTCAGTATGCTGGTTTTACATGCTGGTCTGAAATCATGTATCTCTGCTGCCACCTTCAGGACAGTCACCTAAGGTAGAGTCCTGATTCTTCAGTCCCCGCGGAAGTAAAAAAACCCACACATGTTTGCTTTGTGCTTTTGATGTTTCCTCAAACCACAAAGAAGGGTCCTATGGTGGCATTTGATTCCCTCCTAGTCTTTTAAGATAGAACTTCAGATCTCCAGAAGAAAAATAGACGGCACATGACAGAAAGCTTTCACTACAGATACAATTGTGACAGGAAACGGGTACAAAGAGATTTGGGGTTTCATGTAGAGATCATTCATCAACATTAAGAATCAAAATCTGATTTTAAGGTTCACTGCTTGTAGGTTCCAAGCAGCTCTGACCTGCATTGATCAGTTGTTCCTTGACTGTCCCAATTGCACCAGGAGCTATTCCCTGGGTTCACCATCATGCTTCCGAAGAGAAAATACACATCTCAAGTATGTCCATCATGGGCATACGAGAAACAAGACTTAAGTGTCAATCATACGATTGCTCCACCACTATCATACTGACAGATTAACACCAGGGGCAGTTTTTCCAGCTCCATGGTGTTACTGGTCTGAGGGTTTGATGATGCACCCCTTTGTATATACACACAAGTAGTACCAGCATCCCTTTCTCTAAGCAAACTCATAGCTGTAGCAAAGGCTTGGCGTTGCCACGGAGGCCCTAGACTTTCACATGATGATCTGTGTCATCAGTAGACTGGGGGATGTATGTTAGGTAGCCAGGTGCTTAGCGCCTCTGACATTTCTAAACATTTTGCGTAAACATATTGTGTAGAAAGCATCACAGCCCAGTAAGAAACTATTTCTTGCGGTGTTCACTGTGTGCCAGAAACTGTGTGAACTATTTATTCTCTTGTTGTGCTTCTTTGAAGACACAAACATGCAGAGCAAAGAGATGCCTCTGTGGTAAACCTGAAAATTGAGAGGAGAAAGACCAATCCATAATTGTCCAATTAAATCAAGCTGTATTTTAGTGTATACCTGGGACTGGCTGGTCAGGCTGCCTCTCCCTAAGTTGGGATTTTAGAGAGCAACCCCTGCCAGACTCTTGAGGTCCCTCTTATAGGAGAGATAAGGTGTGTCTGCAGGGCGAGAGAGTCAGCTGTTATGCAGGGTTAGAAAGATACAGTGAAAGGGAAGGAACAGGGTAAAGATACTCTACATCATGTAAACGGGGTTACAGGTTTAGTGTTGGTTGAAAAACATGTTTTGCAGTTTACATCAGATCTAAGAAACAGGAACTTATTCTTAACTACAAATAGAAACCTTAACTTACAAGGACTTAACCCAGGACACACAGGAACTTTAACTACAAACAGAAACCTTAAGCTGCCCAGGACAAACAGGAACCTATTCTTAGCTTGTCTTCACTGCAAACAGAAACCTTAACCTACACTGTACATTGTTCTTGTTTTAGTCTCACGCTGTCTCCAGAGTCTCAGGCTTCAAAGGTTCTGTTTTGAAGCAATAGATTAAATGTATATCTTTATCTTATTATCATTTTTCAGACAAATTTCATATAGTCCAAGCTGACCTTGAAGTCAATATGTAAACATGGGTGACTTTGGTATCCCTGCCTCTACTTACTGAGAACTGATATTATAAGCACAGGCCACCACACCCAGCATATGTAGTGCTGGCATCCAACCCAGGGCTTCCTGTATCCCAGGCAAGCATCCTACCAACTGACCTACAGCCCTACCTATAGTTTGGTTTGGTTTAGTTAACAGGGTCTTACCATGATGTATCCTAGAACTCACGATATAGACCAGGATGGCCCGAAACTCATAAAGATCTGCCTACTCCTGCCTCCTGAGGGCTGGGATTAAAGCCCTGAAGCATAACACCGGGCTACGTTTCTAAATGTAAATATCTTACAGGCTATTTTGTGAATTGGAGCATGCTGTTCTTTCCCATAATTTTTAACGCAGCTATGCATCCTGCCGTGATGGGGATAGGTCCTGCGAGTATGCCATTAGGAGATTTTTGTCATCGTGGAAACATCATGGGTTGTAGTTATAAAACACTAAGAGGTGCAGCCTCTGGCAAACCTAAGGGTAGGGTACAGCCTGTAGTGCCTGGCTGGGTCTCTTCACAGCATGCTACTGTGTTGAAGACTGCAGGCAGATGTCACACAGTGGCAAGCATTTGTCTATCTAGATGTATGTCAACAGACAGAGATCCGATAAGAGCACAGTGAAAGATTTTAAAGCAGCATGTCTATGTAGGGCACTGGCATAGAACAGAGCTTATAGACATGAAGTTGGCTCTGGGTTACAGTGAACGGCTAACACAGGAGAGATGCTTCATCCATTGTTGCTCTTGCAGAAGATCCTGGTTCAGTTTCCAGAGCCCACATGACAGCTCACAACTATCTGTAACTCCAGTTCCAGGGGATCCAGTGTGAAGGCCCAGGACACTGTGAGCCTCTACAGACTTCAGATACACTGTGTGTTTAACTACACTAAACACACACACATGCACACACACACATTGTTCTTTTTTCAACATTAAATCAACCTTAGCTTAATATAACATACTTTATACAGTTTTTAAACATAAATAAGCACCCCGTGTAAAACATTCCTTATATCTTTATATCTGTAATATATTTATATCTTTATATCTGTAAGCTTTTTTCCACATTATTTTTAAACTTTTTAAGTTAAAACTGTAGGACCCAAGCATACCCTTTGGCCTTGGCCTTCCCCACACTGGGGATGAAGGTCATCAATGTCACTGTCTTACTGTGTTGCTTCTTGCCACACCCTACAAGGTCTCCAGGGATGGTGGCATGGCGCTGTCCCCTCCAATGGAGGCAGTACTTTCTTTGTATCTTTCCTGACGGGCATTACTTTTTACAGGCTGTATTCATGTTCCTTTGCTCATGTTCCAGATTACTCTTGTTCAACAAAGATTTGTGTGTGTGTGTGAGTACAGAACATTGTCCTCTCTGTCAGTACCAGCCCGCTGCTGTTGGGTGCTTCTGATAAACTCACTGTCAGTTTCCTGGCAGGTTCTTCTCTTTTATCTCCTGCAGTCTCTTCCCCCCCATCCCCAACTTCTTTAGTGATGTACACCCTGGTGCTTGGATCTCCAAGGCTCACCACTGACTCAAGCATTACTGTGTTGCATGTAACCACACTCAGTGTGCTAATTGTAAGGGAACACAGGATTCTGTGCTAACAAAAGCTCGACTCTTACTAAGTAGAGAACAATGAATTTATTAGATTCAGGCTTTGTTAAATAGCACAAGGTGTTTTGTTTGTTTGTTTTCTCAGAAACTTCCTTTTTTCATTAGATATTTTCTTCATTTACATTTCAAATGATATATCCTTTCCCTGTTTCCCCACCCCCCCAAAAAAATCTGTTCCCTCCCCTCTCCCCTGCTCACCAACCCACCCTCTCCCGCTTTCCTGGCCCTGGCATTCCCCTACACTGGGGCATAGAACCTTCACAGGGCCAAGGGCCTCTCTTCCCATTGATGACCGACTAGGCCATCCTCTGCTATATATATGCTGCTGGAGCCATGAGTCCCACCATGTGTACTCTTTGGTTGGTGGATTAGTCCCTGGGAGCTCTGAGGGTACTAGACAGTTCATATTATTGTTCATCCTAAGGGGCTGCAAGCCCTTCAGCTCCTTGGGTCCTTTCTCTAGCTCCTTCAATGGGGACCCAGCACAAAGGTTTTTTAACCTCTTCTCAGATACTCAGGATAAGTTTATCACGTCAGTTAAGAGAAAGTTAGACACAGTTTCCTAGGCTTGGATATGTGCTAGAGGTAGCGTTGACTCCTGTATCCAGGTTATGTTCCTGCATTCCTCTATCACTTGGTTCATAGCATTGGATCTTTGAGTTCACTTGCTCATTGTCAAATCAAAGGAAGCAATTGTGCTATTGAGAGCAGTGACCTTCGCTTGCACTGGATCCCCTGGAACTGGAGTTACAGATGGTTGTGAGCTGTCACGCAGGCTCTGGGAACTGAACCAGGGTCTTCTGCAAGAGCAACAAGTTCTCTTAATTGAATAGAGAAAGTTTAAATTGTGTGGTTTATGGTCATCTTTAAAAAAAAAAAAAACAGGGCATAAGATGACTTACAATTTTTCTGAAACAGTTATGTCAACCAGGGCTCCAGCAGAAAAGCAGAGCCACCAGGATGATTACACACACACACACACACACACACACACACACACACACGCACACACGCACGCACACACGCACACACGCACACACACACACACACACACACACGCGCACACACACACACACACCCCATGGGGGAGATAATATCTAAATAAACAAACACACATATGTATGGACTATGATTATAGGCACACACACACATGTGTTGGTTATATCTGTGCATGCATGCACATATATAGCTATAAAGACGCATGTTACTTATTTATATTAAGGGATTTATCACAGAATTGGTTTACCGGGTCTGTAAGCTACATAAACCTGCCCCAAATCCACAAACAGAACAAACCTTGGGAAGGACAGGATTAAACTGGTGGCCACCGCCTGACCCTGAAGCTCATGTAGCAGATTGACTCCATCTACCCAGATCACCTAAGGAAATCTCACTGAAAACCAGCTTTGTCTGTACAATGACTTCAGAGCAATCCCTCTGTCAGAGTGTGATGGGCTTGTGAGGACTGTGGCCTACCCATGTTTATAATGAAGCTGCCATCACGGGTGCTCATATGACCATGCATTTGACCCTTCTAATGAAGCCTGACAGGGGAACAGCGCTCAGAGAGCTGGAAGAATCAATATGAATTGCTTCTGTAAATTAATTAATTAGTTTGTTTGGTTATTTGTTTGTTTGTGGAGGGTTTCTCTCTGTAGCCCTGGCTATCCTGGAAGCCAGTCTGTAGACCAGGCTGGCCTAAAACTCAGAGATCTGCCTGCCTCTGCCTGCCTCTGCCTGCCTCTGCCTCCCTCTGGAGTGCTAGGACTAAGGGCATGTGCCACCACCACTAGCATTATTTGGTCTTTTGTTGTTGTTGTTGTTTTTCTGTCTTTTTTTTTTTCCATAGCTGAGGGCTGAATCCAGGGCCTCGAGCTTACTAGACAAGCTCTCTACCACTGAGAAAAATCTCCAACCCTATTCTTGTGTAACTTTTTAAAGGCATATAAGTCAGGTGGGATTGCACGTACCTATAAACATGGTATGCCTGAGCACATGGAAAGCTTAAGCAGAGCCAATCTGGGCTATGTGGTGAATGCGAGCCCAGACCATACTACAAGATGAGACCTCATCTTGGAAAAAAAATTATATGTATTTCAATTTTTAAAAAGCAAAGTGAAATGCTATAGAAGTCACTGGTGACTGTGAGATCCCTCTCAAGAGAAGGCGATACAGGAAAGGCAAGCTGTGTAAATGGACCACAGTTCTCTCCCTCAGTTCAGCTGGCATCTGCTCCAGAGGTTTGGAAGGGCAGTGTACGTGTCCGGGGAGCCTAGGTAGCAATGAGGCTGTGATTAACACATAGGTGATATCTGTGAAAAATGGCAGCCTTTCTCTCACTGGTACCCCGGTGAGAGAAAACCCCATAAGGCGCTGTGGGAGACAAGCTGACCAGCAGTGAGTGTGGAACTATGTGGGGAGTGGAAGGGGTCTGTCTGTCTTCTCCTGAAGAAGCTTTCCCTCTTGACACAGTTTCAGCACCAGTAGAGTTTCTGCACTGGCCCACAAAATCATCCCAGGGATTTCTGTTACTGGGTAAGGCGGAGCAACACCCAAGCACTCAAGAGACTGGGGCCAGAGTAAGGCCTAATCCCAAATTTGACCTACTTAGTGAGACCTTATCTCAAAAAAAAAAAAATCCAGTTTCTGGAAATGGATGTATAGAAAGATGGCATCTTGTTAAATAGGAATCAATTACAATGAGTTGGTTTCAATGAAGATATTCTTAAAAGTATTCAGGTAAGTTGTAGCTATGTAGCTATGTTTAGTGCTGAAGCGATGGGAGGGGAGTTTCAGGGACTCTGTTTTTAAAATCCATGTACCTTGTCATTCTTTTTCAAAAGTGAAGTTCCTTTTAGACATTTAAGAATAAAACACTGATGCTGGAGAGATGGCTCAGTGGTTAAGAGCACTACCTACGCTTCCAGAGGTCCTGAGTTCAATCCCAAGCCAGCACATGGTAGCTCACAACCATCTATAATGGGATCCGATGCTGTCTGATGACAGCTACAGTGTACTCATATACATGCATACAATAAATAAATCTAAAAACAGCTACAGTGTACTCATATACATAAAATAAATAAACCTAAAAAAAACCAAATAAATATTTCCCACTGTTAACAAACAAAAGAGAGAGACCCACTAACCATCGAATTTTGTGTGTATCTGAGTGTCTGCCTGGTTTTCAGAGACTAGCCAAGAAAATGAGCATTTGTACACAGGTCCCTATCACTGCAGGGAGGATCTGGGGGCTGGGGGCAGAGGCAGCTAGGGAGTCTGTGATTTCACAGACATGACATTGAGTTATTAATTCATAGAGGCTTCTAGATGTTGATGGTCACTGTGTTTTACTCAAAAACTCAAACCTGTCCAGTTCAGCCCTGTGAGTTTTCAGTGGCACCTGAGGATGCCTTCGGGCAAGGTTTAGAAATGGAAATCCTTTGCATTCGTCGAACAAGCCCCCTTGTGTAGTGTTCGGAACAATGTGATTACAAATCCCCCAAATACTTTCAAGATCAAACCAGACCCTTCTAGACCAATGGTTCTCAACCTTCCTAAAGCTGCCACCCTTGAATGTTGTGGTGACCCCCAACTCCGGCCATAAAATTACTTCATAAATGTAATTTTGCCACTGTTATGAATGGCAAAGTAAATATCTGGATTTTCTGATGGTCTTAGGTGCCACCGGTGAAAAGGTCATTTGACCCCCTCATCCCCTGTTCCAAAGGGGTGGAGACCCACAGGTTGAGAACCACTATTCTAGATGGTTACTCAGCTTATGCAGAACAAATTCAAGTTGTCAACTAGAGAGAGCTCTGTGTGATACAGATGCCTTGGAATAGAAGCCAATTAACACACGAATTAATGTCACGACCAGCATATTCACCCAGCATTTTCATCCTCCTCACACCAGTCACAGCGTGGGGGCTTTCGTTTGTGTGTGTTGTCTTGGTTTTTCTTTTTCTTTTTTCTTTTTTTTTATTTTCCTTTATGGTCCTTTTTTTCACAGTACCGGTGAATTTAATGTCTTTGCGTCAGGAGAGGCCTATTTATTCTGACAAACTGATCAACCTCCAGGGTGTTCCTGCACCATGAAACTGATTTTATATCTCATCCCCTAGCTAATAAGATGTGAAGTGCTTTCCCTGTCACGCCAAGAGATCAGACTAGCTTCCCTCCAAGTGGCGGGGAGTCACAGCCAGCTCTCTATGGCTAGCTCTCTGTGGCTTAGCCAACTGAGCATGCCAAGGCTGAAGGGTGGGGTGGGGCCGACCAGGAGATGCCTGCCCTCACTCTAAATAGAAAGAGAGACTTTTGGAGGCAGCACTAACTGACTGTATCCAGTGGGGATAAATAAAACATGGAGGCATAGAGCCTGGGAGTGCTGGCGATCTGAGAGGGGACCCATGCAGGCCCTTTCCCACCAACTTAAGGTTCCAAGTGAAGAAGTCTCCCATCACTCTGGAGGTCAGCCTTCCTGCTGTAAGAAGTACAAAGTGAGCAGCCTGGACCCCAAATCTAACACCTTCGAAATCTGAACTCATGAACACTGTCGTAATGGCACCAGAGGGAAGTTCTACTACACCCGACCTCCTGCGATGGATCAGTCAAAATGCAGGCATGCAACTGGAGAGACAGTTCAGGGGTTAAAGATACTCTTCCAGAGGATCTGGGTTCAATTTCCAACACTCACATGGCACCTCACAGCTGCCTGTAACTCTAGTTCTAGAGGATCTGATAACCTGTTCTGGCCTCCACAAGCACCAGGCATATATATGTGGTATACAGGTACACATGCAGGCAAAGTACCCAAGCCCATAAAATTGTTAAAATTAAAATTTAAAAGCAACAGGCATACTAAAAAATGCATGAGATTCCCATCAGGCTATTTGGGTACAGCATATATGAAATAAATTGTGTGCTTTGATTGGTGTTCAACCCCCCAAATCTCCCAGTAGCCACATATATGTGTATGTGTATTGATATGATATATATATATGTGAATATATATATATTGTAGGCATGTTAAGGTGTGAATATATGTATATGTGAATGTGTATATGTGTGTATATGCAAACATTCTGAAATCTGAAAAATCATGCCAAGTTTGAATTAAATCTGGTCCCAAACACCTTGGTCCGAGGGATGTTGAGCCTGCAGCTGATGAGTCTCCTTGCTTGGTGAAGGTGTTGTGACGAAAGAACATGTGGGGTTGGTGTTTCTCCTGAGTCCCAGAGACGCAGCTGGTGCCCTTTGAAAACAAAGTTGGTGCTGTCAGCACTGTTTGGTTTGCCTTCAATTTTCAGTTCAGACTCATCTTACCTCCATCAAAACCATGGCAAATGTCCAGCTGATGTCCTGTCACAGGAGCTTGAGGACTCCCAAGCCTTTGGGAGGCTTCTGAGAGCTCCAGGCCTTCGGTGGCTTTCCTATGGTATGTCAGCTGTCAGGTGAGATGCTGACCCCAGTTCAGCGAGTCACCATGTGGAGCCGTCCTCAGCCACCGCAGCAGCCTTGGACATGGATAGCAATGGGGGAAACATGGCATGCTTGCCGTCTGGAGGGGCTCCGTTACCTTTTCAGTTACCTCTGCAAAGTGAAGGGTAAGGGCAGCAAAGTCCTCAGTGTCTCTTATCAATGGTCACTGGGGCCTGCAGGGAGCATCGTGACCCAGTGGAAAGCCCTGATGCAAGGGTTGGGGTGTGGCTCTGTGGTACAGTGCTTGCTCAGCCACCCCAGGCCCCAGTTTCCATCCCCAGCACCACCACCAACAAAAGACCTGTATCAGTTTCCCACATGTGTTTCCTAAGACTGCTGAAACAAAATACAGCAGGCTGGGGGCTATAAACAACAGAAACACATTCTCCTCGTGGTTGCTTCTGGGACCTCTCTCCTTGGCTGGCAAATGGTCGTCTTGTCTCTCTAATCCACACGTGCATACTCCTCAGCCCATGCGTTTCATGCTCTGGTCTCTTCTTACAAGGACACCAGTCCTAAAGGGTTAGGGCCATCCTAATGGTTCCTTTTACCCCACTCACACATCAAAGGCTCCACATCTGGATGGAGCCTTGTTCCAAGGTACTAGGGAAGAAGACACTCCCTTCTGAATCTAGGAGAATGAGGGAGCACACACAGAGGGCCACAGTCCAGTCCCCAAACAGCCCATTCCTTCTTCATTAACAGGCTCTCAATACAAGAATATGTCTTCTAACCATACAAGTCTATTGTATTTGTAAAACAAACTTAGAACACACATGAGAGATGAACCTGGAATGAAGCTGTTCTACTTCCAGGATCGCCTCCTTGCAGGCATCCTCCTGTGTTGCCGGGGACACCAGGAGGAAACGAAATGAGGCGCGTGGTTCATCTCTGTAACTCTGTTGGTATCTCAGGTGTCAGGTGAGATGCTGACCCCAGTTCACTAAGTCACAATGTGGAGTCGTCCTCAGCCTTGGCAGCAGCCTTGGACATGGCTGAGATAATGCATGGTTCATCTTTGTGGCCCTGTTGAGGCTCACAGAACACTCTCTAACAGTAAGCAGATGCATGGAAATATAAGCTGATCCCACTTTGCAAATAGTAATTTGACCCAGAAGCCACCACTCAAGCCAGAGAGCAAATGCAGTGGAATGTTCTGACATGCGGCATATTCTCTTGCAGTTTGTTTTCTGCCGGGACTGTAAGGAAGCATACCATGAAGGGGATTGCAACTCACTGTTTGAAGCTGCGGGGGTGACTTCTCAGGTAAGAGATGCCTGCTAAAGGATGCCTGGCACCCCGGTACGCAGCAGCTCCTCCGCAGGTCACAGGATCTTAGCTCTACTGTGAAAGTCTAAGCGCAGAAACCTTGCAACTGAGTGAGGCTCCGGGTTCCCCGGGATCATCCCCCACTCACAGGGCACCACGTAGCTTTCCCAAGAGGGGTATATGCCTGATCCCTAATAGCTTTTCTCCCTGAGGAGTATGGTATAGGGATAAAGCACACCAGTGTGATCAGAGGAGACTGGGATAAGACAACTGAACAGTATCTAAACCAGATAATGCCTCTACTCTTATTTCATTATTCGATGCCTTTGTTGCAAGTGTGCCCAACCTGTGACCTATAGGTTGATTGCACAACACAGCCATGAATCCAGCTCTCAACACTCAATCATAAACTTCCTTAGACCATTACAAGGGCATTTTTTGCAATTCAGGGGCGAGGGGAATCCATGATTGAGCCATGCTCAAAGCAAGACAGTGTATATAGATGACAACTGTCACAGTTTCAGAAAGTTGGACACACCTGGCAGGCTGAAGGGAATTACTTCTGCACGCACAACCATTCCTTGCTTGTGATGGGGTGACATCCCAAATAAACTCATTATAAGCCACGAATATTACAAAGTCAAAGATGCTTTGAAAGACTCCAACCTACAGAACATCCCAACTTAGCCATGCGGCACACTGTAGGGACTTTATTGCTAGCCCTGGCAATCAACAGGCCAAGTAGAAGTTGCTATTACCACTGCACAGCATCATTACAGAGGATACAAGCTTGTAGCTACTCAGAAAAGGTCAAAGCTCTGAAGCCCAAGTAGAGTGACTACTCTACACATATAGCTTTTGCACTGTCTTCAAGAATCAATGCGCTGGGCAGTGGTGGCACACTTGGGAGGCAGAGGCAGGCGGATTTCTAAGTTCGAGGTCAGCCTGGTCTACAGAGTGAGTTCCAGGACAGACAAGGCTACACAGAGAAACCCTGTCTCGAAAAAAACAACAACAACCAAAAAAAAAAAAAAACAACAACAACAAAAAACAAAAAGGAATCAACGCTGAAGCATGGTGAGTCAGGGACTGTATGCATGCAGTGACTACTGAACACGTATTGCATACTACCACATGCGAGGAAATAGCTGCGTATTTCCATCAGTCTCACAGACCAGGCTAAGCTGTATCTTCATCCTGATTGAGTAAAGAGCACATTTCCTGCTCACTAATGAGCCACACAAGGCTTAGGAAAATGCAAACATGTGTCCTTTTATTTATCAGTTATGATCGATCAAACCACAGGAGAGAGGGGCTAGGAACTCCAGCACAGTTGATGAATTTGCTCATCACTTTTACCTTGATACAGTGGCTGACAAGGGTTCAAGCACCTAGCCTAGGCAAATAGACACCCCATCTCACTGATAAGAACCTAGCAAGTAGACATGACCATTTCAGAGCACTTCAGATTCATAGCCGAGAACATGACAGTGCTGCGTAGAGAGACGCGCATCTCTGTAAGGGACTGTGCAGCTGGACTTGCCCAATATTAGCATAACTAAATAAATATAATTAGTACACTTGGGTCTGTTCATAAGATCCTTAGTTGTTGACCACCAGCAATATCAGTAGACTTAGGAATGAACTCTATTTATACAGTCATGGAGGCAACTGTGCCTTCTGTTCATTTATTTCAGCTCAGGGAGACTCAAGTTCAAGCTCACTGGGTATGGAAAGCAGCAATAATACTAGCCTTGGAACCCATGCTCTGAGATCTTTGTAGCGCAGGGTGATGAAGCAAGAGGCTCTGTGAAATGGGAATAAACAAACAATTGGCATCCATCAGTACCCCAGACTCAACCAAAGCTCCCAAGGTGTGAGATTCAATTTGAAAATGAGGAACAACTTTACTTACCCTTAAACTGCCCAAGCTCCTGATTCTCCCAGTAATTTCACCAACTTTCACCAATTTTCTTCAAGAAAGAACAACCAACCTTGGTTTTAAGTCATTATAACCTTAATATCTAAGCCATATACATGAATGAATGAGCATTAAAAATGACCTTAAGTTCATATGACCAGCATCAAGGAGCATATACCATCATACTATCAGTGCATGTTAAATGGAACATTTATATATACATATACATATATAATTTTTATATACATATATGTGTACATGTATGATATGTATATATGTGTGTGTGTGTATATATATATACATACACATGTGTATGTGTGTTTCTGTATGTGTGTGTCAAGAAGCCTGCTTGACTACCTGGCAAAATGAATGTGTTTCCCATCAGAAGAGAATCATGGGAGAGAGCTAAAAGAAAGTCAACAATTATATCAACATACTGTTGGCCAAGCCCAACAAATATATAGTTTTTTAAAACACTTCCCTGAAAGTCATGGAAAGTGGTTCTGAGCTCATCAAAAGGAAGGACTAGACTCTTGACAGTGGTCCTAAACACTATTGTGGAACACAGCATTTGTGGGCAAAGGTACAAGCATCTCTCCTGCTCTTCTCCTGTATCCATTTCTGCAGCCCCAAGTCCAATACAGAACCTGTGCATTTCCATTGGATAGATGCATGTTGAGTTCTGGTAGCATCATAGTGAAAGGGTATTATTTTATTCAGCAATATACACTAAACACCTATAGTAGATGAGGAATTGTTCCAAACCCTGTGGATAAAGGGTGAGATCCCTGCTTGTGTGGCAGTCCATGAATTCTCTAGATACTGAAAAGTTGCACAGTCAACATAAGGATTTCAATGTTTCATGAGTAGTGCATGCCATAGTGCCTCTTCAGCATTGATTATAGAGCCATACTGTGATTCCTTAGATTTGCCAGACCCAAGTTGAGGTGAGTTTTACTAAATATTAAATACTGACCAAGAGGTGAACTTTGGTCAGGACTACTCCCTGGAATTTCCAGAAGAGTGGCGCAGAGACACGTGTTGTCAGGGCTTTTACGGACAAAACACATAGACCATCGTATTCTCCTATGAGGCTTTGTTTTTGTCCAAGAACTACAACTCCAAGCATTCCCTGAAGTTACCTGGTCCTTGGGCAGGTGGGAGTGACAGGTTAATTTCAGGTCTTACACTACCTCTAGAGCTCCTTGCCTCTAAACATGCCTTTTGCATCTATCTCCTGATCGCAGACCCACCCTCCTATTCCTCCTATTTGAAAACAAAGCAAACCACCCAACAGTGTAAGAAAAGCATGTCTGCTGTCCAGTGTGGGGGTTTAAATGAAAATGACCCCCATAAGCTCATATACCTACGTGCTTAATCCCCAGTTGAGGAACTGTTTGAAAAGGATTAGAAGGACTAACGGGTGTGTCCTTGTTAAAGGAGAGGTCTGTTTTCAACAGAGCTGACCTGTGCCTTGATGCCTACATTTCTCAAACACAGTTGGTAGAAAGGTAGCTTTGGCAGCTTCACTGCCCTGCAGTTTTGGGAATGATGACACTGCTCACATCGAAGAATCAACACCTACTTGCAGCACCCCCCTTGAAACTGGTCTTCAAAGGCACCCATGTCCAAATGCTGCTGATACTTGCAAACCCCATTCATTGGGCCTCTTCACATTTTCCCTTCAGCTCAGTTCTCTCAAAGCATTTTTTTATCCAGTCAACAACTTGTAACTCCTCTTGTGTCCTTCCCTTCAGAGATGATTGCTTTTTGTTCCTTGATATTATCTTCTCTAGAAAGAGAAACCCAGAAAGGCTCTTGTCTCAGTCATCTTTTCAGTCAGAAGAGAAAGGGAGACTACCCTAGTGAGCCACAGCTCAAGTCGCCAGCCTTCTGAGTCACAAGGATAAAGCTAGAATTGGCTGGGATAAAAATGATCACATGCACTAGGAATATATGTGTTTACAAATGGCTTGCAAATGTCCCTTCTAATTCTAAACAACTTTATTGTGATAGACATTTATCAAAGGCAAGGTAGGTTGGTACCACTAGGTGACTGTTGACCAAGCCTTTGGGAGCTGTGCCGATCACCACTTTCTCCCCATGGAAGCACCAGTGTCACCTCTCAGCTGTCTTTTGTGGTCACTCTGCAAAGAGAGACGAGGGGTACTACTTATTGGCTCGCAAAATACTGCTCCAGGGCATGGTAAATTCAGACACTAGTTGGTGTGAAACAACACTGAATCAACTCAGAGACCTCACAATATTTTGGTGATACAGTAATAAATTTTATTTTTCTTCAGGTTTCCCTACTAAAACAAACATAACAGCAAACTTAAAGTGCCTACAAGTATAGTCACCCATAGTTCATAATGTACTGTCACAGGGAGCCATAATAACACATCACAGTGACATGGTGGGATATATGTACAGAAGGGAGTTTTGTCTATACCACCTTAAGTTCCCAGTGAGTCACACATGCACACATGCCCAGGAGCTCTCTTGGATCTCTGAATAGAAAACACACACACACACACAAACATAAACACACACACAAATGGGCGCAGGCACATACCAGTTATTCTTAACATGCCTTGGCTAACTTGATGACTGGGCACTCCTAAATCTTCCCCTGCTACCCCAGGCCCAGAAACCACTTTCCTGAAAACTCACATGGCTAGTTGGCCTTTTTCCTGTCGCTACTGCATCCCTTTCTTCTCTCCTGAGTTCTCTTGATTCTCTATGCTTTCTACCGACACAACTCTCAGTGTCACACCCCATGCTCTGTCATTGGATACTGGCATCTTTATTAATAGATCAAATACCAATTGAGGGCAAGGATCTTCAGCATCAGTAAACACAGATTCCCAATCAAAACATCAGAACCACCCTCTACATCTTACCTTTTCTGTCCAATTTAAAAAACAAACAAACAAATAAACAAAACAAAACCTTTTCTCTCCAACATAAATTGGGCAGAATGTTGCAATCATGTAAATTACAAAGTATGATGTAAAATTAATATCTAGTCCATCATATTTGTCAATTAGACAAAGTACTCTACCATCATTCTTAACTTAAAGAGTTACAATTCTATCCCTGAATTATTTAGAATTATTTGTGTAGATTTTAGCCTGTAGCACCATCTGAAAGCCATTCTTTCTGCTCTAGATCCTGTCTTTAATGTTAAACAACTTAAGTTTCTTTATGGGACTATAATTAGTCTTCAACCCCTTCAGAAATCTGAGAACACATTAAACATTACCTGGGTATGTAGAAAGCACCAAACACAGCTTCTCAAACAATTGTAGAAACAGCTGACTACCTGGACAGTCCCCCATTCCTCAAAACATTGGAGCATCAGTCTTCAGCCTTCTGGCCCAGGATCATCTGATAGATCTTTGTAAAGCAGAATTATAAAGGACTGTTTACTCTTTCTTGGCAGAGCCAACAGTCAACTATTCTGCATAGTGTGTCCATTTTGGACAGTATTTTGTCTGTAGATGTAATGGGCAATTTCTGCCCCATGGCTACTTTGCCATGATAAGCAACCTCGCCTGGAGATAAAGATGCTCAATATCTTTTTTGAACTCTGAAATAGGTAATGTCAGGAGCAGATATGTCTCTAGTCAAAACTTCTAATAATAATGAAATGATTAAATGTCAGATTTTGTGGATTTCTGATGACTATCTATGTAAAGTGTATTTGAACTGTTAAACCTTAGCTGTTCTTAGCCATTTCTATTTGAGTAAATTGAAAGTACTTTATTATAATTAATTTAGAATCTAACCTAACCATGATCTTACTATCTGGCCCTTAATTTGTATTACTTAATCATCTTGTTCTTAAATGAGTTGCATAGGCACAATGCCTATCTAAGAATAACAATATTAAATTCAAATTTTGTATCAATATACAAATTCATACCAATGAAAACCTTAATTCTATATCAATATATATATTCTATACCAGTATAAGAGATTATAACTTCAATTTCACATAATTATAAAGACTTCTACCAGCCGGACAGTGGTGGCACACACCTTTAATCCCAGCACTTGGGAGGCAGAGGCAGGCAGATTTCTGAGTTCAAGGCCAGCCTGGTCTATGGAGTGAGTTCCAGGACAGTCAGAGCTATACAGAGAAACCCTGTCTTGAAAAACCAAAAAAAAAAAAAAAAAAAAAAAAAAAAAAAAAAAAGATTTCTACCATGTAAGATTATGGTTACACAATGTTTTCTTCAAGAAAATTTAGCAATCCATCCCTTCTATTTCCTCCATGTTCAAAATTATGACCATTCCCAAATTATCCCTTAAAATGACAACTTATCTAGTTTCTAAAATAACCATAACCAGACACCCAAACCCAAGAAATAAGGCTGACAACACTCCATGGCTTCTTCCTGCTGATTGGAGACGATGAGAAATTCTTTAAGGGGGTATGAAGGGGTAGGAAAACTAAAAAATTGGTTAGAATTAAGAAAGCTAGCTTTAGCATCAGTTATCCAGTCTCTGTATGCATAAAAGGCTCAGGGCTTGACCAAAGTTCTGACTGGATCCATGGGTAAGTTTGGATGAGGTGAGATGACCTGAAATCAGCAGCAATTCCTGAAGCTATTCTAGAAGTAAGTCTCTGGACAGCATCAAGAAGCTGGGGCCTGGAACAGCAGGTCAGTTCAGTATCTCTGAGGATGAATCTTGCCAAAGCTGTACATAATATATGAATCTTACAACCAAAATTTTAGTACCATTAAGACATTCATTTGGATTGTGCAGGGTGCCTAGATCAGTTAAGGATGAAATTCTGCTCCTTGTTTGAGCAGGTGAAAGACAACTGTCTTTTCTATGAGTTAATTTTACCAGTAACCAAATGTAATAAATTTTCATTCATGCCATATGAAGGAGGGCATGAAGAATCTTAGGGATTCCATAACCAAAAGATTTATTGTCTCATTTTAGCTGAAGTTTTGGCTAGAGACATTTTTATGTCTAAGCCAGTTACTGGGCTGCTCCGATGTCATGGAATCAGCAGATTGATTTACCTGTCTTGTTTGATTTTCTCAAATTTTTTGAGATCTTCAGGTGGTCCTCCTCTATCATATCTGATCCATATCACTCTGGAAAGGATCCAGAGCCTATTCTCCCTTCCTGTCAACACAAATACAGAGCCTTTCTCCCAAAATAGCATGTCCTTGGTCCAGTAACCAGAATTCATTAAGGGTATATATATATATAGCTTGACCTCTCTCCACGAGGAACTTTAACATAACCACCAAACTCATAACCACACTCATTTTGATAACCAAAACAATTCAAAGCAATTAAAGCAATCTAAACAAATATTATCAGTTGAGACAGAGCTTCTACTGTCCCCGGCGCTGACCTTCATAAGGTCAAGGCCTAAATTATTGATACATCTGTGTAAACTTGAATCCTCCCTACTATGGACATTAATATCTCTGTGGGTACATTTTGTAGTGTGCCCCTTTCTCTTTGTATAATTCTCAAGGCCTAAGTTTCTACTGTCTGAGATAGGCTAGGCTCCCTGCCTCCTGCTTGCAACCAATTTTTTTCAAGATCAAAAGCTCAATATTTATATGTCTCTGTATTTAGCTTTAATTTAATTCCCTTTTACTTACTGTGTAAGTATTTACATGCTCTAATTTTTATCATACTAGACTGACAATCCCAGATATCCCGTGTCAAACATGTTCAAAGATCCAAGAAATTGTACTGGCAAGACTTTTACATATCTTTAAAGCATTTGTTCATTCATTTTCCCTAACTTCTCTCTTCTGTGAAGCTGAATGCCTGCTGCATCTACCATCTGCCTCTCTGACTCTCATCTTAAACTCTTTATATCAGTTTTGAACCCCAGGAAGAAATCCCCACATGGCTCTGTCAAAATCTGTATATTCCCTTCTATCCTTAAAAACAATTAAATCAGATTTATAAATCTCTATCCTTTATTTATCTGGTGGCTGGAAGCAGGCAGCTTTATTGTTTGCTTCTCACTGTTTCCACAGAGCAGCACTCAGGGAACCAGGCAGAGTGTTTGCACAGCAGGAATTCCCAGCCTCTCAGCTTAAGCTCTCTCTGGCCACAGCTGTGTTCCTTTTGTTCTAGTTTTGCATGCTGGAATCCTGTCACTGAGAAACCAGTTCTAGCACCTTCTAGACTGATATCATTTGTGTGTGTGCATTCAATCACAGACTCTCCAAATGATTTTAAAAGTGAGTTCTTACCTACTGCACTGGGGCCCATTGTAACCAGTAGTTTTGTCTACAACACTTTAAGTTCCCAGTGAGTCACACACTGATAAGTTATTCTTTTTTTTTCTTAAATTTTTATTATTTAAATGCATTTTATACATCAAACATGTTAATAATACTGAGTATTTTGAGAATCAAATAATAGATAAAAAATTTGTTCAACTTTTATATTCATATCTTTTCATATCTTAAAAATATCATTAATGAATATTTAATACTATCCATAACTGAGGATCCTATATCTAATGTTGAATACTAAATTGTTTCAAAACATACAGAATATTCTTTGGCAATTGAACATGATAAAAAAGCATAAAAAATTAAAAATGAGTCCTTAAGAAATATATTTAAAAACCCTTATATGATACCACCTGACATAGTATATTTAAAACACATTATATATCTGTGTACATCATCTAACAATCAGTTTGCTTAAAAAAAATTATCAGTGTTTCTAGGGGAAAAACTATTTTATCAGTAAGTATATTTTAAAAATTTCAAAATAGCAAAAACTCTTTGAAGTTAAACATTAAGAAAATGCTAATCTTAAACAACTGAGAAACGTAATCTTAAAGCACACTGAGAAAAATTATCAATAATATTTCCATGATGTCTGTAGAACATGATTTTAATATTTTCAACTGTTAGTGTTAGACAAAATAATTCTTTTAAGCTATATTTTGTTGTTATGACTCCCTTTTCATTTCTAATTCTATTAATTAGGATACTGTCTCTGTGCCCTCTGGTTAGTCTAGCTAAGGCTTTATCTATCATGTTGATTTACTCAAAGAACCAGCTCCCGGTTTTGTTGATTCTTTGTATAGTTCTTTTTGTTTCTATTTAGTTGATTTCAGCCCTGAGTTTGATTATTTCCTGCTGTCTACTCCTCTTGGGTGTATTTGCTTTTTTTTGTTCTAGAGCTTTCAGGTGTGCTGTCAAGCTGCTAGTGTATGCTCTCTCCAGTTTCTTTTTGGAGGCACTTCAAGCTATGAGTTTTCCTCTTACCACTGCTTTTATTGTGTCCCATAAGTTTTGGTATGACGTGTTTTCATTTTCATTAAATTCTAAAAGGCATTTAATTTCTTTATTTCTTCCTTGACAAAGTTATCATTAGGTAGAGCATTGTTCAGCTTCCATGTGTATGTGTGCTTTCTGTTGTTTCTGTTGGTATTTAAGACCAGCCTTAGTCTGTGGTGATCTGATAGAGTGCATGGGATTATTTCAATCTCCTTGGATCTGTTGAGGCATGTTTTGTGACTAATTATATGGTCAATTTTGGAGAAGATACCATGAGGTGCTGAGAAGAAGGTGTATTCTTTTGTTTTAGAATGAAATGTTCTATAAATATCTGTTAGATCCATTTGGTTCTTAACTTCCGTTAGTTTCACTGTGTCTCTGTTTAGTTTCTGTTTCCATGATCTGCCCATTGTTGAGAGTGGGGTGTTGAAGTCTCCCACTATTATTGTGTGGGATAAAGTTTCTTTTATGAATGTGGGTGCCCTTGCATTTGGAGCATAGATTTTTCAGAATTAAGAGTTCATCTTGGTAGACTTTTCCTTTGACCAGTATGAAGTGTCCTTCCTTATCTTTTTTGATAACTTTTGGTTGAAAGTTGATTTTATTCGATATTAGAATGGCTGCTCCAGCTTGTTTCTTGGGACCATTTGCTTGGAAAATTGTTTTCCAACCTTTTACTCTGAGGTAGTATCTGTCTTTGTCACTGAAGTGAGTTTCCTGTATGCAGCAAAATGTTGGGTCCTGCTCATGTATCCAGTCTGTTAGTCTATGTCTTTTTATTGGGGAATTGAGTCTATTGATGTTAAGGGATATTAGGGAAAAGTGATTTTTACTTCCTGTTACTTTTGTTGTTAGAGATAGAATTATGTTTGTGTGGCTATCTTCTTTTGGGTTTTTTGAAAGATTACTTTCTTGCTTTTTTTAGGGTGTAGTTTCCCTCCTTGTGTTGGTGTTTTCCATCTATTATCCTGGCTGGATTTATGGAAAGATATTGTGTAAATTTGGTTTTGTCATGGAATATCTTGTTTTCTCCATCTATGGTAATTGATAGTTTTGCTGGGTATAGTAGCCTAGGGTGGCATTTGTGTTCTTGTAGGGTCTGTATGACATCTGCCCAGGATCTTCTAGCTTTTATAGTTTCTTGTAAGAAGTCTGGTGTAATTCTGATAAGTCTGCCTTCATATGTTATTTGACCTATTTCCTTTACTGCTTTTAATATTCTTTGTTTAGTGCATTTGGTGTTTTGATTATTACATGACAGGAGGAATTTCTTTTCTGGTCCAGTCTATTTGGAGTTCTGTAGGCTTCTTGTATGTTCATAGGCATCTCTTTCTTTGGGTTAGGGAAGTTTTCTTCTATAATTTTGTTGAAGATATTTACTGACCCTTTAAGTTGGGAATCTTCACTCTCTTCTATACCTATTATCCTTAGGTTTGGTCTTCTCATTGTGTCCTGGATTTCCTGGATGTTCTTGGTTGGGAGATTTCTATTTTTTGCATTTTCTTTGATTGTTGTGTCAATGTTTCCTATGGTATCTTCTGCCCCTGATGTTCTCTCTTCTATCTCTTGTATTCTGTTGGTGATGCTTGCATCTATGGCCCCTGATCTCTTTCCTAGGTTTTTTTAGCTTCAGAGTTGTCTCCCATTGTGATTTCTTTATTGTTTCTATTTCCATTTTTAGATCTTGGGTGGTTCTGTTCATTTCCTTCACCTGTTTGATTGTGTTTTCCTGTAATTCTTTAAGGGATTTTTGTGTTTCCTTTTTAAGGGTTCTAGCTGTTTACCTGTGTTCTCCTGTATTTCTTTAAGGGAGTTATTTATGCCCTTCTTAATGTCCTCTATCATCATCATGAGAAGTGATTTTTAGATCTGAATCTTGCTTTTCTGGTGTGATGGTATATCCAGGACTTGCTATGGTTGGAGAATTGAACTCTGATGATGCCAAGTAACCTTGGTTTCTATTGCTTATTTTCTTATGCTTGCCTCCCACCATCTGATTATCTCTTGTGGTAACTGCCCTCACTATATCTGACTGGATATATATATATATATATCCATCTTGTGATACTGGTTGTGTCAGAACTCCTCAGAGTTCAGCTGTCTCTGTGATCTTATGATTCTGGAATCCTGTGATCCTGAGATCCTGGTTGTGTCAGAGTTCCTGGAAGTCAAGATGCCTCTGGGACCCTGAGGTCGTGGTATGACCAAGCTCCTGGGTTCCATGGACTGGGGTTTCTTCAAGGAGCCCTTGTTCCGAGGGGTGATGAAAGTTCTGGCCAGGTGGGCAAGGGATTCGGCGAGTGACAGACAGAATACAGCACAAAGAAGTGTGGTATCTGAATGTATTTTCACAAAATAAGAATCAGGCTTATATAGTATACAGAAAACAGGGTGAATGTCAAAGATCACGTAGGCAAGTAGCAGTCACATCAAAGACAGCAGATCAAACAGCCAGGTGTAAATGATTCCTTCCAAAGTACTCTTCCTCACTGTGCTACCTTGGCAGCCCTAAGCCAACACACAACTATCTAATTCTTCTGGGTTGTCAGAAGTATGCACCATTCTAGCTAACCTCTCATGAATAATATATTACTTTAGCCCTGGGAGTGATTCCTGGGAGCATTTGTGACAGACTCCCAATTTGCTAGGGAGCCAACCAACTTCTCTCTAATATGTGAAATAGTTTGCCATTTGTTGACAGTAAACTTTAATGCCTGGTCTATTTCCCTCTCTGGAGACAATGTGTCTGAATAGGAAACATCCTTGAGAAATTCCAGGCCAAGAATCAGCTCAGCACTGATTAGGATTAGTTGGAACATTGTGGGGGCCGGGAAACATTGTTCAATTTAGTTTGGCTATAACAAAATATTTCTTAGGGCACCTTTATGCCTGAATAAAGAAAGCATGTAGATTTCTCCACAGACTTAGCAGAGACCAATCTGGAACACATCTGAGTTAGGAGATGCCAACCACTGACTGAATACCCAGGAGGCACAAACTCCCTTTGAAGTCATAACGCCTTTTGTCCATGGTCAGGCTTTTAACCCTGATACTGTAGACCTACTAAGGTAGATGAGTGAGTGTGGCACCTGTGATCCTGGGATCCTGTGATCCTGGGCATGTCAGAGCACCTGGGAATGAAGCTTCTTCTGGGTATTGTAGGACTGGTTGCTGAGTTAGCACCCAAAGTCTGCTCAGGGCACCTCTGATCCTATGATCCTGGGCATGTTAGAGTGCCTGGAAGTGAAGCTTCCTCTGGGTGTTATGGGACTGGCTGCAGAGATCACACCCAAGGTCTTTTCAGGGCATTGGCCCAAACTGGAAGGAACCCGTGCCCCTGGTGGGGTGTAGTTCCTGGGTGCCGGGATCCTGCTGGTCCCAGTTACTCCCAGTGTTGGGGCAGATGTTGTATCCTCCTCACCTCTGATCCTATGACCCTAGATGTGTTAGAGCACCTAGGAGTGGATCTTCCTCTGGGTATTGTGGAACTGGCTGTGGATTTTGTGCCCAAGGTCTGCTCAGGTCACCAGCCCAGCCCAGAAGGCCAGTTATCCTTAAAATGCCTTGCCATTGCCTATTCAATGACTGAGCACTCCTAAACCTTCCCCTGATACCCCAGGCCCAGTCACCCAGAGGCCACTTAACCAAAAAACTTACATGGTTTGTTAGCCTTTTTACTATCACTACTGCATCCCCTTCTTTCCTGAGACCTCTCAAATTCTCTCTGCATCTTACCCACGTAAACTCTCTGTATCCTGCCCCATACTCAGCCATTGGCTACTACCATCTTTATTGATAGATCAAAAACCAGTTGGGGGCAAAGATCTTCAGCATCAGTAAACACAGATTTCCCAATCAAAGCATCAGAACCACCTTCTACATATATGGCTCACCCCAGAGGGAGCAGTCTTTCCAATGGGACAACTTCTACACAGCCACACAGTATGCAGAAACATGGGCCTTTTTTAGTCAGCTCCCTGTCACTACAACAAAATGCCAGAGAGAAGTAATGTATAAAGAGAAAAGGTAACTTGAACTCACAAATTTTAAAATTTCTGTCCAATGGCAGGTGGGCCCATCAGTTTGAGCAGATCTGGCTGATGAGTCACCTGGATGTTACCTTCCCATTCAAAACCCACTACATAACCACACCCCTTCCTCCTCTGGATGCTCCATTATCCTGTCTAAACCCATGATGCCTTGCATGCTCGTCGATTAGCAAATGGGGTGTCAAGTAGCCAGATGACTGTGATAGTTAAGTTTGCTGGAACGTTTACTCTATTCTCAAATAGTGGTGCCCCCTAACCCCCAGGAGTGCACATTGACATGTTGTGGAAATGAGGAGTTCAGTATCTATGAGGCCACACTGCACAAGGGGAGAGCATGTATTCCCAAGTACATCATCACTCAGAGTCATGATAAACAATAAGTAGGGTCATTCCTGTGTATACTCCTATTCCTAAACCAAATGTGGTATTTATTGGAGACATAGTGTTGGGTTCAGAATGGAAGCTGAGAAAACTCACTTCAGAGACAGACAGAAGCTTAAAAAACAAAAGCTTTGGGTGGGGTGGTGGTGGTGCACGCCTTTGATCCCAGCACTTGGGAGGCAGAGGCAGGCGGATTTCTGAGTTCAAGGCCAGCCTGGTCTACAGAGTGAGTTCCAGGACAGCCAGGGCTATGCAGAGAAACCCTGTCTCAGAAGAAAAAAAAAAAAAGCTTTATTTTTTCAGCACTTAGGGAGATGGTCAGTTTGGGATCTGAACTGTGTCCCCAAAAGGAAACTGAACAACATTTTTAAAGGATAGGAACACAAATGAGGGGGGAGCTTAGGGGAGCTGCAGTGGTTATCCAATTGTTTTTTGACATTATGGGTTAAGCAAGGGAGTAACTACCCATCAGAGACGGGGGCGTTTCCAGGACACCTGGCTTCAAGGTCCTAAATTCATTCTCCTAGACATGAGGTCTGGAGCACAGAGTAATAAAGGGACAAAGGAGCAAGTCAGCTGCATGTGGCTAATTAGGGCATCACAGACAATTGATTATACACTTTTATAATTTAATGCACCTTGGTTCAGGTAACAGCAAGTTCTATATTCCTTACCAGTTAACAGACAATTAAGAAAACATTTGGAGACGTGGGATAGGAGTCCATTCCTAGGCTTAGGAGCATGATCTTGTTTGATCATGCCAACAAGATGGAGAAGTTGTCCTGGAGATGGGTGAACACAGACAACTGTCTCCTTACAAGTTGTCCCTGAGATGTCTGGGCTCAGACAGCTGGTCACAACAGAAGCTGTGCAGCTACTGGGAAGTCCCCAGCTCCCTAGGGCCTGCAACCTTGAACTTAGTCTCTCCCTATGATTAAGTGGAGTCTGAAAACAAAATGATAGTTCTTAGAATGCATTCCTTTTGCTTGTTCCCAACAATGCCACCATATTGAGGGTGCTGATTTAGAGTGTAAATCTCACTCAGAACACTACGCACCGTTTTACAGCAGCTCCCGCTGCAAGTGGAAGGCTACCTCGACACTTTTACCCCATAGCCTGTAGCCAGTATGATATGGCATAGGACCACATTTCTCCTGTGGTCATGTGCCTCCTGGGGTACATCCTCTGTTTCCAGTGGATGCTTTTGGTCCAAGGCAGTGTTGTGCGGGAATTCTGTCAGGTTTCAGATGGTAAGGATGCCTGAGGCTGTGTTGTCAATAAATGCCCAGAGTAGTTAGACTTCCTGATGAGATGAGACAGAATGTCTCTCCCCTTCTGGGACACGGTTGGTTGGTGTCCTTGAGAGATGAAGTTCTGCTCAGGACCCAGCACTGGTCCTTGTTGGTGGCAGCTGTGTACAGAGCATCTGCAACATCACCCTTGGTAGCTAGGTGTCTGAGTGGCGGGAACTGGACAAGGCTCTCTCATCTTGCTGCTGTGGATGCCTCAGTAAAGCTCAATGAAGGTGGGTGGTGGTGGCGCACGCCTTTAATCCCAGCACTTAGGAGACAGAGGCAGGCGGACTTCTGAGTTCGAGGCCAGCCTGGTCTACAGAGTGAGTTCCAGGACAGCCAGGGCTACACAAAGAAACCCTGTCTCAAACAAACAAACAAACAAAACAAAACAAAACAAAAACAGCTCAATGAAGTGGGACCAAAGTGGTCAAGGCCAGCTACCTGGGTGCTCTCTCTCTCTCTCTCTCTCTCTCTGTCTCTGTCTCTGTCTCTCTGTCTTTCTCTCTCTCTTTGTCTCTCTCTGTCTCTCTCTCTTTCTCTCTCTCTCTTTCTCTCTCTGTCTCTCCTTCTGTCTCTCTCTGTCTCTCTCTCTGTCTCTGTCTCTTTCTCTCTCTCTGTCTCTTTCTCTCTCTCTCTCTCTCTCTCTCTCTCTCTCTCTCTCTCTCTCTCTCTCTCTCTCTCTCTCTCTCTCTCCCCCCCCCCCACCTCCCGCCCTCTCCCTCTCTCCCTCTCTGCTTTGTTTAAGGAAATATCTAAGTGTGCACTGACTTATGAGCATCACCATGTGGCAGCTCGTTCATCGCTCATGTTCTCTTGCCCATGTGCCTTCCCTGTAGAACTCCTTCTCATATATTTTCTCTGTCCATCCACTTAACCAGCCTACCAATGGGTCCCCTGCTTACGAATCTGCATATACTCTTAGCTCAGGACCCTTTATTTCCCCCCAAAATACAGACTTAACGTCTCTCTTTATCCAGCCAGTGCTATATCAAAAGGCCACAAACTGTGAGGCTTATAAAGAACCAAAGTCTGTTTCTCTGTTTGAGAGTCTAGGAGTCAGAGGTCAGAGTACCTGGTGAAGATCTGCTTCCTGGCTTCCCAATGAGACCTTCTCATTGCATTCTCAAGTGAGAGAAGCAAAAGCTGTGTTCTGGGGGCTCCATTATAAGGACACTAATCCCACTCTTCTGAGCTTCATGGCCCGGTCACCTCCCAAAGGTCCCTAGTCTCCAACGTAGGGGACTCGAGGGAACACACACATTCAGATAGCCTGTGCATGGCCCAAAGTGCACCCCATCTAGAGGGTTTCCCCTCGCCCTCTCATTCAGCACCTGAAGAGGTCACTGAACAGCAATAATACGCTGCTAATAGTTCTCACGTGCTAAGAAAACCCAACCAAGAAGCCTGGGTCCCTCGTCATTTACATGTTAGACTGAGAAGTTGAACTGCAGTGTGGTTGCTGCAGAAGACTCAGAGGAGCTTCAGATCTGAGAGATCCCAGGACAGTAGGAACCAAGGACCTCCTGAATGCTAGGCAAACACTCTGCTCTACCCCCAGCCCCAGGCTCACGCAAGTTGCCTTGCCAAGTAGCAAGAGATCTGGAAGCAATCCCTCCACGGTGAGCCACCCACCATACCCAGGAATGTGGCCTGATGGAGGGAGACAGTGCTTGTGACTGAGAACAATCCTGGGTTTCATCTCAGCCCAGACTCATCAGCATCCTGAGAAACCCCAACCTCAGTCCTAAGGTGAGGTGTGTGAGAAGACAGAGGCACACAGCAGCTCATGAACACAGCTGGGAAGACAGAGATATGGTGAACTTGAGGGGGGAAATCTACAAAGTGGGAAGGAACCAGAAGACAGGCTGGGAGAAGTGAGTATGTCATGAGGATGCTCAATTTTTTTTTTTTTTTTTGAGACAGGGTTTCTCTGTGTAGCCCTGGCTGTCCTAGAACTCACTCTGTAGACCAGGCTGTCCTCGAACTCAGAAATCTGCCTGCCTCTGCCTCCCAAGTGCTGGGATTAAAGGCATGTGTCACCACTGCCAGGCTCAATTCTTTTTTTTTTTTTTTAAGATTTATTTTTATTTATTTTATGTGTATGAGTACACTGTAGCTGTACAGATGGCCATGAGCTATCATGTGTGTGGCTTCTGGGAATTGAACTCAGGACCTCTGCTGGCCTGCTTGCTCCAGCCACCATGCTCGCCCTGCCCATGCTCGCTCAGGCATAATTCACTGTAGCTGTTTTTAGACGTACCAGAAGAGGGCATCAGATCTCATTACGGGTGATTGTGAGCCACCATGTGGTTGCTGGGATCCGAACTCAGGACCTTCAGAAGAGCAGTCAGTGCTCTTACCCGCTGAGTCATCTCGCCAGCCTGAGGATGCTCAATTCTAACGTCATTAGAAGAGGAAACAGCAGAGGCAGACTTTGGAAGAAGCCACAATTACAGTGTGGACTTCGCCACAGAAGTGTCCAGGGGCTTCAGAAGTAGATTGCATCGGGGCCTCTTGGAGGAGGGAGCTATTCTGGGACCAATAAGCAAAATATGAGATGACCTGTCTCCAAAGGAATGTCCTTACCACGATCTGTACCCACCCAACTATGTTCCTCAAGTTAAGAGACTGTGAGTGACTTCTACTGTCTCCGTAATCCGGGAGTGCATTCACTGAGTCACCTGTTGCCTTAAGTAAAACAGCTTCATTGGCTCTCCTCCTCCGGTCTGGACACAGCCTAACTGATGCACAAACGGAGCGTAATGGCAGCGATAGATCTCCATTAAAGCTGGCGTATCCTCCTAGATCGTCCCTCTATCTCGGCCATGGGAGCTAAATAACCGCCAAGGACAGCACCAGACTCTCAACAGTGCATTTACAAAGCACTTAGCCCGCCTGGAAAGGTTTGCTGTGGAGCAGAATGGCCCTAGGCTGGCCATCAGAGGAAGCAGTTTGATGTCTTTCTTTCGCTTGCAGGCAAGTCACTCAAATGCTTACAGCTTTCTCCCTCTCTGCCACATGGGGCCAGTAAGATCCACTGAACTATAAATAATGAAATGAGAAGGTATGTGAAGTATTTTACAAGTCATAGAGTGCCACAAAATGATAAAACCGTGGGGCTTGGGTTGTTTAAGGCAGGATGCTTAAAATGTCAGGCGCTATAGAGAGAAGCCTTGAAAGATGTGCTGGAAGGGCAAACAGAAATACATTGTACCCAGGCAAACCTCCTCTTTTGTAAATTACCTAGTCCAGCTGTTCTTCAGCAACAGAAAAGAGTCATAAATAACCTATTCTCCTAAATTGTAGCAGATAGCAGAAAGAGCTCCTCTAACAGAATAACTGAGACTAAGTGATTTATGAAGGAAGAAGTTTGTTTGAGGGGAGGGTGGTTTTTCTGAAACAGGGTTTCTCTATGTAACAGCCTTGGCTGTGGTGGAATTCCCTTTGTAGACCAGGCTGGCCTCAAACTCACAAAGATCTTCCCCTTGCCATCTGCCATCTGCCCTCTGCCCCTTGGCACCTGCCCCCTGCCCTCTGCCCCCACCCCCTGCCCCTGTCCTTGTCCCTGCCTCTGCGCTGAGACTTAAGGCGTGTGCCACCACTACCCAGCTTTAAAAAAGGGTTTTCTTGCCAGGCAGTGGTGGCGCATGCCTTTAATTCCAGCACTTGGGAGGCAGAGGCAGGTGGATTTCTGAGTT
>NW_022196911.1:9189655-9204572 GCF_008632895.1 Mastomys coucha | reverse complement strand
CTTCTTGCTGTACTTGAGAAGTTGTTCTTCTCTCCTGGCATTCTTAATCAGCCAGCTGGTTCTTCTGCTGTATCCCAGATAGGAAGCATGGGTAGGCAAGGCAAGGATTCTCCTGGTGCTGCTCCTTGCCAGCCCTTGGAATCTTTAACGTCAGACAGTACTGATAGCCCCAGGCAACGGGGAGCTGCGGCGGATGGCGCCCTCTAGTGTTCAACCTCTTGTGGTACAGGGACCTTTAACCCTACAATGACAGTATTATAGTTCTCGGGAAAGACCTAGGACATCAGGACCCCTCACTATTTTTAATAGCAGCTTATTTACATAGTCCAAATCTAACTATCGGGACTCAGCCCTTGATAGCTATGGCTGTCATAGTACTTGGGTCTGGGCATCTAGCTCCGTGGCTCTTAAGGGCTGGCAGCTCTCTGGGGACTCTCCTCTTGACGAAACCGTGCAGTTTCTCGTCTCAGGCTCTTTGCAGTCCTCTTGCCTAAGTCTCAGCTCCCTGTTGAACCCTTCTTGTTCCTTCCCAGCCACTCTCTGCAACTCTATGGCTGCTACCCACTGCTTTGGGCGCTGTCACGACTACTGCTACTTTGCCCTTCTTCCAGAATCTTCTGGATGCTGCAGCTGCCACTGCTACTGTTATCTGGTGCTGCTCCCCCTACTGGTGTGTGTGTGTGTGTCTGTGTGTGTGTCTGTGTCTGTGTGTGTATCACCAGTTCAGCCCACTACTAAAGATGACTCTCAAAAATAAAGCAAGTGGAGATCAAGAACCAAGCCTTTTGCAGGCTTTTGTTGAAACACCAGGTAAACAGCATAAGAGGGTCTCTCCCAGCAGCCTCACAGAAGTGGACCAAATAACCTGCTACACCAGAACAGGGACATTTACACCAGTCACCGAACACCTTAGTGCAAATGATTGTCTTTACACTAATCATGGAACTGTCCCTTTTGTACCAGTTACAATTGTCCCTCTATTAAGTCATCTGGGGAAAGGACTCCCTCTGGTCCTTTGGGGAAAGGCCACTGGGCTATTAAAAGTTCACCAAGGATACTGATGGCAAAATTCCAGTGTAAAGTGGCCACACCTTCAGGAGCCAGGTACACTACAGCAGTAGGCAGCTGCTCTTGCTGTGTACCTCAAGGCCCCCAGGAGGTATTCAGGACAATAGCGCTGGCTTAACGGTATCCCACCTAGCTCCTTGACTGATAGCCAGCACATCAGGAAAGTCTAAAGCTGTCAGCTAAGAAGTCAAGTTGCTGAATCCTCCAACACATTTGCTTATCTGCAGAAAAACAATCAGAAGGGCTGCTTGCAGTAAGAACTCCTTGCTATTAGTGTTAATAGGGCTTTTAAACAATGCTTTAACATGCCCAACAGCTGCCTGCTGGCCTATGAATGAGTGGGTCCCTTTTGTTGGGACAATCTGACCCTAAAAAGAGCAGCACCCACCATGGTCTGTGGTCTGATCTAGGTGCCTTGCTATCTTACCTCAGCTCTAACCCAGAAGTCATCTCCTTTCCAAACACCTTCCTCAAGTCCCCATCCTGAGGAAGACTTGGAAAAGCCTCCTTGGAAAACAGAGATCCCCGGAAGGGTTTTGGACTCTAAGGGTCTTGAGAGACACTAGTGAGGAGACAGACACAGCTCCACATTGCCATTGTCAGCACCTGTCGGAGTTTCCCAAGACTCCTCAGCACCTCAGCTCAAGCCAAACCAGGATTTGTGGGTTCAGCGCCGGAAAGACTTCCAAGAGAAGGGAGTTTATGATGAAGCAAACTTGGAGATTTTATTGAAGATATTTTTATATAGGGCTTAAGTATGAGGGTTAAGAGAAAGGGGCGCCCTGGGAAAGGAGTTAAGGCACACCTGAAAGTGTAGATGTGGGCTCTTCAAAGAAAAACCACAAGAAGCAAAACCTGCCTAAGTGTGGGCATGAGCTCTTCATGGGAGAGTACCAATTCATTGTGTTGGCATTAACCCTGTGTACCATTCTACTGCCTTTCGGGTTATATCTTGAAGGGTTTCTAAGAGCCCCTCCCCCCACTTAATAAGTAGAATTAAGTTCGGTTGCTCCAGAGATGCCTTGGATGGGATTGTAATCTGATAGAGGAACCACTGGGGCTGCACAAGATGGTTGGTACATGTCCTGTCTCTGCCATGCATTTCTGGAGAGTGCCCTAGAAAATTGTACATTTGTGTCTAGGAAATGATGAATGACCTTGAGCTGCCAGCAATTTCCCAGAATTCTTGCTTCCCTGCTGGCGAGAGGCCTCAACCAAATTCCAGGATGAAGGGCTCCTTTTTCCCCCTTCTCACGCCCCACCCCCCAAAGTTTCCCCGCCCCACTAGAAGCCGGTAACTCACTAGCCAAAGTTAATTTATTGCCTGAATCTCTAAGTTTCTACATTGTATTCTAGACTTCATACAGCAACTCAAATGTGGGGAAGATGTCTGGGGAAACATGAATGTCCAGGTATGAAGTCTTTGGATGTAAATAAGGGATGTACAAATCCTTGTCCTGGTAGATCAAAGCTGAGGACTGGATACAAGTCTGGTATTGGGCTACTGCATTCCAGGGCTAGCAGGGTGGGACTCGTGGACCACGTGTAAATCTCCCTACTACAGATGAAACTTCCTGGTTTCTTTTTTCTTTCTTTTTAAAAAAATTTTTTATTTGTTTGTTTATTTATTTATTTAATGTATATGAGTACACTGTAGCTATCTTCAGACACACCAGAAGAGGGCATCAGATCCCATTACAGGTGATTGTGAGCCACCATGTGGTTGTGGATTGAATTCAGGACCTCTGGAAGAACAGTCAATGCTCTTAACCACTGACCCATCTCTCCGGCTCTCTCCTGGCTTCTTATTCATGGACTTCGCTTTGTGTTTACAAACACTACACACAATCGTACCCACAGGTACACACAAACACCATACACAATTATACAGACACAATTACACACACACACTCTCACACAGAAGCACATATGCGCACACAAACTTACATTACACACAGTCATATATACACATACACGTGCACTCACATATGGAAGCACACACATGCACCTGAACACATACTTACAAACACTACACACAGTCATACACGTGCATACACATACAAACACTACACACAGTTGTACATACACGCATGCAAGTACACATGCACACACATGAACACTACATAGAGTCATACATACACACATATATATGAGTATTCACATACACAAGTACACGTGCTCATGCACACACACACATACTTACATACATTACACACAGTCATACACATACACACTACTGAATGTCACATACATCACAGACAAATAGAACACACATCCTACACATGTCCTACCACACAAAGCACATTATATGGACACACTCCACATACTACACAAAACATATATGCCACACCACATGCACCCTATATACCATTGATTGACCTGTCATGAATGGGCTTTATCAGAAATACAGAGGGATATTGTGGGACGGTGAACCGTGCACAGACAGCCTGGTCCCAGGCGAGCACAGGCCTGGAACCCCGGAAGACCTGGTGGGCAGTGACTTCCGCCCTCAAGGGACTGTAGGAGTTCCGCCATGCCTCCTGGGCCCCTGGCTCCTGTCATAGTTACAGCCCCACAGCCCCTGCAGGAGAGGTGTGTGGCTATCAGTCACATAGGAGTAGCAACAAGCCTTCCCACATGCAAATAAGGTTTCCCCAAGCTCTCAGTCCAAGCCAATGAGAAGTACCTGCTGTCAAACCCTGAATCACCCCCCAAACTGTATTTAAATCCTATCCAGGGAGTGAAAGGTATGTGAGAACTACTCTGTCACCAGAGCCCTGTCAAAAGAGTTGTAACAAAAGAGCTCTGGAGAGGTCTGCTCTCCAGAGACACCCCCTGTGGCTCTGCTGCACTCCTCCCTGGCTAGGCAGATCAGTGCTCAGTGCAGGGTAACTCGGGTAACCAAGACAGGGGAAGATGGAGGTGGAACCAGCTGTGGCGGTGGAAGGTGGAAGTGCTCCCCCCCCCTCCTCACCTCTTCCCTCTGCCAGAACTCTCACATCTGGCTTGTCCACCACGTGCTGTGGGCCCACAGGATATGCTAGTGTCTTTCCACAGTGTCAGAATTTATTGAATAACAATAAATTCACAAGGCACAGTGGCCTCAGGCTCAGCAGTTTGCAAATAGCCCACCCTAGACACATACCACAAACTCCACACACATGCACACCACACGCATAGCTCTCACACAGATGTGCACTCTACATATACATCTTTGTCATTGTTCTGTTGATATTTTGTCAATGGTCAGCACAGGCTCTTCCATTCCGATCTTAATTGCTAATACTGAGAGCACACATCGCACTGTAACTGTATCTGTGCCTATATGTCTTTCAGATAGATATGTACATTTATACATATATGCTGGTCACAGAATGGATACAAAAGGTTTCAAAGGCTCCAGCGGAAATTTAAGTGTTTTCTGAAGTATAAGCTGGTTCTGTGTTGATAAACCCTCTGCAGAGGAAGCTGCCACAGTAGAATCAACCACCGAGGAGCCAGGGTTGAAATCAGAGCCGTAGAGGTGAGATCAGCTGCAGAGGAAAGAGGAGGTGGCTGGGCGGAGGTCCTGAGGAGGGAAGAGCTTTGAGCAGGTGGCAGCTGAGTGGGAGGTGAGGATGGAGCTGAACCAGAGGGATGATGGGAATCCTCCGTTTGCTGGTCCACACTGGGTGTCAGGTGACAGGTTGGTAGGGGGCCTCTGTCACAGAGGCACAGGTGCCCATGGGTTCCAGGTAACAGAACACCCTTCCCCTGGCCTGACGTGTCCAGTGAGTTCTTGGGCCTGGTTTCCTTGTTCTAATTGTAATAGACCCATGTGCTTCTGCAGTCTGAACTCACCCTCATAAATACACAGCCTACCACACTTTCTACTGCTGGAATAAGTCAGTATCGCTGTGTGGTTGGCACCAGACAGATATTGTTCTCTTCCCTCAAAATGGTGTCAAAAGCTGCTCCTAATACATCTCTCAGGGTAAGACAAGGTCTGAAAGATCCAGTGTTTCAAACACTATGGAGTGGCTTACGCCAAGACACAGCCTGATTTTAATAATACCACACACATAAATAATTGATGTTACACACGTAATATGCATAACATACCTTACACCACTCACACAGCCTACTCTAGACACCGCAAACACCACACACATGCATACCACAAGCATAGCTCTTACACAAATATGTACTCTACATATACATTCCACTCACTACACACACACACACACACACACACACACACACACACACACACACACACACGCAAAATGACTCCCACAGGAAAAAAAAAAAGAGGAATTGTGTTCCTCTTCAGAGTGGCTGCAGAGCACCTCTGGCCACCAGAGGGCGCTAAATCCTTAAGGGAGATGCTGATTTCCAACAAGCCAGAAATCAAATTCCCTAGTTTGATTCTTACACCATGCATACGTTTGAAAGCTAAAAACTGGATTTTGGTTATCATTATTACCCCTTCATTCCTAGGCCGTTTAAAACCAGGTCTGTTGGGGGGCAACAACTACTCGAGTGTGGACCTACCTGACCATTGGCTACATTGTTAACAGGGAAGCTGAGGTCAGCTACATACAAGTGTAAAGGGGCTCACAGGGTCTCAACCACCAACCAAGGACTGCACATAGAGGGGTCTGATTGTTCAAGCAGCATGTGTATGGTAGAGGATTGCAAAATCGATCATCAATAGGAGGAGAGGACCTTGGCCCTGTGAAGGTTCTATGCCCCAGTGTAGGGGAATGCCAGGGCCAGAAAGTGGGAGAGGGCGGGGTGGCAGGCATGGGGAGGGGGGAGGCAACAGGGGTTTGTTTTTGTTTGTTTTTTTGTTTTTTGGAGGGGAAACTGGGAAAGGAGAAATTCGCATGTAAATAAAGAAAATAAAAAAAAAAAAAAAAAAAAAAAAAAAAAAAAAAAAGGGGGCTCACCAACCCATCTCCGGCTGTTGTTGAGTGTTCTATGCCAGGAACATAGTCAAGCATGAATGTGTCTTTCCATAAGGTCAGAATTGACAGAATAACAATAACTTCACAAGGTGCCGTGGTTTCAATAGCATCATTTTGCCCCTTAATCATACCATAGGCTCATTTGTTCTTTTTATTGTTGCTTGTTTGTTTATTTGTTTTTCAAGGCACGGTTTCTCTGTGTAGCCCTGGCTATCCTGGAACTCACTCTGTAGACCAGGCTGACCTCAAAGGAACTCAGAGACCCGTCCCACCTCTGCCTCCCCACTGGAAGGATTAAAAGCATGCACCATCTGGCTTTTGTTTTGTTTTGTTTTGTTTTTTATGACAAGGTCTCATTGGGTAGCTCTGGTTGTCTTGAACTTGCTATGTAGACTAACTCACAGAAATCCCCCTGCCTCTGCCTCCTGAGTGCTATTATTAAAGGTGTGTAGAACCATGCCTAACCTAGGGTGTTTTATTCCAATCTTAATTCCTAACGGGAATTTGCATCACCCAGCACACAGGAAATCTACCTATCTCCGAGTATGTGAATGTACAACATGGCTTATAGAATGAGTAGGAGTTAAAGAGGCTGTGTGGGAGCTCTGGTTCCTGAAGTAGGGTGGTGAGCGTGCCGTATTGATAAGATAACAACCCCCAGCCTGCTGCAGAAGCTGCTGCTGCAGGCAGGCTGCCCGAGCTGAGTACAAAGATGAAGTCAGCTGTAGGGATGGAAGAGAAGGACTGGGTGTAGTCCACACCGGCAAGCAGGACAGGTAGAGCACAGGTGAGTAAGTAGGCTATGTCAACAGTGGGGCACCAAAGTGAGATGAAGCCCCAAGGGTAGTCCACAGCTCTCTGTCTGTCGGACCTTAATGCATGCTCTGGGTATTAGAGGTGTCTTAGGGTGTTACTGCCGTGAACAGACACCATGACCAAGACAACTCTTATAAGGACAACATGTAATTGGGGCCGCCTTACAGGTTCAGAGGTTCAGTCCATTATCATCAAGACTGGACTATGGCAGTGTCCAGGCAGGCATGGTGCAGGAGGAGCTGAGAGTTCTACATCTTCATCTGAAGACTGCTAGCGGAATACTGACTTCCAGGCAGCTAAAGCCCATGCCCACAGTGATACACCTACTCCAACAGGGCCACACCTACTAATATGGCCACTCCCTGGACTGAGCATGTACAAACCATCACAAGAGGATAGACGGCCCTGGGGCTCTTGCCATCCCATATCCACCATTGTATGAGGTGGAGGCAAGAAGTTACACCTTTTCTTTGATCTGGCATGCATGCCTGTTCTGTTCTCAGACGTCATTCCCCAGATTGATTTTTTTCTTTTATTGAAAATAGATTTTTATTTCACACATCTTATTCTAATTATTGTCTCCCCTCCCCTCCCCGTCTCTCTGTCTCATCTCAGAAAACATACAGGCATCTAAAGAATGATAATAAAAGAAGATAAATAAAAAACAGGTTGGAATAGGACAAAATAGCAAACATGAAAAAGAGCCAAAGAAAAAAAGAAATGTATGCAGACACATAGACACGCAAGTTCACACAGGAACCCCATTTTTGAAAAAAAAAAATGGAGTCCACAATATATATACACAAAAGACCTGCAAAGTGTTTTGTTTTGTTTTTGTTTGTTTGTTTTAATGCCCCAACTTAACCTTATGAGACAAAGAACCACCAAAATTGTGAAAGTTGTGGCTCACTTTGTTTCTGCTGGCTATCCACTACTGGGGATGGGGCAGCCTACCCTTAAGAGGGGTTTGTTTCCCCAGTGAGACTGCTTCAGAAAAAAAAAATGAATTTCTCATTTGTCAGTGGCCATCAATTGGAGATGGCTTCTGGGTAAGGTGGGAGCTTGTGTCTGCTTCTCTCAGCTCTAGGGTTCATTCTGGTGCAGACCCTGTGCGTGCTGCCTCTGTCTCTAAGTTCATGTGCACACCAGCCCTATTGGGTCTCCGAAGCCCTGATTCCTTGGTGTCCTCCACCCCTCTGGCTCTCACACTCAGGGGAGGGATGTGATGGAGACCTCCCTTTTAGGGCTGAGGATTCTGAGGTATCTCACTCTCTGCGTAGGGTCTGACTGTGGGTCTCTGTGTTTGTTCCCATCTGCTGCAGGGTAGTAAGGTGCTGGTCTATGTTCCAGACCTGGGGGTGGGGGTGGGGGACCCAAGGAGTCCCTGATGTGATTTTAATATGCCCATGTGCCCCTGGTCTCAGCTTTCCTGTGACTTTTGTCCATGTTCTACCAATAGTAGAAAAAAAATGGTCTTCATCACCAAAAGTGCTGTTGTAAAGTGTGTTTCTGGAAATCTGGAACACAGACAGATTGTAGCATTATTCCCACCAGTCCTCAGCCAGAAACTGTAAGTACGTACACACACACACACACACACACACACACACACACACACACACACACACACCACACACTGATTTTTTTTTAAGTCCAAAATGTAACATGCACTCATTCTTCCAAAACAGTAATGAGAACACACTGGGAAACTGTGCTGAGCGGCACCATTTTTGATCAGTTCGGTTCCTGACAGATGTTGTTCCACTGCTCACCAGCAGGGGGCGCGATACCCACAGCAGATGCCTGCAGCCTGAGCGGCAGTTTGACTCCAGCACTGGGAAGGGCCTTGCAGAGGGGAAGTTTCCGGCTGTGTGAGTGTTGCCTGGCTTTGGATTACTGTGAGGAAGGTGGAAGAGTTTAAAAGCTGCCACTCACCGGAAGAGAACCTTCCTGGAGTATGCTGAGCATCTCTTCCTGGAGTATGCCTTTTTAGGATTAGAAGATACTTGTCCAATGCATTTCTTTTTTGGTTTTTTGAGACAAGGTTTCTCTGTGTAGCTATTGCTGTTCTGGAGCTCACTCTGTAGACCAGGCTGGCCTTGAACTCAGAAATCCACCTGCCTCTGCCTCCCAAGTGCTGGGATTAAAGCCCAATGCATTTTCTAACCCAGGATTACAAATAAATTTTCTAAAACATGGAAGAGAGCCCTTGTGTGGGACTTCTTCTGGTAGCTTACCTGCACATTAACAGCGTCCCCTGACCACTAATTTGAGCTGGAAAAACCACTAATTTGCTTTTAAAAACTTCACAGGGGTGGGAGGGGTCTGTTTACCTGTATCCATAAGAGGCCTTAAGACCTATCAAGGCTTCAACAGCCTTTACCATCACTGCAAAGTCCCAATCTTAATGTCCCTGTCTCTGTTCACTAGAAATGAGGGTAACCATGTCATCAGTTCAACGGGAGGAGGAAACACAGACGCAGTCTGCAGGCTTGGTGTGCTGGTTCCTCGATCTCTCTCTCGCTCTCTCTGTCTCTCTCTCTCTCTCTCTCTCTCTCTCTGTCTCTGTCTCTGTCTCTCTCTGTGTCTCTGTGTCTCTGTCTCTGTCTCTCTCTCTCTCTCTGTGTCTCTCTGTCTCTCTGTCTCTCTGTCTCTCTTTCTCTCCCTCTCTCTCTCTCTCCCTCTCCCCCCCCCTCTCTTTCTCTCCACTTCCTCCCAACGACAGCCACAGAGGCCAGTGGTATTGTTATCTTGCTTCTGCGGGTGAGAGGAGCCTGAGGGCAGGCAGGCCTTCTGCTCAAGGTCATTAGCAAAGGATGGCCTGTAGACATGAAACCCAGCCCTGGCGGATGGGGGGACTGGTGAAATAGCTCAGAGGTTAAGAGCACTGACCGCTCTTCCAGAGGTCCTGAGGATCAAATCCCACAGCTACAGTATACTCATATGTATAAAATAAGTAAATAATTCTGAAAGGAAGAAAGAAAGAAAAAGTGAGCAAGCCAGCCAGGCATGACCCTCCCGAGGCAGCTCCTAGCCACATCTCATGATGTAGCCATTCAAATCGGCCACAGGTAGATCCCGAGGGTTGCACAAGAAAGCATCCATCCCTTTTTGAGTCATAAGTTGTCTTTCATGCTGACACGCCACCTCTTTCTATACCTATATACCTAAATATATACGCACATGTAAAGAAAATTTTGTATAGAAAATTTTTGCATATACAGGAAGATATATACACAGGAGAGATGTATTCATTTACCATAGAAGAAATTCTAATTTTTTTTCAAGTATAAAATATGTAAAAAAAAAAAAAAAAAAAAAAAAAAAACAAAACATTTCTCCCACATTAGCTCATCTCCACTGTGTGCGTTGGGATGCACAAGTAAGCACATGCGCCCAAGCGCGCGCGCGCACACACACACACACACACACACACACACGCACTTCTATCTAATTAGCTGCCTTGTTACACAGCCCCTCTGTGAGCCACAATACATATTCTGTGTGGATCTGTGACAGTGCTGAGTCACAAGACTGTCTGCTCCTAGCAACAGAATACCAGCACTTGTTTACAGCTTGATGGTGGGGACGGTACTGTGGGGAGAGCGGGGCACTGCCCTACTGCTCGCAATGTTATTCCCCACACAAAGGAGACGCATACTCCTGAAGAAGAACATTAACATCCAAGCCCCTCACAACTCAAGCGGCATTGTGTAAGGATTCTGGCTTGTGTGTCCTAGCGCAGACCCACTGAATCCGAACCTCTAAGGTGTGAGCACATGGGGCCTGCATTATCTAAAAGCAGCCAGCCTCTGGTTGAATTCCAGAAGGATTTTTGCCTTATTTTGTTTCATTTTGGTTTTGCTTTGTTTTGTTGTTTTGAGACAGGTTTTCTCTATGTATCCCTGGCTGTCCCAGACCAGGGTAGCCTGGAACTCAGAGATCTGCCTGCCTCAGACTCCCGAGTACTAGGATTAAAGATGTGTGCCATCACATTGGCATTGGCAGTGGTTCAGGATGAAAAGCAAAGATGTGTCCACCTTTGTGGGAGTTTCCCCGGGCATGCTAGCACGTGTGTGAAAATGTCATGGGACTAGCAGCAGAAATGGGGTCTCAGATTCTCTATGGCTCCTGCTGACCAGGGTAGGAAGAACAAAGATTGGCTGTAACATGAGAGAGCGCAGGAGGGCCCTTTGGGGTGACTCTTGCTAAAGAGAAAGGTAGGCATGTGGTAGATACAGCAGAACAATCAGGAGTTCTAAAGGAGGGAAAGGCGCTGAGTCGGGCAGTCCAAGTCTGTACCTGTTCTGGAGAGTTTGTGAAGGTTAGGCCACATCAAGAGCCAACTGAAGGCAAGTGGTGGAAATGTGTGTGCCTGTCATTGTGCTAGTATCCCCAAGAAGGAGGGCAGATGATGCCTACAGGCCAGGGCGAGTATCAGAGCCTTCCATATTTATGATCTTGGAGAAACTACCTGCCCATTTAAAACTAGTATGAAGACCTACTTTGTTCTATAAGTCAAATTCTTCAAATTATAGTCTGTCATAGTCAACAGGGTTTCTCTGACAAAGTGCCAGAGACAGTGTGGTTTATAAACAACACAGGCTTATCCTCACAGCCTAGGGATTGGAAATAAGGGCTCCAGCATGCCTGGGGTCTGGTGAGGACCCTCTGCCGGGTCACAGAGCCCTGAATTGTCTCTGCGCTCACAGAATCGAACGCGAGAGAGTTGCCTGCCCTCGCCCCCTTGAGGGGATGAATCCCATTCACTAGGGCCGCCTCTAAGGCCCCGCCTAACACCATCCTGTGGGGCTTTGGATTTCAACATGTGAATTTTGTAGACACAGTCTATAAAGGAAGAGGTATGAAAGTCTGTCTGTGAAAAAGAAGTTAAGTAGGAGTTGCCCTCGGCTTACCTTTTCCCTCTCCCATCCCAAGGCTCAGAACTATCCTGGTCCTCTACATTCCTTTGAGCCACTGACAAACCCAGTAACTCACTTCACTCTGGCATGAAAATGGCCTCATGGGCAGTCTGTTACCTGTCATGTATTAATTTTGCATCATGCTAATAGGAAGAGGTCTGGCTGGGGAGATGGCAGGTCCCCCCGCTGGGAAGTCCTCAAGAGTACTCGGTCAGCCTTCAAGTCACACGCACTCGATCCTATGTATCATAGGACCAGAAGTTGGTATTTTGACAGGAAAAAAAAAATTTTTTTTTCTTTCTCCCCTCCCCATAAACCCCTCCCCACATAGCCCCACCCCAAATACCAAAGCACATTATTGTAAATTGGCAGTATGGTTTCTGGAAGGCAGTGCTCTGGCCCGTCTCTCAGGCTAACACAGAAGGTCCTTTATCATAGTAAACATTTTGTTCACCTGGCTTAATCCGGCTATGCGCAATAAAGCCAGCACTCGTGCACACACACCCTGAGCCGGAGACTTTGATGCCAGGGTGTTGTGTCAGAGACTCATTACAAAGCCTGCTTCATCTCAGTATCTCTGAGGCTGATCAGCACCTCCCATGTCCCTGCACACTGTGATTAGCTAAGCCAATTAGGATGTGTGCAGATGGTGGGTAAGCCTGAGATTGCTTACCACACACAAATGCGCGCACATGCATACTGTCATCTGTAAGTGACACAGGGGATTGCTTGTGGCATATGTGTTTGTTTGTTTTGTTTTTTAAGCAACATGCAAAGTTAATGGGCTTCATTATAGCATTTTCTCCCAGTCAGATATTTTCCTGATCCTCCATCTCCCTCCACTGCGCCCTCATCCTTCCTGCCCTGCCCTGCCCTGTTCCCTTTCATCCCCATGGCGCCTTGTCTGCTTTCATACCACCTATTCTCTTACCCTCCCTGTTCCTCAGCGCCTCCTCACCACCCACACCCATACCCGTACCAACTCTGCCATGTCCCTGTGGCTTCTTCTCCGGCCTGGCCTGGTTGTGCACCTGTTGTGTTTGGCCATCTTTCAGTGGTTTTGGAAACTCTTAACTACAATTTTATTGAAGACATGGTCTGTTCCTTTTGACGTTACCTCAGACCCTTTGTCTGTGTTTTGGGTTCTATGTTTTGGTCTTTGGAATGTCCTAGATTTCTTAGATGTTTGGATCATGCTTGTTTTTATTTATATGTGCATAAATGTTCCTGTCCTGACTTTGTCCTCATCTCTGATTTTTTTTTTTCCTCCTATGTGGTCTTACCTGTTAACGATGTTTTGCTGTGTTGTTTATTTGATGGGTTTCTTTTCTCATTTCCAGAATTTTTTTATTTGGGGTTTTATCGATGTCTCAATTTCCAGTTGAAGTTTTCTTCAAGTGTGATAGCTGGTTTTAGGTGAACTCAACATGAGCTAGAGTTTACTGGAGAGGGGGAGAGGACCACTGAGGAAAAGCCTCCATGAGATTGGTGTGTATGCATGTCCATGGGGGTATTGTCTTGATTAATGATGTAGGAGACCCCATCCCATGGGGAGCAGTACCATGCCTAGGCTGGTGGTCCAGGGTTCTATAAGAAAGCAGGCTGAGCAAGCCATGAGGAGCAAGCCAGTAAGCAGCACCCCTCCATGGCCTCTGCGACAGCTCCTGCCTCCAGGATCCTGCCCTGTGTGAGTTCTTTTTGGTTTTCATTTTGTTTTGTTTTGAAACACAGTTTCTCTGTGTAGCCCTGGCCATCTTGGAACTCACTCTGTAGACTGGGTTGGCCTGGAACCCAGAGATCTGCCTGCTTCTGCCTCCTGAGTGCTGGGATTAAAGACATGCGCTACCACTGCCCAGATCTGTCTGAGCTCTTGTCCTGAGTTCCCTCAATGATAAATTGTGATATGGGACTATGAGCTGAAATAAACCCTTTCCTATTTGTTTTTTGGTCATGGTGTTTTATCACAGCAATAGAACTCCTAATAGAAATCAAGTTTTTAAAAATTTCCCCTCCAAGTTGCTAAAGTTGCATTCACTTTGATAAATCTCTTGTCTGTATCCTGGATAGACCCAGTCTTACTTCACCCTTTTGCTTATTTGGGTCCTCCATATGGTCTCTGATCCTTTTTAAGAGTCACTGAGGTGGCTTGGCAGGTAAAGGCACTTATACGCAAGCCTGGAAGCCTTAGCTCAGTCCTTAGAACCCACGCTGTGGCAGAAGAGCCCTGACTCCTGTGAGTTGTCCTCTGACCTCCATACATGTGCTGTGGCATGCACACATGTGCTGTGGTATATATACATGTGCTGAGGCATTGCATACATGTGCTGTGGTATGCATACATGTGCTATGGCATGTAACCACCCTCATCTGTGGTTAATGGGAGCTGCGAGGCTGTGGATGGATCATGGATAGTGATGGGTATGGTGGTTATCTCATTTGCGTCTCTTGATTATGGTCCGTGCATCTGTGGTGGTGGCTATGCCCCCCAGTTTTAACCCACCCACCCCCTTTCCCCACTCTTAATTTGTTTTCATGTGAGTCCTTTGGAAATTTCTTCTCTAGAAATTTTGTCTTCTGCTACTTTTCGGGGAGTATGTCATGGTGTCCAGAGGCCTCTCTGATGAGTCACCGTCCTGAAGTTGAATGACAGGGGGCAACTCTGTGAGTTCTATTTGTGCCTCCAGGAAAGTTGTCGTCTGTGTGTGTGTGTGTGTGTGTGTGTGTGTGTGTTTATCTTGTTTTGTTTTTTAGATTAATTTATTATATGTAGCTGTAGCTGTCTTCACACACACCAGAAGAGGGCATCAGATCTCATTACAGATGGTTGTGAGCCACCATGTGGTTGCTGGGATTTGAACTCAGGACCTCTGGAAGATCAATGTTCTTAACCGCTGACCCATCTCTCCAGCCCCCCGTGTGTGTTAATCTTGTTTATTTGTTTATCTTAGTGCTAAGCTTATCAATATTTATGATGTGAAATAGGAGCCTAGTATGGTAGTGCACACTTTTAATCCTAGCATTCAGAAAGGCAGGCAAAACTCTGAATTCAAAAGCAACGTGATCTACAAATCGAGTCCCAGGACAGCCAGGGCTACACAGAGAAAGAAAGGTAAGAAAAAAGGTGTGTGTGTGTGTGTGTGTGTGTGTGTGTGTGTGTGTGTG
>NW_022196911.1:9175989-9189534 GCF_008632895.1 Mastomys coucha | reverse complement strand
TGTGTGTGTGTGTAATGCTCAGTGTGTAGTGACTGAAATTAACCTGTAAACCTCACCAGCCAAAGGCTCGGGTAACTTCCTGGAATGCTGAATGCTGGGAGTTGTAGTTGCAAGCTCCACCTGCCCAAGCACTAGGTAACTTCTTGGAATGCTGGAAGCTGTGTTTCTTAGAAAATTACAGTGCCACACAAAGTACGGTGGCCTATGGGTTTGTCCTTATACGCACCTGCAAAACAGGTCTCGATCCACTCAGCTTAAATTCCTGGGAATCATCCTCGTCAAAGCCCACCTTGATCAGTATTTAATAAAGCTCACTTCAAATGGTGGAACTGTTCCCCCACCCCCACCCCACCCCTGGCGAATCTCAGGATTAACAGAGCTCCAGGTCGCATCCCGCTTCAACCGGAGGACTCCTTTCCAGAGAACCTGTGATCAGGGATCCTTGACTTCACCACAGAAAAGAGCTTCAGGATGAGCGAGCATCAAGCAGGGTTCTAGTTTAAGAAAGTTTCACAGAGACTTAAGCGCCAGAGTTAGTAAACAGACAGACACACAGCGAAAGGAGACCACACCCCCCGGAGCGTGAGCGTGGGCTTCCCCAGAGCCAAGTCTGTTGAGGGGGTCTCATGTTCTGTTTACTGTGGCTTCTGAAGTTACACCTCAAAGGGTTGCTAAGGAACCTTTCTTTTTCATTACATGAGATCATGGGGTGGTTCCAGACCGGCTGGCATTACAGCTGATAAACTCCCAGGTCATTTGAGGTGCAGGGGACATTAAGATGTTTTGACTGTAAACAAAGCCTTGTTTGTGAGATTCGCAGAAAAAAAAAAAGTCTGGCATAGGAGTAAGGCAGTTCTTGTAGGTCGTGTGGGCTCAGCCTCAGGCATGATTCGTTGTTATTTATGAAATAAAAAAGAAACAGTTTGCTCACTAGAAAATACCTCTGCGTAAGAGGGACGTCTTTATCACTAGTTCCCTTGAGCTGCTATCTGACCTTGCTAATGAGAAGCTTCACTCTGCCTCCCTATGTCCTCTTAATTTTCTCTACCTTTCCAATTTGCTTTGGAATGAGAAAAGAACAAGTGGGGAAGGTGATGGGGTAGGGGGAGTTGAAAGAAGAGATGTCTGCTGAGTGAGAGAGATAGCAGTGCCAATGGAGACACAAGACTGGAGGCAGTGGCTGTAGAAATATAAAATAAGGAAGATATTTGTAGGTGAACACACAGACGCTTAACGAAGTACAGTACAGGAGTGTGGATAATGTAAAGTTAATTAAATTGAATTTAATAATTAATATAATTGAATACTATAATTATAATAATACTTAATGGTAAGTAATTTAAATTAATTTTAAAATTAAAATAATTTAAAAAGTAGGAAATACAGAAAAACATAGGGAAAAACTAATCAACCGGGAAGCTGCCCTTGGTGCCTTTCTCAGGGAGCTCATTGTGTCCCCTCCCCTTGGTGTCCTTCCCCACGGGGTGCTGGGGAGGACTTCGGATCTCAGCACTTCAAGCTGGTTGTGGGTGTCTCTCCAGGTAAAAGGATTTCTGAACCTAGACTACTCTGTTCCAGAACCTACCCTGCCTCTCTCAGCAAGTTGCATTTTTTTGCCCCTGATGAATTGGGTGTTGACCTCTCCAGGGGCAGGGTCTTCTGTGGTCTAGGCTCTTGAAGGGCTGTGGAGGACCTGCCCACGTGAACACCTCTGTGTGCCACCAGCCTCCGACTTCCCCGCCTGGCTTGTAATTCTGCTGTATAATGTCACCCGGGCAATGGTGGTACTGTTCCCCTGGCAGGCTGCCTCGGGTCCTGGTTTCCTGGCTACATTTTGTGCTCCACACTCTCATACCTTCCCCACTTGGATCTGCTCTCTATGTTTGCCTTCCAGTAGCCCAGGCTGCTCCTGTTCACTGAGGGAGAAGGTTACCTCTGATTAGCAGGGCAGCTATGGCCTCCGCCCTGGTGGAACAGCAGTAATAGACCTCTGGATCGATTACGAGAAGTTCCCTGGCATACAGCAAATGAATGTGGCCTGTCAGGAAGTTAGCAGGAGCTGACTGGCCCAGTGGTACAGCAACCATTGGCCTCTGTCTGTCTGTCTGTCTGTCTGTCTGTCTGTGCATCCACTCACTCGGATGCAACTTTTAATCTGTCACAATATTTTTTTACATTTACTTACTTAATTTTGCACGCATTTTGCATATGCATTATATGCGTGCCTGTTATATAGGAAGCCATAAGAAGGTGCTGTAACCTCTGGAACTGGAATTATAGATGGTTGTGAGCTATCGTGTGAGTGCAGGGACTCGAACCAGGATCCTCTGGTGCTCTAAGCCGTTTCTCTAGCCCCTGAGTCTTTTATAATGATTCTAGCAGGAGAGAATTAGACAAACGGTTTAGGCATGACAAAGCAGAAATGCTTATTCCCGGTGAGAAACTGAAGATAACTCCTGTCTTCGTTCTTCATGCTTGTATTTCTCAAATTTTGTATAATTCATGTGTATTTTGAGGTAAAGAATTTTGGAACATTTTTTTAAAATGTCAATCACAGTCTTGCAGCAACATCAGAAATACGGAGCTAAGAGTCTTTTTTTTTTTTTTTTGGTTTTTTTTCGAGACAGGGTTTCTCTGTGTAGCTCTGGCTGTCCTGGAACTCACTTTGTAGACCAGGCTGGCCTCGAACTCAGAAATCCACCTGCCTCTGCCTCCCAAGTGCTGGGATTAAAGGCGTGCGCCACCACCGCCCGGCGGAGCTAAGAGTCTTAATTCATTACAGCTTGACTTTGCGCACTTACAAGACTATTTGGTATTTTAACCTGTTCAATGTGAATAAATACATATAATATAATCAAGTAACATATAACAGCTCCTACTCTAAAGGGGATTGCAGAAAACTTATTCTGAGTCACATACGAGTGGTCAAGGCCAGGAATGGCGATCCTGGGTGCCCTCCATGCCTTGCACTGCTATAGAAAAGTCTGCGTGTACCTTTCTAGTCGTAGGTCAAAAGTAGGTCACAGTGGCACACCCCAGTGATCCCGGGACTTGGGAAGTAGAGGCAGGAGAATCCAGAGTATGAGGCCAGAGTCAGCTAGGTATGAGTGAAGCCAATGTAGACTATGCGAGATCCTATCTCAAAAACAAAAGAAAAAAAAAATATGTGATGAGCCGATTCATTTACCAGATATGTTGGTAGAAACATCAGATCGGCAGGTTATGTTAACGTGGGAAGTCTCCACTACCATTTTCAAATGCTGTCTTAAAACACACTTAGCTCTGGGCTTGGTGAAAGTCAGTAGCCTGCAAAGAATACATTCCAAAGATTCTATCACGTTACAGAGTTCAGATCTACAGGGAAAAGGCCGCAGACTCAATTCAAGTTATAATGAAATGAATTTATTAATGACTACCATCAGGACCACAGCCACGGTGAAGGCGTGCCGTGCAGAGAGGAAGGCGAGCACACTTACCTCACAGTGCCCAGCTGAGTGAGAAACCTCACTCGGCTCAGCTAGTGAGGAGCTGGCCCTCCCATCCCAACAAGCAAGTTTTACAAAAGTTGGAGCAACCAGTAATGGTAATTCTCTCACCAAGGTATTGACAACCCTGGGGAGGGGGCCAGGAGTTAGAGCTGCCAGGAGCTTAACTTTTAGGACTCTAGAATGGGTGTGTAACATAAAAAGGAGTTTTCTTTAGTCATCACAATTAAATATTCATAAAGCTGGGTCAGATACCGAGGCCGGTAATAGCTGGTTATTAAGAAGACTGACAAGCCAGGCGGTGGTGGCACACGCCTTTAATCCCAGCACTTGGGAGGCAGAGGCAGGCGGATTTCTGAGTTGGAGGCCAGCCTCGTCTACAGAGTGAGTTCCAGGACAGTCAGGGCTACACAGAGAAACCCTGTCTCGAAAAACAAAATAAACAAAAAACAAAAAAAAGACTGACAACATCCCAAGATCATTGTGGCTCTGAGTCTTCGATGGGCTGTCTCTTTATAATCAAAAGGTTCTGGTTAGCCAGTCAGCCTGCATAATCTTTACTATCAGTGTGGCTTCGTCAGAGACCTTAAGTTCATGTATCTATAGCCAGTCACATATATTACTATGACACTGTATAGATAGCTTAATTTTTACACCATAATATACACACACATACAACCACTTACTTTGGGAAACAGGTTCATGCTATCTCCTAGGTTCCCAAGTCAAAACTGTTAAGGGTAGATTTACTTTGTTCACAGTCTACAGGGATAAAGTTCCTGGTCGGCTTCCTTTGTCCTTTGTCCATCTCTGCCCAGTCCAGGTCCCGGGCTTGGGGGATGATATCATTCACATTCAGCCTTGGCCCGCCTTCCTCAGCTAAATCTCTATGGCAACACCCTTGTGTAAATACTCAGAGGTGTATCTCCTAGGTGATTCTAAAGCCAGTCAAGTTGACAATGATGAACAGCTACTCAAATCACCGGGCCTTAGGACCACGCATGCCTGGGACAGACTGAAGAAGACACACATATTAAGGTTGAAAGGCATGTTAAGGTTAAAATATGTGTCAGATACCAGAACTTAAAGCAGTCCTTATCAACCACGGCTTCATCACCAGGCTCCTATCTATAGGATGTGCCAGAGCTAAGGGAAGCTTGCGGTGAACAAGGGAAGCAGTCAAGCTGACTCTGCTCTCCTCTAACAAAGCACTCACAAATCACAGAAGTCCCTTTGCCCCTTCAGGATGATGACCTTAGTACAAGCAGATGTTAACAGAAAGGGGTTGACACCAGTGACCAGCCCTTGGCCGTCTCACCTTGGTACCAACCATCTTCATGGGTGCATCTCTTGTGCTCCCTTGTCTCATGGGGTCCTGTTCCAAATAACTGTCACTCACTCAGCTAAAACTGAGTCCCCTCCCGGCACCCAGGCACCAAGCCAAGGGCTGGGATTACAAGGATGACTCAAGCATGACCTTAGTGTGCAAGGACACACTTTCTGCGGGGGGTGGGGGGGTGGGAACAGAAACATAAATATCAAGATCCTTACAAAAGCCGCAAAATGCTGTAACTTAGGAATAAATACTGTTTCCTTCAGAGAGCTTCATTCATAAAGACTGGGAACCTTAACAACTAAAGGGCTAGACCTTGAAATGAAAGTGGGATTGATCTTTGATGTTAGATTCCTCTCACTTTGGGTCTCAGTGGGAGACCCAACCTCACTGTGAGGGAGGGAGGGGGGCAGGGAGGGGGTTGCTAAGCCTCAGCTTCTGATGTAGGTGACCTAACACTTCTTATTTGACCTCTGCTGACCGGGGCCAGGCCCCAGCAGGGGCTCTTGAGCCCAGTGCCTCACTTGCTAATGAGTCCCCGTGCATGGAGCTGGTGATGGTGTTTAGTTAGCACCAACGATGCTACCGAGTAGCCCTGGTAATGTCTTTTTGAATCATCACTTATGTTAATAAAATGACTCACGTGTCTGTATTAAAGAAAAAGATATTAAAGAAATAAATGCCATAGGGGTCAAGGTGGAGAGACTCTATTTGCAGTCCTTGCCAACGTCTTACATCTGAATGGATTTGAAACCAGGCAGCTGCTCACAGTCCTAATTTCTGCTGTCACCAACTCCTGGAAGTCACCCTTTCTCTCATCCCTTTGCTTTCTCTCCCATGCCTTCTGGGATAGCACCCGTTTTCCAGGGTCAAGAAGGAAGCAGAGGAAGATGCAGGAGGGCGAGGAGAAGTGAAGACTTGTAGAATCACAGACTCCCCGACTTACATAACAGTGTCTGGCCACCATCAGTGCCTCTGAGCCTCTGAGATGAAAGCTAACGTGTTCACTTCACACTTGACAAAGGGTCTACCCAGAGGCACGCGAAAGTGTTTATCACTTGCCTACAGATTAACCACTTGCTACATATTATTTATTACAATCACATAAAATCCTCAGAACAGAGAGCTCTATGCTATAAAATTGAGCAATCTTTTCTGAGCCATCCTTCTTAGCTCATAAGCATATGCCAAGTACCAAAACCATGGTGCCCACGCATGCCCAATGGCTGTCCAGCACTTGTCAAACAAGTTAACGTCTGGGCTTACCTGAAGGCATATTCATCTTTGAGAAGTGTTTTCACTTCAAGGAATGTAGACTTTAATCCCAATAATAAAGTCTTAAATCTGAGCTTCTTTTGTCTCTACCAATCCAGGCCTACCAGGTGGATGAAAGGGCCGCTGAGCAAGCTCGTTGGGAGGAGGCCTCCAAAGAAACCATCAAGAAAACCACCAAGCCTTGTCCTCGCTGCAATGTGCCAATTGAAAAAAATGGTGAGTGTGAGCTGAGGCGAGAACCAGGATAGTGCTGAGGCCTCCTGCATGGGGGCTTCGGGTGGCAGTCAGGACTTTTGGGAGGGTGCACAGCCTGGGGCCTCCTGCATGGTGGCCTTGGGTGGCAGAGAAGGCTTCTGGGAGAGTGCACAGCTTGGGGCCTCCTGCATGATGGTCTTGGGTGGCAATTTAGGTCTCTAGGAGGGTGCACAGCCAGAGGCTGGCCAGCTAGGCAGAGTGGGAGTGCCTATATTCTAGCATGAAACTTCTCAACCTCCTAAACCCATATTCCACTCAAACTAACCTAGTTTCTTTGAACAATTTTGGGATGCTCTCTCGTGCTAATGCATGCCGTGAGGCAGGCCATAGTAGCAGCTTCCAAGGTGGTTTCTATGGGATGAAATTCCACCCTTGGACTGGAAGCTGAGGTGGTAAATGAAACTTTCTGGTGAGATGGTGGCCAGCAGTGGGGTGACATCATCAGACCTCAGTCCAGGGCCAGTGAAGAGAGAAGGCACACAAGATACACTAGTGGCCCTTCTTATAAATGACATCAGGCACGAAGCATCTGATGAGTCATCCACTGTTATAACAACACTAAAGCCCAATGTCCACACAGTGTCCTCCACTGACCCCTAGAGTCCAGACTGCAGGTTGCCATGTAAACTCCATTTGTTAGATGTCTAGGTATCCCCTCATGAAGAATAAGAACAAATATGACTAATTTGTGAGGTGTGCTCAGTTAAGTGCTCATCCTGAGTCCCCCGTAAGGACAGAGCATTTACTCCTCACAGGAGAACGCTGCTATTAGTGTCAACATTCCAAGCATGAATCAACACAGTAAAGTATTTCAGACTCTCTCTGGTAAAGAAAAGGGGTTAGATTTATTTAATCAGCTTTTCCCCCGAAAACTTTTGGCCATGAATGCCTTGTCCCTGGCCCCACATGTACACATTCCCATCACGCTGGTTAATATCCCTGAAGGCTGGAGCTTACTTTGATTCTTATGTCTCTGCTGGAGGGGAGGCAACGGCATGACACCCGTCTGGTGCCTGGCTTCTCTGTTCAAATGTCAGTATTACTGGGCTTTGGAAAGGGATTTTCTCTTATACCTCCCAGCAATTCTTCCTTGACTTTTGAGAATTTAAAACAACTATTTGGTAATATTTCGGAATGAAACAAAATGAAGGCTGACCAAGTTTCTAGAATGTTCCATTTTGCAGTCAACAAACTTGAGAGCATGTACTTTCCTGTTTGGGGGGGGGTTCCTCTTAAGCCCGGGCATTGTCCCACCAGGAATTTCCATTCCTGACTGGTACAGTCACACCCACTGCCTTCAATAATCCTGGAGCCACATGGAAACCCCAGAGAGCTTAAACTAAACGATGCACCCCTCATACTTCCTGCATTCATGGGTCAGAGCCCTTGGCTCTCCAAGAGACTGGGGATCAACTCAGCTCTAACATGATCTGTCTCTGCTTGCCATGTCCTTAAAGTGCAGCTTGGAGCCACCTTGAGCATGGAGGAGAACTGCCAAGTATGCTTTTGAAACTAGACTGATAAACCCAGACCCAACTACCTATAATTTCAAGCCTACACCAAGGTCTCCCAGAAGACTCTAGGATTATGCTTGCAAGGCCTACGCATTAGCGGGCATCCTTCAGAGCACACAGCTATGTACAGCACTTCTTCCTCCACCCCCAACCCCTGTACTCCACAGCATGATATGTCATGCACCAGCATCATTTAGTTTAAGAACCCTGCCTTCCCTGTGCATTTATTTACTAGGTAGATTGGCAGGGACACTGTATGTATGGGTTGGATACAGCAGAGCAAAAAGAACCCTGACACACAGTCCTCAGGTGCTGTCAGATCACAGCCTTGAAGGCTAGAAGAAGCAGGGTGGTGCGCTAAGTTCACCAGCACAGTCTGTACCACAGAGAAGAACATTCTGGTGCCCCTGGAGGCTCCACCTTGTTCATCCTGAGAATCAGTGCCCTCACACCTCTGGCCACCATGCTCTGGACTTCCATGCTGCCATCTTTACTTTTTCTTTTATTGTTGTCAGTGTGTTGTTTTGACTTTGGGGAGGATTCCAGGAATCGGATCCCTTCCATTCTGTTCCCCATATTTGTTTGGCTCCAGAGGGCTTCCTGTGTGGACCACATTGAGTTTGAGGACCTGAGTAGAAGGTGGGCTCTGTTCTGCTTGGGTTCTACCCGCCTTCGACCTTTGTCACCTGTGTTTCTAGCACTGGGAGCCTGGAAATCTATAATCGGTCTCTGAACATCTATCTCACCCTCTGGGACACACACAGGTTTGCAGGGACCATGGGTTTGACTTACACAGAGCTAGGGCAAAGGCTGAATAACATGATGTCCGCAAGGGGTGCTTTCTAGTGACTTCTCTGTGAATGTCGCCCCAGCCCAGACCTCCTTCCAATGACACACCAATCCTTAATGAACAGGTCCCACAATTATGTTGGGCAGCCAGTCAGTGTTTATGTAGCAAAGAGAATAGACCTAGAATGAGAAGAGACCTAGAATGAGAAGAGAAGAAAAGAGAAGAGAAGAGAAGAGAAGAGAAGAGAAGAGAAGAGAAGAGAAGAGAAGAGAAGAGAAGAGAAGAGACGTAGAATGAGGATTTTGAGTGGGTATAGCTCAGCATGAGAAGCTGGCAGATGAGCCCTGTGACCTTCCCCTTCATCCCAAGAGCAGCCCTACCCTGAGAGATGCCTGCTCTAAGATCGCATTGCCTGCTTTTCTGGGTATTGGCAGCTCCCAGGCCAGCAGCTTCTGAGAGCTAGCTGCAGAACACAAGTGGTGAATTGGCATCAAGCACTCCAGTGTCTTAATAACAATCTTTATTAACACCAGCAGGGGTGTGTTGATGCTTCCTGAGTGGCAGAAACACGCTCAGCTCAGCCCCAGTTCCCTAACTCTTATCAGTGATCTCCTGGGAAAAGAGCGAACTCACCTGGGGACTTACTGTTTCTTTACATGTTGGAACATTGCAAAGGCCACACCTCCTAATAGTGCCACTCCCTGTGCCAAACATAGTCAAACCACCACATTACACTCCTTGGCCCCCATAGGATTGTTTAAATACATGAGTCTATGGGGGCCATATCTAAACATACATAATGTAAAATATGTTTGGTCCAACTTCCAAAGTCCCATACTCAATAACAGTCTCAACAATGTTAAAAGCCCAAAGTTCAAGGTCTCTTCCGAGATTCATGCAATCTTTTAACTGTAATCGATTAAGAAATTAAAATAAAAAAGCAGGTCACATACCTCGAACATCACCATTTATTTCCTCACCATTATGGTGAGGAAATATTGGACCAAAGCAAAACAGAAAACCAGCTAGCCAACTCCAAACTCCATGTCCAATGTCAAAGCACTCTTCAGATCTCCAACCCCCTTTCATCCTTGTTGACTACCGTTGGCACATCTGGCATTCAACAGCAACAAACTTCTTTCTCCCGGGCTGGTTCCACTCCCTGTTAGCAGCTTTCCTTGGCAGGTATCCTACTGCTCTGGCATCTTGAACGTCTTGGGATATCCAAGGCAACTTCAACTTCACAGCTTCTTTTTCCAATGTCTGGCATCCACATGTGATCTGGGCTCCTCCAAAGGGCTTGGGTCACTTCTCCAGCTCTGCCACTGCTGCTACTAGGCTTCACCGAGATGGCCTCTCATAGACTCTCTTCATGGTGCCAAGCCTGAACGTCTTTGCATGACCCCTTCAGTCGTGGGCTATCAACTGCAACTGAGGCTGCACCTTCACCAATGGCCTTCCATGACCTCTCATAGTACTAAGGCTCAGCTGCTATTCATGACCTCTTCATGTTTACAAAACCAGTACCACTTGGGTGATTATTGCATATTACCAATTCTAGTTGCAGCATGAGGTACAACCTTGGTTATCTCTGGAGCATAGCTTCTTTGTGATCTCAGAAAGTGAGACTTGTGCTGGCTAATGAGAAAATTGCAGGTTTGAGAAGAACACAGTGGACCAAGGTCGAATATGTCCAAATAAGCCTGGGCAAAAATAAGCAAGCTGTTAAGACATTCTGGGAACTAGCAGGCCGGGAAGATATAGAAGAGAAAAAATGCAAGGACATGTCTGGGCAGACACTGAGTAGTGGGCCATCTGGTCCTCTTAGATATGGTTTAAGGTCAGATGCTCTGTTGACTCAGATTAACACCAACCTTAAAATTTTTCCACTCTGTTCTACATGTAATATAGTTAATATTTGAACTAGCCAATCATGTATAGCCACACTGATTCCTTTGTTCCCCCAGACCTTTTTCCTATATAAACCCCTAACCCCAGAGCCTCGTGGTCGATTCCTTGTCTCCTGTGTGAGATTGGGGGTCGAACCGGAACTCCGAAATTAAACTGCCTCTTGTGATTACATTGAGACGGTCTCTCGTGACTCCTTGGGTGCACGTCCTCCTGAGATTTGAGTGGGGGTCTCCCCACAGGGGTCTTTCAAAAGCAGAAGACTTCACCTCAGTGATGTTTGTCTCTTCTTAATAACTGCTAATTTCTTAGCTCCAGCTAACCAGCATCAACTGTCCCAGTAGTCCATTTTACTCTTGACTCTAAAACCCGAGCCACATGGCTGAAGCTGCCAAGTTTTGCTGCTTACTGGAGCTGGAACATGGCCCCTTTGTTCTATTACATTATCACTAGCTTTCTGTTTTCCAACTCATTTACTGCCTAAGCTTGCCTGTTCTGGAACTTGTTCTGCAATCTCACCTTGAACTCGAGATGTGCATGGCGCTTTCTCCAGGGACTCTGGGGTGCTGGGATTAAAGGCGTATACTACCACACCTTTAAGCTTTTCTTCACCTAGAACTTGCTCTGCCCCAGGCTGGTCCTGATTCTAGAGAGCTGCTTGCCTTTGTCTCCTAGGATTAAAGGTGTGTTACCACCAAGCCTGGGCCTAAGTTTTTCATGGCCACTATTCCTCAAGATCCAGATCAAAAGCGTGTGTCCACCATTTCTGGATTGTAGTTCATTTCAGATTAAAATTCCAAATGAAAACAATAACTGAGTGAGTAATAATAACTCCTAGATATGAATATCCCCTGCTTAACTGCAGCATAAACAGTAAGCTTATCTTGATGGGATCTTGCCCCAAGGTCACCACTCCCTTAATCTCTTTATCTCCTTGAACACAGGATTTAGCTCCATTCCACTACCTGGTGACCCTCTAATACTTGAACCATATATTTAGTATTTTTCCTTTCTCAGCTTGCTCCTTTTTATCAAAGTGCTCTTCATAAGAGTGAACTTTAGTAACCACACAACAGAATTTATACCATGTTGTTCTGAGACTTCCTTTGTTAAAACAATTAATAAATCTCTTCACCTTAAGCCTCAGGCAGACTGTTCAGACAATAGCAAAAAGCAACCATATTTTTCACCAAAATATCACAAGATTAGTCTTTAGGCCACATACTAAAATTCTCTACCACTCAAACCTCTTGGGCCAGCAGGCCTACTCAGTTCAAATTACCCTTAGCAGCACCATCTTCCATATTCCTACTAGGATGGTCCATTAAGCCCCACTTTAAGCATTCCACTGCTTCCCAAATCCAAAGTCCTAAAATCCACATTCCACCAAACAAAAACAAGGCCAGGCCTATCACAGCAACACTCCAGTTCCTGGTACCAACTTCTGTCTTAGTTAGGGTTTGCATTGCTGTGAACAGACACCATGGCCAAGGCACCTCTTATAAAGGACAGCATTTAATTGGGGCTAGCTTACAGGTTCAGAGGTTCAGTCCATTTTCATCATGGTGGGAACATAGCAGCCTCCAGGCAGGCTGAATGTTGTACATCTTCATCCAAAGGAAGCTAAGAGCAGGCTGTCTCCCACGAGGCTAAAAGGGATGGGGGTCTCAAAGCCCACCCCTGCAGTGATACACTTCTTCCAGCAAGACCACACTTCCTAATAATGCCACTCCCTGGGCCAAGCATATTCAAACCACCATAAGTGCACTGATGGATGGGGCCCAGCAGTTCATGCTATACAGAGACTTGAAAAAACACAAGGTAAATATGACAAGACCATTTTTCCAGTATCCCAGAGAAATGCAGATTTGACCCAGGCAAGGAAGAAGTAAGTGGAGAACCACATGTGCCAAGACAGCAGGGTATGAACAGCACCCCTGACCTGCACTGAAAGCCCCTTACCTGTCAGCCTTCCTAGGCAGTGTGCTAGGACAGAGTGTGGACCCAGCATGGGAGACAAGGGGGCTTAAACTTGATTCCCTAAGACAGGAGACTATTCAAGGGAAATGACCTGATGAGATCTGTTGAGACACAGGCGTTGAGGTGGAGCTGAGGAGCCAAGCGACTCACTGATACAGACGGCGGCGTCCAGCAGGGTCATTCCTTAGAAACGCTGTACTGAGCTATAAATAGTGCCTGCTGAGTGTTAGCCCCTGACACTAAACCTAAATTGCCTTCATCAACGCAGCACCGTTAAGACCAAATGCAGGCTCTAGAGTCAATCCCAGTTTGGCTTTCTATTGTAATTTATTTATTTATAAAATGCAGTCTCTCAGACCAGTACAATAGCCCAGCACTTGCCACCAAACCTGATGACCTGAGTTTGATCCCTGGGACCTCCGTGGTTGAAGGAGAGAACTGACTTCCCCAAGTTATCCTCTGACCTCCACACATATGCCCCTGCTAACAAGAAATAAGCAAATAAATTCAATGCACACCTTTAAAAAAAAAAAGATTTATTTATTTTATGTATATGAGTACATTGTTGCTATCTTCAGACACGCCAGCAGAGGGTGTCAGATCCCATTACAGATGGTTGTGAGCCACCATGTGGCTGCTGAGAACTGCACTCAGGACCTCTGGAAGAGCAGTCAGTGCTCTTAACCCCAGAGCCATCTTTCCAGTTCCACACTTTTTTTTTTTAAGACAAGATTCAGGGCTGGAGAGATGGCTCAGTGGTTAAGGGCACCAACTGCTCTTCTAGAGGTCCTGAGTTCAAATCCCAGCAACCACATGGCAGCTCACAACTGTCTGTAACTCCAGTTCCAGGGGATCCATGGCACCAGACATGCATGTGGTGCATATCCCTGTGCATGAAGACAAAATATTCATACACATAATTAAAAATAAATAGATATTGCCGGGCGGTGGTGGCGCACGCCTTTAATTCCAGCACTTGGGAGGCAGAGGCAGGCGGATTTCTGA
>NW_022196911.1:9172990-9175203 GCF_008632895.1 Mastomys coucha | reverse complement strand
CTCGAACTCAGAAATCCGCCTGCCTCTGCCTCCCAAGTGCTGGAATTAAAGGCGTGCGCCACCACGCCTTTAATTAAAATAAATCTTTTTTTTAAGATTTATTTTTATGTATTTGGGTGTTGTGCCTACAGGCATGTCTGTGTACCTGCCTGGAGCCCATAGAGGGTAATGGACCCTCAAGAACTAGAATTACAAACAGCTGTGAACTGCCACGTGTATGGTAGGAATTCAACTCAGGTCACTAGAAGAGTAGCCAGTGCTCCTAGCCATCTCTCCGGCCACTGACATTTTTGTACATTATGTACTTGGTTTGTATCTGCTCGCATACACTACTCCTCCATTCCTCATTCCCCACTGGCACCTACACCCACCCCTAATAATTTTTTTCTGTCTTCAAGTTCTTTACATATATGTATCATTAAATCTAAATTCCACACATGAGAGAAAACCTAACATTTTATCTTCCCAACCCCCATCATCCTCTACTTCTCTCCTCTCTCTTTGGGACCTTTGCTCCTTCCACTAAGTCCCCTTCTGCCATTCCTTCTTCCCTGTCACCAGCAGCAGAGTGGACTAACATCCACACGTGAGGGTATAACACAAACCAGGAGATCAGCAGGCCACAGGAGTTTCCGGTTTGCAGTCGTATGGATCCGCCATTGACCAGAACACCACTCAGTGTCGCATGCTGTTGAGAGGCCACACTTCTTGAATCCTAGTACCAAGGGCACCTCCACATTACGGGGGTCTAACAGGAGCCAGCTCAATGTTAACTACTAGGAAAGAAATGAAAGACTCTGTCGAGCCTTAGCTTACCAGAGACCCCCTGAGTGAACCACGTGGAGCCTGAATGAGCTTTTATACAGTTTTCAGGCAGCAACCATTAGGCACACAATGTGATTGGCAGAACAGTGTGACCTTTTAAACTGATTGGTCTCTAGGGAATGAGGTGGCAAGGACTTCCCTTGTCTGAATGTGTCCCCACCCGCAGGTTGGTTCCCACCCTGTGGTCTGAGGAATGTTAATTAGCCTCTCCCTTCCAGAAGGGCAAGTGTTCCATGACCTTCCCAAAGTTCCTGAGCTGACCTTTTCAGAAAGAGATCCCAAGGACCAGCTTGAAGAAAGTTTCTAAGAGAAAGGGTGTTTCAGAGCAGAGAAACAAACAACTTGAAGTTAAATCGTTGGGTCTAAGCCGGCTCAAAATGTTCTGCTCAAAATGGCTCCCTGCACAGCCCTCTGTAGATAGCTCTAGACTGTGTAGTCTGCTTGAGACAGCTTTTCAGACCCCCACGTCGCTCTGTCTCTCTCTGTCTCTCTCTGTCTCTCTCTGTCTCTCTGTCTCTGTCTCTGTCTCTCTCTCTCTCTCTCTCTCTCTCTCTCTGTGTGTGTGTGTGTGTGTGTGTGTGTGTGTGTGTGTGTGTGCTCTGCTCTGCCCTAAACTCAGAAAAAGTTCTATAAAAAAATTCTTGGATCTGCCGACCAAGTCAGAAATACTATTAGAAAATTTCTAAAAATAATTCTTGGGTTTTCTGATCAAAATCAGAAAGCCAGGGGAAAAAATCTAAAAGAGCTGTGTTCGTTCTTCACATAGCCTTCTCTGAGCTGTTAGAAAATATTCTAAGAGCTGTGTCAGCTCTCCACGTAATTCTTGGGATTTCTGACTAAGAAATCCTGTTTAAAAAAATTCTAAAAGAGCTATGTTTGCTCTCCATGGATTTTCTAACTAAAATCAGAAATCCTATTTAAAAAAAAAAAAAACAAAAAAAACCTTGAAGAACTGTGTTCACTCTCCACAGATCTCCAAACAGCTAAACTCTTGATAGAAAAAAAAAAAATTCTAAAAGAACCGCTATCACTTTCTGCTAGCTGATCTCATGCAGACCAAAAGCCTAGTTTTTTATTTACATATCAATTCAGTTATTTATTCCAGGCTCCCTCTCGACCATCCCATGAACCAGCATTCCAGGACCGCAGCCCCTTGACTCCTTGGAAGAGACAACAAGCCTTAGCACAGACCACAAGATAGCTGGGTGGGACCCCACCCTGGAATTCCCATTCCGACCATGCCTAGATCTAAACTCGCTCTGTCCCAAGCTGACCTTGAACTCAGGAATCTGCCTGTCTTTGTATTTTTCTGACTAGCCTACGCATAGTGTAGCCTGCTCCTTATATTTTTGCACAGTTGAGACATTATATATTTTTGAGCTCATGTA
>NW_022196911.1:9163164-9172980 GCF_008632895.1 Mastomys coucha | reverse complement strand
TTAAGAGGCAGAGAGAAAGAAAGAGTAGAGAAGTAGAGGCCGGCCATGAACACGTGGAGAGAGGGGGGAAGAGAATGGGGAGCAAGGGGAGCAATGGGACAAGAGGCAAGGGAGAGAAGCAGGAGTAAGAGCCTTTTCCACAGTCTTAAAGGCTGCCTAGAAGATCCCAGCGTTTACCACACTGCCGAGACATTAGCCACACCATTGGCTCCCTCATGCTGTCTCTGACCTTTGGCTCCCTCATGCTGTCTCTGATTCTCATGGAGTCCTTAACGTTAACAGGGAAGACAATCCTCAGAGCAACTTGAAAGTTTGTACATTATTGTGCAAACAAGCCTGATGCCCACAGCAGCCATGGATGCTCGTGGAGGCTCAAGCTCTGTTGGCCCTGTCCCAGGGGCAGGAGCTATGCCATTCTACCTCCACCAAGGCCATGCAGGACTCTGCAAAGAGAGCTCCTGATAAAATTCTCTCCACCTCTCCTCCTCACCCACAGTGAGCAACTGCTTTCTACAGAGAAGAGTTACAATGTTAGCGTTTTGGATGTGTGAGGAGTGAGAGAAAAACAAAAAATCCTCACTTAGTGTAACAAAGTTTTCACGTGTTGCCTAATATCCTATAAGATATTTAGAGACTTAAATGATGTCACATAGTCACACTATTCCAATGTACTGTGTACACCCTAAGACACAGCTGTTACTGTATGCTGAAAATGGCCGGTCTTTGATGGCAAGTATTTTTAACTTTTCTCCTCTAGTTTTTACACACCTAGAATCTTTTACAATCCTTCAAACCAAAACCAGGTGGAAAACAGGGGACTTTTAAACATGTTATCCCAAGACAAATGCCTGTGGGCTCAGAAATATTTGAGATTGGTGTTAGCTCTCGTGTGAGCTTTCTTTTTTTTTTTAAAAAAAAAAAAGATTTATTTATTTATTTATTATAAGTACATTGTAGTGTCTTCAGACACCCCAGAAGAGGGCATCAGATCTCATTATGGATGGTTGTGAGCCACCATGTGATTGCTGGGATTTGAACTCAGGACCTCTGGAAGAGCAGTCAGTGCTCTTAACCACTGAGCCATCTCTCCAGCCCTCGTGTGAGCTTTCTATTCATAAAAGTTAGACAGTCCTGAGACAACTACTTGGATACCGTGGCAAGGAAAAAAAAAAGACCAACAAGATAACTGGTAAAAATGGATAACAGAGCCCATTTAGAGTAGAGTCGAGCAGTGCTTGAATAAAGACTGCTTTGCTTGGAGTCCAAACAGTACTCCGCAGGCAACTTCACGGTCCCTTTCCTCTCGTGGGGGACTGGGTATCTGAGCCCAGAAACCAACAGCAACGGAAGGGAAGGGGCAATCTCAAAGGAGGTCCCGCCATAACGGCTCACCATCACCTGTGGACAAGACAGCCCCTGTTCCCAGAGGAACACTGGGTGTCTCTGCTCTTCCTTCTAACCGAGCTTCACCTTGAGACACTTCTCCAGCAGAGCCATGCTCCAGCCTCAGCATCCTCAAGCTGTGACATAGGATGGTAGCCCACACACTTCACATGAGCTTCCTCTCTCACTTTTTGTTTCTTCCTTTTTTTTTTTTTTAACTTTTTAAGACAAGTTTCCATATAAGCTAGGGTGACCTGGAACACCCCTTGAAGCAAGCAGAGTATGACTTTGAATTCTAGATCCTCCTGCCTCCAACTTCCTGAGTTTAGGGGCACCACATGTGTACACTACCATGCCTGGCTTATCCAGTGCTGAGGATCAAACCCAGTGCTCCATGCATATTAAGCATGCACTCGACCAGCTGAGCCCTCTGAATACCACTCAGGAACATATATTCTCTATTAAAAGTAGTATACTGTCCCAACTCCTGCTGATAAATTTTGTTGAGCCAAGTAATATTGAATAAATATGTGAAAAATAAATAGATATGAACTTCGGTGTATTTTATATTAAGCTACTAAATTTTTAATATGAATTTCATGAGTTTATTATGGTTATATATTTTTTAAATGAAGAATTGGCTGTCTATAAAACATAAACAATTTGTGTCTAAATGCATGGGGGAAAGAGGAGAACCTCAGATATGCAGATGGGATTTGTTCCAATTCTCTAGAGCGTCCAGACTCAGGAGCTCCCTCTCCTGCTGTCTGGTTTTGTTCGCTCTGGTCCAGAGTCTGTCTGCTCTCATTGCTTGGAGTTATTCACTACAAGGGCTGTTTCTGGAATGGCACGTTGGCATGGGGAACAAGGGCTAGCCCAGTGTTTGTTACAAACCCACAGCGTCTGTGTCCTTTGTCCCCACAGGAGGATGTATGCACATGAAGTGTCCTCAGCCCCAGTGCAAGCTGGAGTGGTGTTGGAACTGCGGCTGTGAGTGGAACCGAGCCTGCATGGGGGACCACTGGTTTGACGTGTAGAGAGGGATGTCCCTTGGCCCTGGCTGCACAACCTCATGGGAAACGCCGCAGACTCGGACCTCCCTAAGCCATTTCTTCTTCTCGATGCATACAAGCACATACACAGAAGCAGCCCTAGGTCCTTTCCAGAGCACACACTTTCAGCCCGGCTCATGCGAATGTCAGAGCTAGGATGAGAGTGCACCATTGGTTTGGATTCTCATCCCAGCCAGAATTTGAGTCACATAGTCATGAGTTTTCCAGGCCTAATCTCCTGCCTTCCACGTCACTAAATCCATGTGGAAGCCATGGGTAGAGGTGGGAAGTGTTTCCCTGCGCTGTTGCCACTCCCTGGGTAAGTTACACACACCTCTGTGGATTCTCAGAAGCACTCTTGAGATCTGAGGAACGCTGTTCTTACGAAGCAATCATCTATTCCCAGAGGGCCCTCAGCGGTAGCCAAAACTATTTGTTTATCTCCCCCCCCCCAAATCCTGTGTTTATCAATGGTGCTGATGAGATTCCAACCCCACTGTATACTAATCAGCTTATCAACCAAGGGAGAACCTAGGAAAGCTAATTGTGTCGAAGGCTGCTTAAATCATAGGGAGGGCATGGAAGCTGAACCTACTTCTGTCTGTTTAATTATCTGCAACTTTAGAAAGAAACGATCTTTTTTTTCTTTCCCCTGAAAAGAGAACAAAGTCTGTAATTTGGTTTGGAGTATTCCTACTGCAGCCTGGAAGTCTAACTCATGCATTTGGCTTCACTGTAAATTTAACAGAGAAAGTGCCTATAAAGGGGATGTTTTCTGAGACAATCCCTTGATGCTGTTCCCAGGCTAACAACAGGGTCAAGAAACATAATGTTTATAGAAGGAGCATCTCTAGACCATCTAAATGAGAACATGCCTGACTCTTCCACCACAAGTGGGGACACCTCTGCATATCTGCTCCCTCTTCTGCTGTTAAGCCCCAGGGAGCCCCGTCCACCCAGTGATCCTACAGACAGGACAATAAACACACACTGAGATAGCCTTCAGATCAATATACATCACACTGGAATGTTAACTTTCAAGCTTTTCTTTTCTTTTTCCTGTTTTTTATTTGTTTCGATTTTGCATTTTTGTGTGTGTGTGATATGGGCATGGGGGCCGGGGGTGGGGGTGGGGCGGCTACCAGACCTGAGTCCTAGAGCTCAAAAATCATATAGAAATGATGGTGTCTTGTGGTGTAAGGAAAGGCCAGATGGCCTAAGTCTACACTTGCATCCCAGTGGCCTAGACTCCACCCAGCCAGATCCAGAATGTGTGTCATACACCGACCCAAAATGAAAAAACCACCTGTAATGCATCACTCAGGAATCTGATGTCACCCATCACTATTTTTTTTTTGCACCATTGTGCTTGCCTCTGCCTCCTTCCACACCCGTGTGACATAATGGCTTTGGGAAGCCAACGTTGTGTTTACTGTTCTGCTTTGGGTAAAGGGACTGCCTGGAGCTCTGTGGCTCGCCAGTAAGGTCCCTTTTCCTTTCTAGCGGTTGCATATGTTTTCTTCAGATTACAATAGTGATTCTTAAAATAACCCAAAAGAAAGGCATCCACAGTGTGTGAGCATGAATCACAGCCTGCATTGTGTGAGTGTGAGTAGTGGGATAGAAAGTGGATGTCAGAAGAGTGGAAATCAAACCTCTGCAAAGCAATCTTTCTCTTTCTGTGAAATGTATTAAGAAATACCGGAAGTCTGTGTCTATGGTGGTACCCAGGCTGTCAATCAATAAAGACCCAGACTGTCAATAAAAGAATCAAAAGCGTGTTTGAGCCTATCCTTGGGGTTGCATTTCTGATACATTTTGGAGATGTGGGAGGAAAGATGGGCCACATTTCTCTGTGACCTCGCATATGTGTTTATAGAAAGGGCATTTCTAGACCATCTAAATGAGAACTTGGAAGTATCAGCCACTGGGGGGAAATGGCCTCTTTTCTTTCCATAATTAACCTTGGGGGCTCTGCTCTCTTCATTATCAGTATTTCAAAACAAGATCTCACTCTGAAACCTAACAGTTACCTTCTTGCCTTGCTCACCGACTTGCCCAGATAAGTGTTGACAAGAGAAACTGGGGCTCGAGAGCCTGGAGAGATGACTTAGAGGTTAAGAGTACTTGCTGCTTTTACGAAGAACCTGAGTTCAGCTCCCAAGCACCCAGAGGGTAGCTCACAACTACCTATAACTCCTGTTTCAGGGAATCTGATGCCCTCTTCTTATTTCCATGGACTCCTTCAGGCACATGGTACTCAGGCAGGTGGGTTCGAACACGTTGCACACACACACATACACACACACACACACACACACACACACATGCACACACACAATAGATAGATGGATGGATGGACAGACAGACAAACATATTTTGAAGAGAGACAGGAAGAAGCTTGGGTCCAGGAAGGTGGCCTAATCCAGTAATGTGGCTACTATAAGGGTATGAGATGAGAGTCCAGTCTTCCAGAACCCAAATAAAAAAGGTAGATGTTTCAACACATACCTATAATCCTAGCACTGTGAGACAGAGATGGGGGATCTCTGGGGCTCACTGACTTGATAAGCTCCAGGTTCAGTGAGAGACTTTGCCTCAAAAACAAAACAAAACAAAACAAAACAAAAAAGAAGAGGAGAGAGAGAAAGGGGAAGAGAGAGAGAGGGAGAGGGAAAGGAAAGAAGAAAGAAAAAAGGAAGGAAGGAAGGAAGGAAGGAAGGAAGGAAGGAAGAAAGAAAGAAAGAAAGAAGAGAAAAAGAAAGAAAAAAGAGAGAAAGAAAGAAAGAAAGGAAGGAAGGAAGGAAGGAAGGAAGGAAGAAAGAAAGAAAGAAAGAAAGGAAGAAGGAAAGAAGGAAAGAAAGAAAGACACAGATAGACAGACCTTAGAGGACAATAGAAAACTCAGCACCAACTTCTGGCCTCCCCATGAATGTGCATCTATGCATCACACACATTAAAACTAAAACATCAAGATTGTGTTGTGGTGACCTCATGCTGCTCTGTGTGTTTATTGGGCAATGTTCCTCACTGTTGTTGGCAAAAGCAACTTAAGGAAGAAAGCGTTAATTCTGGCTCACTGTTTGAAGAGTGTGATGGTTAATGATGACCGTCAACTATACCGGACTTAGCACCACCTAGGCTCATTCCCGTTGGGAGGTTCTAGATTGTGTTAAGGAAGAAGACACACCTAATTGTGGGCAGCACCTTCCGTGGCAGGAGAGGAGAAAGTGAGCTGAACACAACATTTGTCTCTCCCGGCCTCCTGACTGCAGGGACAATAGGACCAGCTGCCTCAGGTTCCTCATGCCAAGCCTTTCCCACCAAGATGAATACAGACTGTGAGCCAGAACAAGTTCCCACAACCCCCTTCTTTAAGTTGCTTTTGTTAGGTATTTTATTACAAGAATAAGAAAAGGAACCACAGCTAGGTCTGTCCTTCTGGGCTGACCAGCAGCAGACAGCAGAGAGTGTTGATGTTCAGCCAGCTTCCTCCTTTCTCCCTTTACCTCTGTCTGGACCGTCCTTGCCCACATTCGGGGTGGGTCTCTTTTCCTTAGTTACACATTTTGGAAACACCCTCACAGACATGCCCTAAGGCATACCTCCTCTGTGATTACAAATCTGATCAAGTTGACACAGAGATGAATCTCAGAGCTAGGAGTGTGGACTCTGCGTCTTCTGAGGAACACCACACGTGCTGGTGCCTGGCCCATCACAGTGTGTCTTTCTGGAGCAACCTGAAGAGACCATCTCTGGGTATCTGCCAGGCCAGCAGTGTGCTGAGGACCACCACTGGAGCCAGAATCCTGAGAAAACCCTGCATTCCGTGAAAATGAAAAGGTGAAACCTACCAGCCACCCAGGGGCTCCCCAGAGCAAAGGCTGCAAAGAAAGCATGGACATGCGTGAACTCTGTGCGTGTCAGAGCTGTGTGCACACGTTCTAAAGTTGTCAGATCCCAACCATCATAACTATGGGATTTCATCTTTGAATTCTGAACAACTCAATGTCAAAAGCCCCACTGTAGTTGCAAGTCTTGCTTGTGGTGCCTGCCAGATGTTGTTGACTATGGGACTCTGGCCAGACACAGCTATGCCCATTACAAAGGCAAGGCCAGCTCCAGCCAGAAAGTCTTGGTTTTTCATTTCTGTGACTTTATTTCAGAGGGTCCCTGAGATAGTTGGACAAAGGTTTCTATGGCTTTGACCTACATCCCACTCAGATCTAAGGACATGGGTGATGCCACCTCTACTTCACGAACCCTACTCCCACGGCTGCTCCCAGCAGGTGGGTTGTGTCCCCACAATTCTTGGTTCTGAATTTCAAACTCAAGAATGCCTCAGATGACATTTTTGAAGAGATGCTTTTTAGCATCAAGTTACTCAGCGTATTTCCAAGTAAAGCTTATACCTAAGTTGTTCTTTTATTATAAAAATAATTATCGTGTTATTTGTGTTCATTATAGAAGCATAAAGAAAAAAATAATTATTTTTCATAGTGCCAGGCCAATGAGAGGGTTCAATGGTTAAAGGTGCTTGCCACCAAACCTGATGGCTTAAAAGAGAACTGACCCCCAAAAGTTGTCCCCTGACCTCCACACATGCACCATGGGACACATGGACAAAATTAATTTTAAAACCATAAGTGATTTAGTCGATGAGAATGTCCCCAGGCTTCATCATGCCCTATGTCACACAGGGTGATCAACCCATCACTCCCTTGCAACCCAGCTGATCACGAGGCCCACAGCTCCAATACAGATGCATCCTGCAGGGGCTTACCCATTTGGAAAACATCCACAGCAGCCCTGGCAAGCCCCAGACTCTCCCCAGAGAGCTGCCACGTGGTATGTGGGAATCCCTGAATCCCCATATACTTTTCTCCATTAGCACCCAGCTTTGTCTCCAGGGCCATCTCTCACGAGGGCATTAAGCTGTTCTGGTATCACAGAGGTTCCCAAGGATTTATGTCCACCCTGTCCTCATCTGCTCCAGCTTGCCCTCCCCAGCTTTGGCACATTCACTGTCCCCATTTGCTGACATGCCCCCACCTCCCACCCTCCTGGAGGCCCTCACTCAGCTCTGTCTTCTCACGTTAGCAGCCACCTCAGCTCTTTTCACAATTCTCCCTATCCCCCTTCATCTCTAAACAAGCCCCACATTTGCTTGGCCTGTTTTTCTAGTGCTGACAAGGTTGTTGTACGTGTGGGTTGGATAGGTGTCTAGAGGACAGCTAGGGCCTTCTTTCTCTGCCTCTGTCTCTGTCTCTCTGTCTCTGTCTCTCTGTCTCTCTCTCTCTCTCTCTCTCACACACACACACACACATTCTACCCATTGTAACTGTACACAGTCACGTGACACCTTGCCACCCTATGCAAGGAAAGCCATAGCCTCCAGCTGCCTCCACGTACTTACCCTTAGAAAAACTCTCCTTGTCTAGCTTCCCACTCAACCTACTAGGTGACCCATTCGTTCCTTCCCCTTAATCCTACAACCCACACAGCTTCAGTCACCATGAGTCTCCTCGCTGATGGAGCTCAAGCATAATGTCAACCACAGCAGAAGCACAGGCATCATTCTTGGTTTCAGGAAGGCTCCATAGTAGGAGTGAGTCCCTCGCCTACTCACTGGGCTCAGTGAGCACACCGTGTGTAGACAACCTGCCTGTGCCTATTGCATCCTGTTCCTCATTCTCACACCAATGGGGGAGGCTATTAAGGAAATAATGCCCATGGAGCTGGCCATAACCACGCAGGACTGGAGAATCTCCAGAAATAGTATTAACAAGTCAAGAAGCCTGGTATTCCAGTGAATAATGAAGACTTGGAGCCAGGTCAGCACATTGGTCTGTAAAGTGCCACAAAACAAATGATTTAGAATTTGTAAGGCCATAAAACTCTGTTAAACTAAGTTCTGGCTGGTATGTGTGTGTGTGTGTGTATGAGTGCATATGTATATATGTATGTGTGTGCATGTGTGTATGTGTTTATGCATGTCCATGTGTGTGCATGCATGTGTGTATATGTGTGTGTACACATGTGCGTATGTATGCATATGAATGTGTATATATGCATGTGCATGCATGTGTGTGCATGTATGTATGTGTTTATGCATGTCCATGTACGCATGTCCATGTGTGTGCATGCATGTGTGTATATGTATGTGTGTGCATCTATGTGAACAAATGTGCATATGTGTGCGCGTATGAATGTATATGTATGCATGTGTATGCGTGTGTGTGCGTGTGTGTATGTGTGTGTGTCTGTGTATGTGGCAGGTGCACATGTGCACGTGTGTACATGCTTATGGAAGTAAGAGGCCAACCTCTTTCCTATCCCAGTCACTGACCACCTTCTTTGAGACGAGGCTCTCTCGTTTGCCTGAAACCTACTTAAGTAGAGCTAAGTCGGCTGCCTGTAGACCTGCGGGAGTCCACCTGTCTCTGCCGTCCCAGTGCTGGGACAACAAGAGCTTCCTATGAGGTGCTACTTTTCATATATGCATTCTGCAGATTGATCTCAGGTCCTGATGTTTGTGAGATGAAAAATTCACTGACTGAGCCATCTCCCCGGGCCCCCTGAGGACTGGCTTTGCAAAGCAAATCAGCGGTAGATGATACACAAGGTGTGTCTTCCTGGCTGTGTTCCATTGAAAAGTTTTTAACAAGCGTGGGTGGTAGCCCAGGTAGCTACCCGTGAGAGCACTGGACAAAGTCAGGCAGCCCAGATTCCAGCAACTGGAAATGAGCTGGGTATGGAACTCCATGGTGGAGCCTTTGCCTAGCAAGCCCAAGGCATCTAGTTCTACGGCTAGCCAAGGGAAAATTAAAATAATTAGATAATAACTCCAAAACATAACAGATTCAGATGTGAAGTCATACGAAGGGGAAATGCTACCTAGAAGCTATCTTCAGATCTTCTACTTTATGCGATCTATAGGGGAAAGAAATATTGATCCCCATATAGGGCACATACTCGATCTGAGAGAGCAAAGGCAGGGTTCTCTGCTCAGGAGTCTCTTCTGCTAGCAGACGAGGCAAATAAATCAATGCAAAACAATTGGTGAATGGTCCAACAGGAGTTGTGCTGGGTCAAAGTCAGTATGAGGAAGAATCCAGGGACATGTGCCAGGGGAAGGTTGAACACGAACTAGGAAAAGTGTGCCAAGGGGCCTGTATGAGGGGAGAAGCCCTGAACTCCAGAGTGCCAGCATGTCCTGCTGTTGATGAGGGCCAGCATTGGAACACATGTCAGATAAAGAACAAACCTAAATCTGGTGTTGTATTATAGAATGCTCTCCTCTAGTGGGTTATGGGTAGACTCTGAGGATACAGACAAGAAAGAGGGGAGGGGTGTGTGTGTGTGTGTGTGTGTGTGTGTG
>NW_022196911.1:9150180-9163154 GCF_008632895.1 Mastomys coucha | reverse complement strand
GTGGGTGGCCATTGTAAAAGCTCCCTCTAGGACTCTGGGAGAGAGCTAAAAGATAGGGAGTGACCTAAGAAGTAAGAGACAATGTGTGTTTTGGCCTTGAGTCACTGCCTTTGTGAATTCTGGAATAGAACAGAAGCCATTAAAAAGAAGCTGATAAAACCTAAGCCATACATGCCAGGCTGTGAGCTCCCACGGGTGCCCTGCACAGCAGGCCGTGACCTCTCACGGGTGCCCTGCACAGCAGGCCATGACCTCTCACGGGTGCCCTGCACAGCAGGCCGTGACCTCTCACGGGTACCCTGCACAGCAGGCCATGACCTCTCACGGGTGCCCTGCACAGCAGGCAGGCAGTACTGGGCTGAGTAACTGGGAAGACCTGACTACAGTATCCTCACCTTCCTCCATATCTGAGACAGAAAAGAGAAAGCTGAGAATTGGAGACAGAGGTTTGCCCTCAGGTCTACAGGACAGCAAAGATTGACAGTGAACACCAAAGCAATGCGCAGGTGAGGAGCATCATTAGCAAGCCAACTTGATGTAGACTTCTAGTCAAAATGTATTAGCCTCTATACAGGATAGACACACATGGTGGTTTCTGTTATACTCATAGAAGCTTTCTTGTTTTTCCATTTAAATGCTTTCTTATAAATCTGTGTTCTGGGGCTGGTGAGATGGTTCAGTGGGTAAGAGCACTGACTGCTCTTCCAAAGGTCAGAAGGTCGTGAGTTCAAATCCCTGCAACCACATGGTGACTCACAACCACCTGTAATGAGATCTGAGGCCCTCTTCTGGTGCATCTGAAGACAGCTACAGTGTACTTATTTATAATAACAAATAAATATTTTAAAATAAATAAATAATAAATTAATTAATTAATTAATAAAGTTGTGTTCTAATGACACATCCTAATAATATATACATTCAAAAGAAACAAAAGAATCTTGGTACTTACTTATAATAATGAATAAATCTTTAAAAAGAAAGAGAGAGAGAGAAAAAAATTGTGTTCTAATGACACATCCTAATAATATATATATTCGCTGGGCAGTGGTGGTACATGACTTTAATCCCAGCACTTGAGAGGCAGAGATAGGCAGATTTCTGAGTTCGAGGCTAGCCTGGTCTCCAGAGTGAATTCCAGGACAGCCAGGGCTACACAGAGAAACCTTGTCTTGAAAAAAACAAAACAAAACAAAAAAATATATATATGTATATATATGCATATATAAAATATATATATTATATATATATACATATATATATATATATGTATATATATATACACACACATTCAAAAAACCAAAAGAATCTTGGTTCTTTTTCCTCCAATCAGTTGGTATTCGAGGTGAAGAATGAGAACCTCCATTCAGCCCACGTCTGAACAACATGCCTTTCCTGATTGGGTGCTCAGTAAACACACCCTGGCTTACACTAAACATGTTTGAGAAGGAATCGCATGATCTGGGGACCTCTGGAACACTCCAGAGCCCCTGTAGGACATTATCTACTTCGGGTACTATCATGGCTGCACTTACCTTTACCAATCGAAGAGAATGGCAGAAAGCTCTGCAAACTCAGGAGGAACTTCATTTAGGATTTCAACAACTAGACGACAAAGCCCTAAAGTCACTTTTAACGAGTTGTACATTGTGCCCAGGGCTTGCTTCAGCCCTCTGGATGAGGAGTAGGGTCATAGCAGAGAGCAGTGGTAGGGACCTTGAGGGAGAGTGGAGACTGGAAGACAGGGACATGACAGACCGGTGCTGTTGCTGCCTGGTGGAGCATGTGGGAGGATGGAACAGAGGACAGACAGACATCACTACACTACCCACACTACCCACATCCTGGCGTGAGTTCCCACTTGATGCTTATGGCAACCCTAGACATCACTTGTTATTCCTGTGGTACAGACAAAAAGTGGTTCAGAGCTATGACGCTCACTCTGAGGCCACATTTTATGGTTTGAATATGAAATATGCCCCCATAGACCTCGCAGTCTCCAGTGGCAGCACTATTTGGGGAATGATGGGACCCTTAGGCGACAAGGTACAGTTAAAAGAAACAGGACCCTAGGGGCATATCTTTGCCTGTATTCGTTCTCTCTCTCTCTCTCTCTCTCTCTCTCTCTCTCTCTCTCTCTCTCCCCCTCTCTCTCTCCCTCCCCTCTCCCTCCCTCCCTTTCCCCCCTCCTTCCTTACTGTTCACTATGAAATAAATAACTTCTTCTGAGCCATCAATTTATTCAGCCTCAGACTGAAAGCAGTGGATCTAGTTGACTCCGGACTGAACTCGTGAGCTAAAGCTAACTTTCTCCTTTAAAATCCCCTCTCCTGGGTAATGACTAAACACACCTTAGTAGATGCGGAGAAAAAAAAAAATGCAAACCTTGGTAACCGGAGACATGGCTGACAAAGATAGTGTCTTGATTATAACTATAGGCATCCCTGACAAAAATAAGGTGGGTAAGGGTGCGAGACAGCGCCTCCTCCATTACTTACCTCATGTTGAACTCTAGCACAGTGGATCATGGCTCCATGAGATCTGCCTACAGTTTCCTCCCCAAGCAGGTCACCCAAAAGTCTCCCCAAACTCACCAATTTTCAGGCAAATCAGCATGCTCACCGCTCTCCCACAGACCTGTATAGGGCTTTGAGAATACACGATGTACTCTCACAGTTCTCAAAGGAGAACTATTTCCTCCTCAGAGAGGCCTTTCCCATCCTTGCCAATTCACAGCCTTCAGCCATGCAGCTCCCCATCCTCCTCCTCAGCCATTATCCTTCCCTTATCTCTGAATTATCCCAGAACTCACTCTACTCTGACCCAGACCATAGTCTGTCCCTAAGAAGGCACTCTGCCTCCCAAGTTAGACTGTAAACATGCTAAAGACAATGGCTGACACAAATTGTGCCCAGCCCCCGACTTTCACGCATGGAATTTGACTGTAGGGCCAGGTACAGAGCAGGTGTTGCATCTTCCAGAAGTTTCTAAACTGAGGAACTAATAGTGTTCTGGTAGCTGTTAGGTCTATAGTATGTCATCGTAGTGGTTTGTATGTGCTCGGCCCAGGGAGTGGCACTATTAGAGGGTGTGGCCCTGTTGGAGTAAAGTGTGGCCCTGTTGGAGCAAGTGTGGCCCTGTTGGAGTAGGTGTGTCACTGTGGGTGTGGACTTTAAGACCCTCATCCTAGCTGCCTGGAAGCCAGTATTCTGCCAGCAGCCTTCAGGTGAAGATGTAGAACTTTCAGATCTGCCTACCCCATGCCTGCCTGGACACTACCATGTTCCCACCTTGATGATAATGGATTGACCCTCTGAACCTGTAAGCCAGCTCCAATTAAATGTTGTCTTTATAAGAGTTGCCTTGGTCATGGTATCTGTTCACAGCACTAAAACCCTAACTAAGACAGTCATTAAAAAAGGATAAGAAAGTATGTTTTAGGGCTGGAAAGATGGCTCAGCAATTAAGAGCCCTGATTTCTCTTCAAAGGACCCAGATTTGATCACTAGCACTCATATGGTGGCTCACAACAAGCATCTCTAACTCTGGGGAATCTGACACATTCTTCTTCTTCTTCTTCTTCTTCTTCTTCTTCTTCTTCTTCTTCTTCTTCTTCTTCTTCTTCTTCTTCTTCCTCCTCCTCCTCCTCCTCCTCCTCCTCTCTCTCTTTCTGTCTCTCTGTCTCTCTGCCTCTCTGTGTCTCTGTCTCTCTCTGTCTCTCTCTGTCTCTCTCTGTCTCTCTCTGTCTCTCTCTGTCTCTGTCTCTCTCTCTGTCTCTCTCTCTGTCTCTCTCTCTCTCTCTCTCTCTCTCTCTCTCTCTCTCTCTCTCTCTCTCCCCCCACATGGCACACAGTCACACAGGCAGGCAAGACACCCATACCTGTAAAATGAATATATCTAAAAAACAAATTTTCAGGAAAATATGTTTTGGAATCTGTGGGGGTTATAAAATGCCCAGGATATAGGTATTTACTCCTACTAAGTTAAAAACTCTTCATTACATTTATTGAACTTTCCCCATCACAAGTCTGGGGACAGCGCATGGGCGTTCAAAGGGGCCCTAGTGGATCCCATGGGAACGTGAACTTGGGTGTGACAGTCTTCAGACCACGCCCCGGGTGATTCCGGTGGTTCCTGCCAGCTGCCCTGCAAACAGGTAAAACCTACAAGTCCAGTAGCCCCTCCCTCCCAAGCTGTGCTTTACAGGGGGCTAAACATGCCCTAGACCCAGACTTGCATTATTAGAAGTGGTTAAATTCACTCCCAACGAAAGTGCAGTTTCTTTGGAGAAGAACTAAGGCTGAAGGTCTGCTTTCCCCAGAGAAAATGTCCATTTCCTACCACACCCAGACATTTCTAATCACTACTATGATTCTCTGCAAATTAGGACATAACTGAGAAATTTTTCTTTTAGAACTCAGTGTGCTGTCCGATCTGTGAAGATTCTATACATCAAAACTCTTTTCTCCCCCTCCTTCTACCCCCCCAAAAAAACCCAGTGGCCTTGCTATCCAGCATCCTGCCCAGTCCTTTCACCCCATGTTATACTCACCAACAATGCCAAGTGCCTTTTCTATTATTTAGAACTACCTCTCACTTTACATACTTGGCAGGCACCCACATCATTTAATTTCCTGGTGTCACTGTTCTGCTTAACGACTTGTGTCTTCCACTCCGGTTTGAGTGTTGACATAAAACCTCCAGCTGCTAAAGTTAGCAAGGGATTTTCTACTCCGGGGGTCTTTGTGTTGGTAATAGAGAGACTGGCACGAGTTTCCCCTTTTGTGTTTGTAACTGATACAAAGTTGACACTTAGACTTGTCTGGGAAGCCGAAGAGCAAACACCACCAAAAGCCAAGTTCTGTGTTCCCTGCCCTCTCCCCGCCCCCAACCTTACACAGATCTATGCGCTTCAGGTAGCTGGAAATGGATTTGGCTTCTGCCCTCCGGTTGCCTCCATTTACTTTTGCTCTGAACTGTGAGCCTACTGTGTCCTTTACACATGGCATCCCTGTGTCGGCTTTCTTGTCGCTGTGACAGAATGTCCTGGAAAAGTGCCCTCAACCATGATTCCTGCATCTCTCTTGGGGATGGCTAAGCTGCTCCCTTCTGCTTTTCCCCCCCCCAGCGCTGGGGATCAAACCCACAGTCTAGTGCATGTTGGGTAAGCACTCTACTGCAGAGCCAATCTTCAGTCCCATACTGTTTCTTTCCATATCTCCTTCAAATCAAGCAAGAGAAAGATCATGTAAAGATATGTTTTTATTAAAGGAATATTACAGTCAAGTGCATAAGAAATTCTTGTCTGTGTTCTTTTCCTTATCCAACTTCTCCACACCTCTCTCCTTCCCTCCTTTCTCACCCCTCTCTCCTTCTCAGTGATATTCAAGGATGTGTTTTATAAAACCAAGGATATGTTTTATAGAGTGTGGTATGGTGCAGTGGGAGGGAGTGCCTCAGCCGCCCATGCTGAAGCATCCCCTCCCCCCAGGTACCAGACATACAACGGGGTGTAGTAGAGAATGGAGTTTATTTGGAGGCACGAGAAGGAGAGTATTGAAGGAAGTAGAGGCAGAGGAAAAGGAGAGTCAGTGAGAGAGAGAAAGAGAGAGAGAGAGAGAGAGAGAGAGAGAGAGAGAGAGAGAGAAGGGGCAGAGAGTCAAAGAGAGTGGGAGAGGCCAAACCGTCCCTTTTATATCAAGCCAGGGCTATCTGGCTGTTGCTAGGTAACTGTTGGGCAGAAGTGAAAAAAGGAACTCCAACTTTCACCTCGGCCTCACAACAGCCACACCCTCCCAAGTACTAGGATTACAAGCACCATGCCTGGCTTCATCGGTATATTTTAATGGATCAATGTACAAGTGAGTGAGAAAATGACTTTTTTTTTAAAACGATTGATTTGTTTATTTAATTATTTTTATGTGTATGAGTACACGGTAGCTGTACAGAAGGCTGTGAGCTCCGCGGCATAATACATTATAGCTGTCTTCAGACGCACCAGAAGAGGGCGTCAGATCTCATTATGGGTGGTTGTGAGCCACCATGTGGTTGCTGGGATCCGAACTCAGGATCTTCGCAAGAGCAGTCAGTGCTCTTACCCACTGAGCCATCTCGCCAGCCCAATGACTTTTGTTTTTATTTACACTATTTCCTCCATTCTCTTCCCCCCTGCTGAGTGCATTTGCTTGTATTTACCACTTAGCACTCATGTGGCACTCATGAGGGCTCATCCATGGGGGATGAGTACTTCTGGTTATTTGCATCCTATAGTTGCCTGTAGTTCTTTGTCTAGGGATGGGGTCTTCTAAAATTTCCTCTTCCACATTGGTATGTCTATATGGCTTCTCCTTGTTCAGCTCTTGTTTAGGTAACCATATTGTTGAAATACTATGGGTGAAGCCTTTCTAATATTTCTAAGAGACACAGTCTCACAGTAGGCCCCATGGTCTTCTGTCTCTTACAATTTCTCCTGTCTCTTCTTTCACAGTGTTCCCTGAGGCTTCAACACAGGGTTTGTTGTAGATGTATTGGGACCAAGTCCCCCATGATGCCTGTCCTTTGTAGTGTGACTTTCCCTAATGACTTTTTGTCACCGAAGAGAAGCTTCTTTGGTGAGAGGTGGAAGCTACACGTATCTGTGGGTAGCAGTTCAAGTATTTAGAGTGCAATCAGGAATATGCAGGTTTAGTGGAACAGAACTAGCAAGTTCCCCTCTGAGGCCCATGACCTCACTAGCCCCAAGTAGTTGGCTAGGTTTCCTGTATTAGACATGGTTTTGCTCCTTTTTTTAAAAAAGATTTATTTATTTATTTTATATGAGTACATTGTAACGATCTTCCTTTTAAAGAGTCTCTGCCTTTTGAGTTTTATATAAACAGATCCAAAGACGCTATAGTTAAGTATGTTCTTAGGGCCCAGCAAAGTGATCCTTCTAGAATCACCATGCTGCAAGTCAAACCCAAGATCTATGCAAGACCAACTAACAAGTGCTCTTAAACTCTGAGTCATTCTCCAGACCCTGTCTACCATGGTTTTTCGAGACAGCGTTTCTCACTAGCTAGCCAGTATCCCTTAAGAGTCTATCTCTCCTACCACACTCTGCTTTTTCTTTTTGCATTCTAGGGGCTGAATTCAGGTCGTCATGCTTGGAAGCCAAGCACTTTATTGAGCCACCTCCCCAAGCCACCAGCAACCAGGCTGAAGACCTGCCCCTTTGTTCTTTGTTATTCAAGTGATATTTAGTTAGGGATTCCTAGCTGTATCATCTTATACCAAATGTTTGCACGGACAAAAGTGAAAGAGCAGGTTTGAAGTCGCAGAGCATGCTGGGTTAGGTCCTAATGGTTTCTAATGAAGACTGAGTGTGTACTGGAGATGCCATTTTTCTTGAGGTATGCATATTTAAGGGTGACATGCCACGATGTCTATAACTATCAGTCTTTTAAAAAGTCTACATAGATATGTATACACATGTACACATAGGTATGCAAATATGGTATACACTTAGATATACACATTTGTAGAATGTACTCATAGATATGCAGATATAGTAGCCACTCAGACATATACTGCTAGATGGTTTGTAGATGCTCAGCCCAGGGAGTGGCATTATTTGGAGTTGTGGCCCTGTTGGTGTAGGTGTGTCACTGTGGGTGTGGGCTTTAAGACCTTCATCCTAGCTGCCTGGAAGCCAGTATTCTGCTAACCAGCTTTCAGATAAAGAGGTAGAGCTCTCAGCTCCTCCAGCCCCACATCTGTCTGGATGCTGCCACACTCCCACCTTGATGATACTGGACTGAATCTCTGTACCTGTAAGCCAGCCCCAATTAAATGTTGTCTTGATAAGAATTGCCTTGGCATGGTGTCTGTTCACAGCAGTCAACCCCTAACTAAGACATGCATATATGTAGAATGTACTCACAGATATGCATAGTATGCATACACTATGAAAAGAGAGCAAATATGTAAAATAAGACAAACCGATGAATTTAGAATAGTCTGGGGATACTCCTTGTCTTTATTGAATGCTTCATCTGTAGTATTGAGGTTTCCACGTCACAAAAGGTCTATCATTAACATCTCCAACCTCAAGAAACTCACCTGTTTAGACGAGATATGTGTTCCTAAAAATACAGAAAAGGAGGCATGAGCCCAGGGCTGTACAGTCTCTGATGGGGTTTGATTGGCACATAGCCACCATACCCACAAACTCCATCATCAAGAAGGAAGCCTTCAAGTCTCTGTGAGGCTAGATACTTCCTCTCCCATTGAAGCCAGACAGGCAGCCCAGCTAGAAGAACATATCCCACATGCAGGCAACAGCTTTTTGGATAGTCCCCATTCCAGTTGTTCAGGACCCACATGAAGACCAAACTGCACATCTGCTCCATATGTGAGGGGAGGCTTAGGTCCAGCTCATGTATGTTCTTTGGTTGGTGATTCAGACTCCGAGAGCCCCATGGGTCCAGGTTTGTTGACTCTATTGGTCTTCCTGTGGAATTCCTGTTCCCTGCAGGCCCCTTCCTCCTATTCTTCCATAAGAGTCCCCAAGCTCCATCCACTGTTTTGCTGTGGGTGTCTGAGTCTGTCTGAGTCAGCTGCTGGGTAGAGCCTCACAGGGGACAACTTGCCCCTGTCTGCAAACATAACAGAGTATCATCAATAACGTTATGGATTGCTGCTTGCCCATGACCTCAAGTTGGGCCAGCTATTGGTTGGCCATTCCCTCAGACTCTGTTCCCTCCCAGGTTCATGCATTACTTGGAGGCAGGATAGATTTTGGGTTGAAGGTTTTGTGAGTGATTTGGTGTCTCTATTGCTCCACTGGGGTTCCTGCCTGACTACAGAGGGTGGCCTCTTCAGGTTCCATATCCCCAATGTTGTAGTCATAGCTAAGGTTACCCCCCATGGATCTTTGGGAGCCTTCCCTATCCCAGGTAGATGCCCACCATGTCCTCAACCCCGTCAGCTGCAGATTTTCATTCATTTTCATGACCATTCAGCCATCTCTCCTGTCCTTCCTCACACCCGATCCTGAACATGCCCCCATTCCCTTCCCTATCCCCTCTCCCTCACAGTTCTCTCCCTCCATCTGCCTCCTATGACTATTTTATTCCCCCTTCTAAGTGAGATCCAAGCATCCTCCATTGGGCCTTCCTTCTTGTTTAGCTTCTTTGGGTCTGTGGGAGGTAGCATGGATATTTTGTATTTTATGGCTAATATCCACTTATAATTGAGTACATGCCATGCATGTCCTTTGGGGACTGGATTACCTTACCCAGGATGATATTTTCAAGTTCCATCCATTTGCCTGCAAAATTCATGATGTCTCAGTTTTTAGTAGGTGAATAGCACTCCATTGTGTAGATGTACCATATTGTCTTTACCCATTATTCAGCTGAGGGACAACTAGGCTGTTTCCACTTTCTAGATATTAGGAATAAATCTGCTATGAACATAGTTGAGCAAGTGTCTTTGTGGATGGTGGAGCATCTTTTGGATATATGTCCAGGAGCAGTAAACCTGGGTCTTGAGGTAAAACCATTCTCAGTTTTCTGGGAAAACACCAAATTGATTTCCAAAGTGGTTGTACAAGTTTGCACTCCCACCAGCAATGGAGGAGTGTTCCCCTTGCTCCACATCCTCTCCAGCATGTGCTATCTCTTGAGTTTTTGATCTTAGCCATTCTGATGGGTGTAAGGTGGAATCTCCTCCCCTGACCCCATTCTTTACCTCCCTGTCTACCTCTCTCATTATCATAGCTGTGCATGGAGCATCCCCAGCAAACACCCCCTACCTGAGAGACAGTATCTTTGTGTGGCTGTAACAGAACCCCAGGAGGTTAGGTAATTTGCAAAGAGCAAACATTTATTTCTTACAGTCCTGGAGGCTGAGAGGTATGAGATCTGAGTGCCAGCATATGATGTCTACTGGGGCCATGCTGCCAAGTCCTTGAGTGACAGAAGGTGGAAAGGCAACAGGACAAACCCCTTCCATTTAGTCCATTGACAAGGACACTAATAGTATTTGTGATTAGGGAGCCCTTGTAGCCTTGTCACCTCTTAAAGGTTGGCTTCTTAATACCATCAACAAGCAGTGAGACAGATGAGGGGGACCCCAGGGAGGGTACGGGACAGATGGTAAGCATTACTAAGCATTGCCAAAATCTCTTGATGTTGATCAGTTCTACAAGTTTATATTGTCCGCTCCTTCTGAAATTCATCTTCTCACATGTACATATTGATACTGAGAATGGTTTAGCCTGATCACCCAATTACCAAACAGTCAGAGCCCTAGGGACCAGTGCTATCCATACCCTGTCTCAGAAAGCCACCTGCTGTGTCCTGTGCTGCAACCTGGAGAATCAAAACTCCTGGCAGGCATAACCATTGTTCCTGTAGGAAAGACTTGGGGAGTGTCCTCATGCCAAAGCACATTCAAAGAGATTAAATGAACCAAAGATGCAGCTGAGAGCAGACGCCCGGAGCCCACCCAAGCCCGGTCCCTGGAATCTAGACTCTGCCTTTCTTGGCACCATCTGCCTCTTATGCATTCTGTTGGGGGTAATCTCTTGGGCACTGATACCTTTGAAAGCTCACACCCACAAATGCACACCAATACAACTGTGTAGCTGCTTCAGACAGCACGGAAGGCTGGCATATCTTCGATTATTCTAAGTGGTGCCAAAATAAATGATTTTTTTTCTTTTCTTTTCTACTCTTTATAAAAGGGTGTGAAGGAAATCAAATCCTCTTTAGGACTGAGCCATTTTCTGCATATAAATACAATAATGGTTTTTCTCAAAATGATCACTCAAAGCTATTGAACTATTTCAAAAAGGATTTTGAAATTTCTCCAACCCTTCTCTCAGGGTTGGATGGGCTGCTGATGCCTTGTGTGGGCGTGCCCTCCCCTCAGTGCACAGATCCGATATACAAGAGCATCCTAGATGTCCTTGGTTGAAGTGTTTGGGCCCAAGGAACATGAGGAGATAAAAGCCTTGCAGGGTTGTAAGAAAACCCTCCTGAGTGACATTAGCTAAGCTACTTCTCACAGGAAGGTAAGAGAGAGGAATCTATCCAGGTGGCAGTTATAAAGGAAGCCAGAATGAGGGAGCAGTCAAACTTAGGAGTTACCGATGAGTATGGGAGACTGGAAGAGAGGTAAGAGATTGTGACAACCACAGCTTCAGGCACTGTCAATCTATGTCATGATTGTTCTGACCACGACCAGAGGCAGGCCTAAGAATGAACAGGAGCCCATTCTGCAAGTTACATCTGTGAGGTAAATATGAAATATATTTAGATTATTGTAGGCTTCCCAGTTCCCTCTGGGAGTTCACAAGGCCTAGATCCCAGAGTGTTCTAACAATGTTCTAGATATGAAAGAAAGAACCAGTGTCCCAAGAAAATGGTCACAGTGCAACTCTAAGACCATGCTCCTAATTCAAGGCATTGGTTGGTGAGCTAAGAGATCGTCCTAGACTTCTAGAGCATCCTTCTGATACTCCAGTGATGAGTGACTTTGCTTTGGTCTCTGCAGGTGCAGCATGAATAAGGGGCATTTAAATTTCAAAGTAACTCTCCTCCTTTGTACCTCCTTCTTGTGTGATTTCGACAAAAACGACTGGTGATATCCACTCACCCATTTTAAAAGTACATCTCTTTTTTTCAAATTGTTTTTAATTGAAATAGAATTATATCACTTCTTCCCTCCCACTCCTCCCTCCAGGCCTTACCAGATACCCTCTCACTCCCCTCACTCTCAAGTCAAGAGCCTTTGGGTTGTTTTTTTTTTTCTTTGATTATATGTGTTAAATATATGCGTGTATAAATATACATAAATAAAACCTGCTGAGTCTGGTTTTGTTGTGGTGGTGCATATGGTTTCAAGGCTGACCACTCTGCACTGGACAACCAGTAAGGAGGCTCATCCTTGGGGAAGGGGATAATTCTCCTTCTTCCAGCAGCCAATAGCTCTTTGTTTAGGGGGTAGGACCCATAAACTATTCCACCTTCCTTGTGAACTTGTCCCTTGATAGTGCCATTGCTCCAGTCTTGTCTATTCAGCCATTTCTAGAAGAGACTGTTTCACAGGAGAGATCCAGGCAGTTTGGCTCCTACAGTCTGTTTTAAAGCCACAGTTCTGTACCTGTACAGGACTAGAGGAGAAAGGAATCACAAAGCATCCTCTCTGGCTCCCTAGACCTCTTCTAAAATCCAGGCAACATTGTTACTCTGAGCTCATTTGGCCCAATGATCTTAGTATGATAAATAAGAAAGCGGGAGGGTGTGGCTTTGGCGGGGGTTGGGACCAAGAAAGAGGAAAGGAGGGCCTGCCTGCAGAGCTGAGGGATAGGGTTGCAAAGAGGTAGGGGTAGTACTCCCTCCACAGCCAGCGTGGGCAGACAGCCTGGGAGGCGGGAGGGAGAAGACATCATCACCGGAGGACAAGAGAGGTAAGTACCCAGTTCGGGGCCAGGGATGCAAAGGCAGATAGCTGCTCAGCGTCCAGGAAGCCTGAGTGCCAGCCCAGTGCCCTCTGCCTCTTCAAGGACCTTTGTTCTCTTTAGGCACAAAATGTGTGCCTTGCTCTATTGAGTTTTAATCACATCTTAATACCCAGGTGACTGTCTTGTTGCTCAAGGAGAGGATTGGACTAAAGACAAGTTTGAGCACAGATGGTCACTGCCAGTCCCAGGAGGCCCCCTGAATGGCCTTCTACTGCCCTGGGCTCTCTGCATTGTAGACTGGGAACCACCTACAGGCTTCTACTCCTTCTGCCCCTACAGGCCTAGCAGGCAGTCTCCAGGGCTCAGGGCAGAGTTCATTACTGCTTTCCCTATGGTGATGTGGGTAGAGTGAGGGCCAACTCAGTGTTTATCCACATGCTGGTCTTAAGAACTATTCCGAGATCCTATGATAATTTTTTCAAAATGTGTCATACACACACACACACACACACACACACACACA
>NW_022196911.1:9145589-9150130 GCF_008632895.1 Mastomys coucha | reverse complement strand
GGCACACACACACACACACACACACACACACACACACACACATATATATATATATATATCCACATACAAACACACACACACACACACACAGCTTTGAAACTTTGCTCAATTGGAAAGAAAAATAATAATAATATTATGAAATTTGCAGAAAAATGGGTAGAACTGGAAAGTAGTTTATTAAGTAAAGTGACCCAGACTCAGAAAGAGAAGAATCTCACATTCTCTCACATATGCCATGATGGTTTGAATATGCTTGGCCCAGGGAGTGGCACTATTAGAAGGTGTGGCCTTGTTGAATTCTCAGCTTTGCCTGAACCATACCTGCCTAGACTCTGTCATGCTCCCACCTTGATGATAATGGACTGAGCCTCTGAACCTGTAAACCAGCCCCAATGAAATGTTGCTCTTACAAGAGTTGCCTTATATGGTATGTATTCACAGGTACTATAAGATATATGCAGATCCTAACTTTTATTGTTCTATATATGTAAAGGGGGGGGCGACAGGGCTATAGACTATGGAACTAGCAAGGAGCCCTCAAGAGGGAAACAAGAGGTGTTGAGGAATGGGGAGTAGCCACAAAATGTCACATGTGATGAAAGCAAGAAGTTACAAGGGAAGAAGAGAGGAGAGAAGCAGGAAAGCAAACAAAAATTTGTTTGGAAAGTGACATGAGACCTAATAGTAAAAAGAAACTTTTTGAGAAGTCAGTTGTCTGTATAAGGGCCACTTGTGCATTAAAAGAATACATAAAAGGCCCTGGAATCATCACTGTTTGTCTCCAAAGCCTAATTTGCTGTAAGCCGAGTCATGAACAAGATTATCATAGACTGAGCCATGTTTCAACAATCAGAAGCTCTAGGAGTCACTGTATTTGGGGAAATGGCCTTTGAAAAGATAAATTGAAAGAGTGACATTAGGGTGTGCCCTAAACATCATGATTGATGACCCAATAAGATGAGGAGGTTAGAATGTTGACAGGCACAGAAAAGGGACCTTCTTGGTGACACAAGATGAGCCATATGTAAGCCAAGGGATGTCTACCCAGCAGACACCTTGCTCTTGAGTATCTTCCTTCAGGATACAGAAGTACAATTTAGTGACTTCAGCCCCTACCTTTCGGCCAGATCTAAGAGTGAAGTAGTGAGAGAGAGAGAAATTGGGGTTCTCTCAAGGAAGGGTATCATAGCTGCCCCAGGAACTGATCAGAGACGGTCAAGCAGAGAATAGAGGGGGGGTTCACATGGAAAGGCTCCTTCAAGCCCGCTGTGGTAATGGTAGCAGCTGGAAGCCCTGGCTGAGGAGACAGCAGAGAGCAACCTTACTCCGGCCTCCCATGCACACCTAAGACTGAGAGTCTCAGGCAACCGTGGAGTCCAAGACATAGAGGCCAGGGCACTGGGTCATGCTGTCAAGAGCTGTCTGGACTGGCAGCATCCACACAGCATGTGTGAGTCTCAGATGTGGGAATCAGAACCACGGCCGAAGGTGAAATGGGTCTCCAGGTCAGCCCCCTCCAAATTCACAGCCCACCCTTGCCCTCTTACCACCCCCTAAACTCCTCTAGCCCTGTTTCTGGAATAGGAAAACCCAGAGCTAACTGGTCTCTGAGGTACCCTTTTGTACGAAAATTCTACAGTTTTGATTCCTAACGGTGACTCACGCTGAGTCAACAAGGAAAAGGTTAGAGTGTGTTCTGAAAATTCCGCTCAAGAAAACAGGCAAGCATGCACTCCATTGTGCAAATGCTTCAGAGCTGAAAACCGCTTTGTTGTTGAACCAAAGAACACTCAGATCCTGGGAGTACTGACTTCAGCCAGGCTGTTCTCTGTGGAGTGCAAACAGAATTGACTGCAAGCAAGGCTGCCTCTGCAGAGCCCCTCTGCTCAGTGTCATGAGACTACATACCCTACCACACTGTGGGCTTCAAAGTCAGAGAATGCTGTGGGTTTGAAAGAGCAGGTGACATTAGTGTACAATAGAATTTTAAACGAGGCATCTGTAGCAGTTGTTTTTCTCAAAAAACAAAACAAAACAAAACAAACAAACAACTGCACGAAAGAACTTTGGCTCATAGTCTAGCAGTATAGTCCAATAGAGTGGAGGCGAAGTGGCAGGAGAGTGGGGCAGCTGGTTCCATTGTATCCACAGTCGGAAAGCAGTGGGAGACAGATGAAATCTGGTATTCAGCTTGTGTTCTTATTCTTAGTCTGGGCCCCCAGCTCATGGAATGGAGTTGCCCACTATCTTAGTTACGGTTTTACTGCTGTGAACAGGCACCATGACCAAGGCAAGTCTTAAAAGGACAACATTTAATTGGGCTGGCTTACAGGTTCAGAGGTTCAGTCTATTATCATCAAGGTGGGAGCAGAGCAGGCAAGCATGGTACAGGAGATGCGGGGAGTTCTACACCTTCATCTGAAGGCTGCTTGCGAGATACTGACTTCCAGGCAGCTAGGAGTAGTGTCTTAAAGCCCACACTCACAGTGACATACCTACTCCAACAAGGCCACACCTCCAAGTAGTGCCACTCCCTGGGCCAAGCATATACAAACCATCACATCTACATTCAAGGTATATCCTACTACCTCAGTTAGCCCAATCCAGAGCATCCCTCTAGACACTGGTGAGTTGTCCCCTAGGTGACTGTATTAGTCAGGATTCTCTAGAGTCACAGAACTTATGGAATATCTCTATATATTAAGGGAATTAACTGTGATGACTTATAGTCTGTAGTCCAATTAACCCACCAATGGGCAGCTGTAGATGGGAAGCCCAAGAATCTAGTGGTTGCTCAGTCCCACAAAGCTAGTTGTTTCAGCTGGTCTTCTGTATAAGTAGGTTCCAACAGATGTGCTGGCAAACAAGTACAAGCAGTTGAAGAAGAGCGAATCTTCCTTCTTCCAATGTCCCTACGTAGGCCTCCTACAGAAGGTGTGGCCCAGGTTAACAGTGTTTACTACCACACTGGATCTGGAACTTGCTTTGTCCCAGGATGACTTTGAACTCAGAGATCTCCTTGCCTCAGAATCCTGGGATTAAAGGTGTGTACTACCTTGCCTGGACCTAAGCTTTTCATGGTCACTAAGCTTCAAGATCTCCATGCCTAGATACAGGTCAGAGACTTGTGTCTTCCAGCCTCATGATCTGGATCACAGGTGTGCCCTCCAATTCTGGATTGTAGTTCATTCCAGATATAGCATTAGGAAAGTTGAGAACCATTAACCCTGAAGGTGATACCTGCCTCTGTGGGTACCTAAGCTTTCTGCTTTCTAATCTGCCATGCTTTGAAAAGTAGCAGCCAGTAGCTACTGTAACATCCATGGAGCATGCGCCAACCATGCCTTCCCCACCATGATGAACTATGAAACAACCAAGATAACCCCTTGTCTTTAGTTGCTTCTGTTGGAAATTTGTTTGTTTGTTTTATGTGTATGATTGACCTACTTGCATGTCTGTGTACCATATGTGTGTTTGGTGCCCAGGTAGACCAGAAGACAGTATCTGATCCTCTGTGACTGGAGTTACAGATGGTTATGAACCACCACTGAGGTTCTAGGAATCTAACCCAGTTCCTCTGGACTTAGCAGCCAGTGTTCTTAACTGCCAAGCCATCTCTTTAGCCCCTTCTGTTGAGTATTTTGTCTCCAAAGTAACTAACACCGAAAGTCTCATCTCTGTCTCTCTTCTCTTAGCTGAGAACAGTTTCATGATCATCCCTTCCCCCACCCCCCGGAATTCCTAGCTGATGAACACAGCTAACCCTCACCCCACCACCACAGCATCCCTTGCTGATGAACGTGGCTAACTCCTGGGAGGATCATGTTGCCTGGAGAAGTCTCTGTTGGAACTATCTTCTCTGGGTCCTTCCGTCAAGTTTTTTGATAACTCCACCGTTCCCTTCCCTTTGACCCTTCAGATAAGCATTCATTACCCGTGGGACATGGATCATTCCCTCCACACATCATTAGGAATTCCAGAAACTTCCCTCTTCCCCTGAGATTGAGCACCAGAAAAACCTCTTCTCTGATTTTGTGTGGGCAGAGGTAGCAAGTGCCCAGTACCATCCTGCTCCTCCGCTCCCTCTAGAGAACCCTGTCTCCATGCACTCTTGAGGAAATACAAACACTCACATTTACTCATTCAATAAACCAGCCCATCACCTTCGGGTAGATTTAAGAATGTTTGTGTTGCAAGGCATTGAGACTCTAATGTGGTCCATCACTTCCATTCTGTAGTGCGAAAACTAAAGGTCCCAGAGAAGAGAAGGTTGCAAAACTCGCTGGTGACAGAAGAGAACAGGAACCCAGTTGCCTGAACCCAAGTCTGAGCTTGGGGTTGGCATCACTTTCTGCAGGCCATAGCTCCAGGAAGCTTAAGGAAAGGGCTGTCAGCCCCATGCACGAGCACACTGTTTCCAGAGAAGACTGCAAATCCTCTTTCCCCCTAGCACTCATGGAGAAGCTCCTCATGGAACTGCCCATGGGCTCCTTTGCAGGTGTCTGTAACAGACACTGATGACTCTCTCTCTCTCTCTCTCT
>NW_022196911.1:9141436-9145579 GCF_008632895.1 Mastomys coucha | reverse complement strand
TCTCTCTCTCTCTCTCTCTCCCTTTCTTTCTCCCTGTGTGTGTGCACGCACTTGTGTGCACTTGTGTGCAGGGTGGTGAGACCAGAGAAGGACATTAAGAACCACTTTTCACTTTATTTCCCTCAGATAACAATACTCCTTCAAGGAGAACTTGTAGGTTTTTTGTTATTTGTTATTTGTTTGTTTGTTTCTGCTGGGGCCAGGAAGCCCCCCAAATACTCCTGTCTCTAAACCCCCATAGTGCTGGATTTATATGCATGTGGACAGCTACAGCTTTTTACATGGGTGATGGAGATTTGAACTCAGGTCCTCACGCTTATGCAGCAAATGTTCTTACCTAGTACATGTCTCTCCTGCCTGCCCCACTGAATTGCAGCAAAACACACATGCCACGTCTGCTGTTTGTGTTTGGTGAGCAGAATTTGAACATATTCATGCCATTACACAGGTATCACTAGTATTCATTTTCATAGCTTTCCGTCACAGACACTCACTCTATATGCCTCTGGCAACGTGCTGAATTGTGTCCACCCCAGAATTCCACGTTGAGATCCCAATCCCGGTACCTCAGAATGTCTCTACATTTGAAGACCGGATCCTTAAAGAGGTAACTAGGTTGGGATGAGGTCATTCAAGTGGGTTCAATCACTGATTGTATTTTCTTGTAAGAAGTGGAGATCTACACAGAGACTCACACAGAGGCTAGACCTCCTGAGAACACAGAAAAAGGGGAAGCATCTCTGAGCCCTGGAGTGAGAGCTGCTGACACACTGAACTCAAGACTTCTGTCCCCAGAACTTTAAGAAAATGGACTTATTTTGTTCAAGCCTCCTGGTTATTGGTATGTGTTATAGAAGTCCTGACAAGCTAATAACCATTAAGTCAAAACCTTCACCATTTTGCCCAGCCCCTGGTAGCACTCAGTCTCCAGCTTCTAGTGTGTCTTGAAGGCTGTGGAGCCTTCTCAGGCCAAAAGAAGTGGTCCCTATGGGTAGGCCCACTCTCTATGTTTCCTGATCAGACACTGTGTCAACAGCAGCCCCTTACACTCTGGCACCCTGGACCAGGTCAGTCCACTATGACAGTCTGCAAATGTCTAGTTACTTTTCTATTGCTGTGCTAATATACCTTAAACAAACAACTTATAAAAGAAAGAGTTTATTGAGGGATTGCAGTTCCAGAGGGCTAGAGCCTATGACCATCATGGAGGGGAGTGTGGTGGTAGGTTGAGAGGTAGGCAGGTAGGTAGGCATGGTGCTGGAGCAGTAGCTTTAGTTTACTTCTTGAGACTCAACCACAAAGCAAAGAGAACTAACTGGAAGTACTATGGGCTTTTGAAACCTCAAAGCCCATCCCCGCGACACACCTCCTCAAAGGAGGCCATCCCTTCTAATCCTTCCCAAACAGTTCCACCAACATACGAGCCTATGAAGGCCATTTTAATTCAAACCAACAGAGTGGTGCTCTAAAACCCTGAGCCAAAATAAGTCCTCCCTTCAGTTGCTTCTGCCAGGTACTTTGTCACAGTGATGGTGATGTACAACCAGTTACTAAAATGCCACCTCTTGCCTACTTGCTCATTTCCTGATGAATATTTTAGCTGATTTCAACCTTGGAGGTATAACAAATGATACTTGCTTATCTTTAGATTTTCAGAGTGCATCAAGTCAATTGTTTGAGAGAGGCTTGGTGTTTTCAAAGCCCAGTCTCATACTATAAGAGTTTAGCAAGTGTATGAGTCCCCCAACAATCCAGTCAGGGTAGACAGTGAAACACAGGGGGCTTACTGCCTCAGTCATCTCTAACTGAGACAACAGAAACTCCCAGTAGGTAAATATACCCTTATAGAGGAAATGAGTATCCAATTCCTGTAAGGGATCTTGGCTTACCCCTAACCACCAGGACTTAGTCAGGTATGCCTGTGTGAGGATAATCAGAAGAACTTGGGCAGCCAGTAGAGTTCTCTCACTATCCCACAAGGGTTCACAGAGCCCCCAGATACCCTCCTTGGTGATCAAGAGAGTCTGTTGCTTAGGATAGAGGGACAGTGTCTCACAGGCCAGGACACAAGCAGCTGTGTATAATACAAGCTAGGATCTTCTCAGGATTGCTTGTCAGAGGACCATGGGAAGCAGTTTCCAAGGCATTCTGGGCATCAAGACATAAGATAAATGTAAAAGCAACACTATGTCAAGTTCAAATAAATCTAGTCGGAAACGTGAATGATGCCGACAAAGTCTAGTCCCTGCTTCTAGTTCTGACTATCGGGGAACAGTAAGCAGAGCCTTCACAATTTAAGCAAATTTTAAAACCTACTCCCCTTTTGGCTTAAAGATAGGGGAAAAAAGAATTAATACTTTCTGTGTAGAATAGCTATGAAGAACATGTCAGTGGATGGAAAGGCACTGAGATTCTTTGCAGGTCTTGGGAGACTGAACCAGACCCTGGGACCTAGGTGGATCCTAACAGTTATTTATCTATATTATGATTTCCTTACCAGTGAAATGAGTACTGTGAGTCCAGTGCTCCACATGGCTTCCTTGCTGTTCTGTGGGGACAACATCTTTATAAGTATACTCTAGGCCTGGAGAGTTGGCTCTTTGTGTGAAATGCCATGCAAACATGAGGATCCCTAGAATCCATGTAAAATGCCAGGCATGTGCTTAGGATTCTAGTACTGGGGAGCTGGAGACAGAAGAATCCCTAGGACTCACTGGCCAGCCAATCTAGCATACTTGGTGAATTCCAGTTTAATGAGAAACTGTCTCGTATGTGGTGGCACCCAATGTTGCCTTCTGGCTTCCATTTTCATGCACACACATACTGGTGCATCTATATGAATATATGTGCTTGTGCACATGTTCGTACATAGCACACACATACACACATACCCAACAGAAGCATGTTCTAATATAGTCCCTTTCCAAGTGCCTCACCTGAGAACCTTCCAGAGAGATAAATTCTCAGATTCTGCCCACACACTGAATCATATGCTCTTGGGGTGGGGCCCTGGGCTTTGTGATCTGACAAGTCCCACAAGTGGTTCTAGTGTACTTGAAAGCGTGAGAACTACTGTCTTGATGGAAATGACAAAGCTGAGTTTGTAGGGCAGTAAAATTCAGCCTTGCCACTTTACCTCTGAGATGACGATAAAATTCAAATGGCATCTGTTCAAAAACTACTACAGCATCTGTGTCAGGCTGCACTGATTACATTCTCACAAATAATTTATAAACATTTTTTCACTTATTTTAATGCAATGGAAGACTCTATTTCCTTTGAAAGAACCAGCAGCATGGGTGACCAGTTATCCCTATTGACTGAATTATGTCACAGTTGACCAGTTATCCCTATTGACTGAATTATGTCACAGTTGACCAGTTATCCCCATTGATTGAATTACATCATAAATCAATATGATCATGTCACAAGTAGCTTGTAGAGATCCCAGAGATCATTACTCAAGCCACACCATTGACATTTTCGGGGAGATAACATGGAAGAACAGAATGAATAAGGCGTCCAGCTGTGTGTGCTGAGTCACAAGGTTGTGAGAGTGAATGTTCTTCATGAAGAGTGCCTCTACCAACTTTGAGCTTGTCGTGAGTACAGGAGTCTGTGGGAGGTTTCCAGCCCCATGACCTGATTTAAGTGGGACCACGACGATGAGCTCTGTGTAAGGAAGTGTGAATGGGAAGGTTCCGAGGTACAACCTTTTGTTTGTTTGGTCTCAATGTGACAAAGCGTTTTAATCTAGGCTGAAGTTACACTGTGTGACAATCACCTCCTCCCCCACAAGCACCACTGTTCTCAACAGCTGAAGGCCAAGCTATGTATGGAAAGTATCTTTTTAAAAACTCTACATGAAACCCTATGTGCCGTGACACTGCGCCTTTCACATAAACGTGCAATGCTGTTTCCCCTCCAATTAAGGAACTTAATGCTTATGGCTACATTAAAATACTTAAAGGATCCAATTGGAAGCAATGATTCTCCTTTTTCCAGAAAAAAATTAATGTAAAATCCAGGCTGTGGAAAGGTCTCAGTGTGCATTGTAGCAGGACAATTCCAAGAGGGAAGTGCTTTTAACTGGCAAGGTCCCCAGCAGGTCTTGCCTTCCTGTTCCCCATGGAACAGAGGTTA
>NW_022196911.1:9132247-9141415 GCF_008632895.1 Mastomys coucha | reverse complement strand
TTTTTTTTTTTTTTTTTTTTTGTAGGTCAGCTCCCTATCTTCCCTGTGCATGGTGCCCCACATCTTTTGTGGCTTGATTGATGTGCTCAGGATTACCCTTTCATGAGAAAGGTTGGTGGTGAACATATAGAAATCTGTATTGTTTGGGTTCTCTGGAGACAGCTTCAAGGAGGGAGAATACAGGTGTACACCACAAAATGAAATCCATCATCAACACTTAAAAAAAATATTTATTTACTTATTTATTTATTCATTCATAAGTGTAACTGTGGTTCGGTGTGTCTGCCACAGTGCACGGGAGGGGGATGCAGGGGGATGGGAGGAGGCATAGGCAGAAGACACTTACAGAAGTTAATCCTCTCTTTTCATCATGTGGGTCATGGGGATCGAACTCAGGGCATCAGCTGTGTGGCAAGTGACATTACTTACTGAGCCATCTTGACTATGCGCCCCCCCCTCACTTTTCTCAACTGAGTGTGAACAAGCTGATCAACACTCATCAGTCATGGCTTTGCTAGCGCTCCTGGTCTAGGAGGCACATACCATAAGTCATCAGTGGCTGTTGCATTGCCAAGGCAAGGGTTAACTGAAGGCTTTGTCCCATGGGAGACCAGAGGATCCCATCATCCTCTCTGATGACCTTCTCCCCTAGGCTGTTCCAGGCCACTGCACACAGGGTGCTTCTCACCTATCTCGTTCACTTTTTAATCTCCTTCATTTACTCCTTCTCTCTTTTCTAACCCCTTTTTAAGCATCTAAAATTTTATTTTAAAATGTATGGGTGTTTTGTCTGCACGCAAGTCTGTGCATCATATGCATGCAGTACTTATGGATTCCAGGAGAGGGCATCAGATGTCCTGGGCCAGGAGTTACAGATGGTTGTGAGCCACAGTATGGGTTCAGGGAACTGCATCCCAGTCCTCGGAAGACTTTAACCAAGGAGCCATCTCTTCAGCCTTCCGTCTGAAACTCTTATCTCAGTAGGACTCAAATTTTATTAGCCCTTTCTTTCTCACCCCCAGTGTGGCCTGGCCACACTTATGGAATAAAAGGCCACAACTCCAGGTTAAATTTAAATTTCAGATACACGACTCATTTTATAGTGGAAGCATGTCTTAAATATCACTTGGCCCCAAACATTTACCCGTCAACCAAGTAGAGGAGTGCTTCATTGAGAAAGAAATATTGCATCAAACAGGTTGCAGCTGGCAATTGTTCCTTGCTCATCTGACTGAAAACTAATGAGGTATGTTGTGCTTCACCTGTCAACCCTAAGGTTGCGGCTGCCAGAGTTATGCTGACTCCACCAAGATGCGTATCTCCAGCCTACATCTCTCCTGCATCTCAGACTCCTGCTGCCCCAGCCCTGTCATCAGTCAGGTAATTAATAGGTGCTTAATCTCAAGGTGTCACAACAGTATTAACTGAAGACACAAATGCTTTGTGGTACGGTTGAAGGGAAGATCCTTACTGGGGATATGAGAGGGGGAACAGCTAGAGGCATCCAGTCCAGAACAGAGAGAGAAAGAAATAGACTGAATATGGCCAACAGACTGGACCCGTTCACGGCTGAAACAGAAGCAGATCATAGGGAGAGCGAGAAGGGGTGGGGGAGACTGCTAGGGGTGGGGGTAGGAGGCACCAAGAGAGAAAGACCAAGAGGACTTGGGCAAAAGAGGGATCAAAGGCAAAATATCAGGGCTATCAAGAGATGAGTATCAAGGGGGAGGGATGCCCACGAGCTGCAGAAGTTTAGGGTAGGGGAGGAAATGAGAAGGGCTGGGTATTGATACAGAGGGAGCCCAGAGGCCAGAGTGCACTTTGATATGTTAATGGCACTCCTGTCAGCCTCTTGTCCCTTCTGCCTCTGATCAGGGAAATGCCTTCTTTTGGTAGAGGGAAACTGGCTTCACAAGTTTCTGAAGAATGTTGTTTTTTCTGTCTAACTGCCAGATTTGGGGAAACAGCGATTCCTTTGAACCTGACAATACTCAGTATCACCTTTCACAGGTGTCTTATCTTGTTGGGTTTCTATTGCTCTGATCAGACACCATCACCAAAGCAACCTGGGAAAGATAGGGTTTATCTGGCTCACATATCCAAACCCCCGACCATAGAAGGAAGCAGAGGCAGGAACACAAACTAGGCAGGAACCTGGAGGCAGTCCCAAGCTGATGCTGAAGCCATGGAGAAGCACTCTTTACTGGCTTTTTCCTCATGGCTTGCTCAGCCTGCTTTCTTATAAAACCCAAGACCACCAGCCCAGGGATGGTCCCACTAACAGTGGGATGGGCCCTCTCTCATTGATCACTAAGGAAGAAAATGCCTTACAGCTGGATCTCATGGAGGCATTTCCTTAACTGAGGCTCCCTCCTCTGAAATGACTGTAGCTTGTGTCAAGTTGACTTAAAACGAGCCACCACGTCCCAGATCTCTGCAGGGAGTGTCCTCCACTTGTGCCACCAAAACCCTTGGGTTTTATTAACTTGTTGCTGTTGTTTTGCTTGGTTTTGTCCAGTATCAGTCAATCCTTTGGTCCCACCTAACCTGAGCCAGCAGGCTGTCTTCCCTGGCTGGATCACTGTGGTCAATTCTTGGCAATAACCATCAAATCTATCTTTAATAGGTCACTATTTATTAGAAGCTTGCCAGCACTGCAGAAAACAATAATAATTAAAAATACTAAGCTATGGAATGTGTCTTCATAGTACAGAAAGGAGTCAAAGCAAATGCCTGTGGGATAAAATAAAGCCACAGAATAACCACAAAGAGTCTCTCTCAATAGATGCTTTATAACGTATGCCAATCACAGCCAGCCATGTTTCCTAAAATATGCTTCCCGAAGCCCTTTGCCTAAGTCAAAGCTAATGTCAATGCTGTTCCAGTGTACCCGAACAAATAGAAGTTTACTTTCAACTGAGTTTTGGGCTTTAAGAGACTGAAGTCCCTGGTGTTGAAGGAGAGGTTTAGAGTCTTCCTTTGAATAGCAGATAGAGAAGTCAGGGTATGTCATTTTCTCTTTAGCTGTTGTCTGACGCTGAGCATTTTGGATCAATCCTAGAGCCTCATACATTCTAAACAAGCACTCTACAACCGAGTTGTATCCTGCTAAACCCCCTTTATGATTTTTTTCTCCTAAAACAAAGTGAACATGGAAAAGGGCACCAATCTTAATAAATCCAGATAGTGAGTGCTTAAAATGAGAAGTAGAATGTTATAGCACCTCCTTTGTCCCTTTCCATCTGTCCTTTCCTGTACGTCCAAAGCAAAGCACTTGCCCATGTGCCAACACCAACTATGAGCTAATCAGCAGAGCCATACAGTAGGTAACTTTTTTTTTTTTTAAATCAGAGTCTTTCTACATAGCCGTGGCTGTCCTAGAACTAACTATGTAGACCAGGCTGACCTCAAACTTACAGAGACCCACCTGCCTCTGTCTACCAACTGCTGGGACTAAAGCCATGCTTTACCACACCCAGATGGCATTGGTTCCTAGCCTATTTTCGGCTTAAAAAATTACATGTGTGACATTCTTTCCTGTCACTATATATAGCTGTGTTCCATTTGTTTCCATGGCTGGATGATATAGTGTAGACATATCACAAGGTATTTATTTATTTCTTCTGCTGTGCATGAGCATCCAGCTGTTTGGTATCTCAGCTCACCCTGTTCTGATGATATTCCATCCGAACCATGCATATTCTGATTCTCCCAGGCATGTGTTTCCTCTGGGTAGATGAGGCAAATGCTGGGTCACCAGTGTCTTCAGTGTTATTAAAACAGATTCCATGACTCTCCAAATAGATTGGGGTACTTCATCTCTGTCTCTGTCTCTGTCTCTGTCTCTGTCTCTCTCTCTCTCTCTCTCTCTCTCTCTGTATGTGTGTCTTGTTTTCCTTTGTTGTTGTTGTTTTGATTTGTTTGAGACAGAGTGTCTCTATATTATATAGCTATGGCTGTCCTGGAACTCACCATGTAGACCAGGCTATTCTCCAACTCACAGAGATAACACCTGCCTCTGACTTCTGAGTACTTGGGTTAAAGGCATGGGCCATCATGCCTGGCCTGTTCATCCTTCTGTGCAGTGTCTCTATCAACTGTTCTGTGGTCTTGGCTAGGCAAGTATATTTCACCCATTGCTGAGGTGCCATTCTCAAGCTCCCTACAGTACAGTGGTTCTCAACCTGTGGGTCTCAGCCCCATTGGGGAGTCACCTGATCCTTTTACAAGGGTCACATATCAGGTATCCTGCATATAAGATATTTACATTACAATACTGTACATTACATTACAGTAGCAACATTACAATTATGAAGTAGGAATGAAAATAATTTTATAGTTGGGGGATCGCCACAACATGAAGAACTGTATTAAAGGGCTATAGCATTAGGAAGGATGAGAACCTTGGCTATGGTGACATTTGTATGATAAATCAAGTCCCTGTAAGTACTTGATTTGTATCTTTCATTCTGTATGATAATAATAATAATATCTATAAATATAACATACATGTATTATGTTTCAATTATGATATAATTTAATACTAATATTAATAAAGTGCTACATAGTATATAATCATAATTATTATGGAATCAGTCCAGCCCTGTAGCTTGAGCCAGCATCATCCTGCAATCCAGGTTTTTGTCAAACATGACAGTCCTCCTTCCTCAGCCTGCTAAATGCCAGCATCGCCACAGCTCAATAACACACACCCATCTCTCTTGGAGTCTGAAGCAGGTGAAATGCCCACCTAGTTCCTGGTTGTGCTTGGCTCCTTGCATTTCTGCATAAGTGTCAGAATCAGCCAACGTGTTTCTTAATTTTAAAAAATGTAATGCTTGAAAACTATAGCCTAATTTCATGAAGAGTCATATCTTTATATCAATATTTGACTGTGTGTTACTCTGTTACGTTTCCTCACTTATACATGTCTTGTTTAATTCCTCTTAGTGGTATTTTATTTTTTCTTCTTAGCAATTGGATACCCCCTTCACTGAATGCATCCTTTGCTCCAGAGGTTTCGATGCTATTGCAAACATCTTTATATTTTATTTCATTTTCTTGACTGTTTACTAGTACATATTTTTCTTGTTCAAGACTATATGATAATCCATTCTTAATTTAGGGGTTTCAAGTTCCTAGAGATTAGATATGCAGTTCAGATGTGTGTGTGTGTGTGTGTGTGTGTGTGAGAGAGAGAGAGAGAGAGAGAGAGAGAGAGAGAGAGAGAGAGAGACAGACAGAGACAGAGACAGAGACAGAAAGACAGAGATCATCTCTGTTCGTGTTTCTAGGGCCTCGTCTGAGAATTTGATCAGACTCCCATAGCCAGGCCTGGAACATTCTGACTGCTACTCTGGTCACATGTTCTACATCTTGGCCAGTCTGATACACAGGCTGGACACCATGGAGACTGTTCTTGAAACCCCTTCACAGGGTCATTCTTGCTTATGAATACTCAGTGACTTTGGAGACCCAAGAACTTCAGAAACCCCAGGAAGGCTGCCTGGCTTCTCCAGAGTCTGCTCTCGTATAATTACACACTGACATTTGTTCCACCATCTGTGCTACAGGCTGGCCATGCAGTCACTCTGAATCTCGGAAGGGAAGAAAACCCCATCTTAATAGGGATGGTGTGTCCTGAGAAGGACATGGAGGATAGCAGGAGCAGCCTCAGCATCTTTGAAGTGGAAGATCTCTCAGGGGTGTATAACCTATAAACTTAGTGTGTTGACCTTGCTAAGACTATTTCCTGATTTCATAAACTGCTGTAGATTCATCAGGAGTTTTATGGATACAAACGTGAAACCTGGAAACAGTCTCAATCTTGGTACATCTTTTTTATTCTTATACTTCACAGTGCATGTGTTTCTCATTGGCTAGTGACTCTCTTAGACAATGATAGTTCCTTGTCTTCTCTTCTCAGGATACAATTGTCTGGAGAATATTCTATTAAAAATGTGAAAGACCAGAGAAAGATGTCAAACAAATGGGGGGGGGGAGGGTTGTGGGTGTTGAAGGATTGGGGGAGGGAAGGATGGAAGTGGGAGGGTGGGAGGGATGAGGGGACAGAGAAAGGGGAGGACATGGTTTCTTCCTGAGTTGAGTGTTCAAAATTCTCTGTTGATTTTTTTTCACTAGGTCACACTAAATAATTGGTTTGGAAAAAGTTTATTTCATAATTTATATCATCCCATGTTGCTAAGAAATCCACCAAGGGGTTTCTCTGAGAAATAAATGACTCATATCTCTCTACAGTTTAGTAGCAATTGCCTGGAAAAAGCCCTTAGGAGTCTCCCAGTCTCAATCTTTGCTAGGCCACTTAGTGTAGAGCCACCAGAGGACTACCTGGTGAAGACCTGCAGTCTGGAGAGCCAGCAAAAAGGATGCAAACACCTTTAAGCCAAATGTCATAGCTCTGGGCCTCCAGCCTGCAGCTTGCAGAACATGGAGACACTCAGGTGTCCACAGTCAGAGTCATCCATGGATGATGGTGCCGAAGGACAGTACTCTACTGTTCAAGGGCAGCGGGCCATTGCCCTGGCTCTTAGGAGGATTTGCAAACATATCAGGCAGAGTACCAGAAACGAGGGAGATGCCCCAAAGGAGAGGCCAGGGAATGCATAGCTGTTGGGGTCCTCACCAACTCTGCCAAGGGAGAGAGGACAGAGCAGGGTGAGCAGTCTGTGCCCACGGAGGCAACGGTTCCACACTCACTTTTGTCTTTGTACATGCATGTGTAGAAATCAGAGGACAGCTCGTGGGATTCAGCTTTTCCCCCCCTCCACCATATGCTATTAGGGAATAGACTCGCTTAGTACCAGGTCCTCCTCATCGCTGAGACATCTCCCTGACCCGTCTTGCTTTTTTGAGGCATGCGTTTGCTTCTCTTCCACTTTGGTTGAATCAAGCACCACTGCTCATTTGCTTTCTCCTCTAGAACGTTTCTGCACAGCTGCCTGAGCTCTTTCCATTGTTCTGGGTTCCCAGGTCTTTGGAAGACAGTTGGCTGCATCCTTGGCCTGAAGCTTCAACCTGCAGGCAGAGCGCGGAATGAGGTGGGGAAGGGGGGGGTGGAATGAGAAGTCTGCCATTTCCTTTTGTCCTATTTTCCTAAGCCCTGGAGGTGAGTCAGAGAGGCATGGGAACTGTACAAGCAAGTCTTTCCACAGCCAGGATCCTAAAAACTGTTTTTCTCTAAAGGCCCACACTTTCATCAGTAGAGCATTCTCTAACACATGCAAGGCCCCGGGCCCAGTCAGCAGCATCTAAGGGCAGAAGGGTGATAATGAACGATTCGTTCTGACAGGATGGAGCACACTTAAAGGTGGTAGGCTGCAGACAGAAGACTCATTCTGTATCACACCATGATGGCAGTGGGGAGAATTTTAATCTCTCTCTCTCTCCCTCTCTCCCTCTCCCCCCCTCAAACCAAGAATGTTAATAGAAAATGGGGCTGTGGTGTACCTCAGTGGTAGAGCATTTACTCAGCATGCATTCGGCCCCGTGTTCTCATCCCCAGCATCAGGAAAGAAGGAAAAAAAAATAGAGAAGTAAGGGAGGGAGTGAGGAAGGGAGGAAAAGACAAAGGATGAAAGACTGAAGGAAAGAGGGAAGGAGGAAAGAAATATCAGAGCATATAACTCAGTGCTTTCACTATTGCTTTCAAGAGCCATCGCGCACGCTCTGCTGCACCTTTTCATGGAGGCAGCTGCTTTGGGCTCCCCCCACCCCCCACCCACCGTCACTCCTCTGAGCAAGGCCTTGATCATGTTCCCATTGGTAAGTGCAGTGAACCCATAAGTTTGCCAACCTGGACTTGGGTGGAGGGCTGATGTTTGGTGCGTTGTGGTGCCCTGTCTGGTGAGAGCAGACATTTGTTTGTGAGGAGTCCCTCAAGAAAAGTTGTACAAAATCTGGGTTGGAATGTGGCTGAGTGGTAGAGTTCTTTCCTGGCACAGGTTCAAGTCCCAATACCACAAACTAGAAACACACACATATACACATATCACACATATGCATATCACACCAACACACACACACACACAAATGCACCCACACGCTTGCACACGTGGTTCTCTGAGTTAAGTACACCTCCAGACTTGACCTCCTGCTTCTGATATTTATTGGCTATATAAAGTTGAAGTGTGGGGCTAGAGAGATGGCTCAGTGGTTAAGAGCACTGACTGCTCTTCCAGGGATCCTGAGTTCAATTCCCAGCAACCACAAGGTGACTTACAACCATCTGCAATGGGATCCCATGTCCTCTTCTGGTGTGTCTGAAGACAACAACAACAACAGTGTACTTACATATATAAATAAATAAATCTTTTGTTTGTTTGCTTGTTTGTTTTGAGACAGGGTTTCTCTGTGTAGCCCTGGATGTCCTGGAACTCACTCTGTAGACCAGGCTGGCCCTGAACTCAGAAATCTGCCTGCCTCTGCTTCCCAAGTGCTGGGATTAAAGGCATGCACCACCACTGCCTGGCAAAAATAAATTTTTAAAAAATTATATATAAGTTGAAGTGACTTAACAGGGTACCTTCAGGTTCCTTGTTTAAGAAATAGAAAGACAAGCATTTGATAGGGTGTGTTTGGGACAGGGTAGAAAAAAGTGCCAGTAAAGCACATGGCAAGGCAGGGAGCACGCAGTACCCCAAGAAGAACACTAGGCAAGGGGTTGGGGCCCAAAAGCCCCTGGCATCTCAGTCTCCATCTTGTCCCTGGGCCATCATCTATTAACTAACACTCTTTTGTCTCTTCCACTATCTTGTTTCCGTCCCTGCAATTGACTCGGGACATTTTATGGTAGAGGGCTTTCCGGACACCTTACAATGAGGACACTCCTTTCCGGACATTTTATGATGTGGACATTCCAGTTATGCTGATGTGTAACCAAACAATAATGTGGGTTTGGCCCATGCACCTGGGCAAATACCTTTGTGGTCTGGAGTTTTTTTTTTTTTTTTCTTTTTTTTCTCCGTTCTCAAGTTTATTATGAAAACACTATGGTGACTTGTGCAGTAACATCATCTTACAGGAGGGAAACAGTACTGTCCAAAACAACTCACCAGGTTTTCTGACAGTAACAAAGAACAACGCGGGGCTGAGATTTGAGAAGGGGAGAAACTGAGTGCAGACAAATCATACAATTAAATTAATGGTATC
>NW_022196911.1:9130581-9131959 GCF_008632895.1 Mastomys coucha | reverse complement strand
TTGGTCCGTGTGAAAACAAGTTTTTTGAATGTTAACTATTTTCTGACACTTTGGAGTTGCTGTTGCTCGTCCCGTTTCCATTAGGTCAATATACGGTTCACGGCAATACTGTACAAGTTTACATTTTCACTACAGGAAGTAGTGTGGGGTACGACGAGTGACATGTGGCTCGCCTCTACGAGGTGCTGGATCAAACTGCAAGCTCCATCACCAGCTGGTGAGCTCTGGACACCAACGTGAGGCCATTGGCATGATTAAATGTCTCAGAAATATCTTGGCCAAAGGTATAGCCAGCTCCCTGAGGAGAGATCCCCCAGCCACCGCGGTCATCTGGATCTGACCACAGCAAGTCACACATTGGACCCTCATGAGGAACTTCTTGTAGGCGATCAAGTGCTCGGTTGTGATCCAGTGTGTCTATGGATGGCGACAGACCACCATGTAGACAGATCTGCCCATCCACCAAGGCAGTGAGAGGAAGATAGTCAAAAAGGTCTGTGAAGTATTTCCAAACGTTTGCATTTCCGTATTTCCTTAAACACTCGTCGTAGAAACCGTACACTTGTGTGATCTGTCTGCTTTCGTGATTCCCTCGGAGTATGGTGATACGCTCTCGGTAACGAACCTTAAGAGCTACAAGCAGTGTAACTGTTTCAACGGAGTAATAACCTCTGTCCACATAGTCTCCCATAAACAGGTAATTTGTATCTGGTGATTTACCACCAATTCTAAAGAGTTCCATGAGATCATGAAATTGCCCATGCACATCTCCATAAACAGTGACTGGACATCGAACTTCTTGCACGTTGGATTCTTTTGTCAGGATTTCTTTAGCCTTCTCGCAGAGGCTCTTGACCTGGGACTGAGAGCTGCTTGCACTCGTTCAGCTGCTCGATCCACTGGTCCAGCTCCTTGGTGAACAACTTCTCATCCATGATGCCGCCCGCCGGAACCGGCTGCCGCTCCTCCACGCTGCTCCCGCGCCGCCGCCCGCACCCGGGCCACACGCACATGCCGCCGCCGCTCCCCGGGGTGCTTCCTGCGGCCCCAGGCGGCTGCTGGGCGCTGGCGCCGGCCCACTGGCTCGCTCCGCAGTGCTCGGCCGCTGGCCGCTGTGCCTCCTCCTCCGCTCGCCCTAGCTCGGGACTCGGCTTTCTGTGGTCTGGAGTTTTAAATAGTGCCTTTCTCTAGAGTAAATTGAGATTTGATCAGAAAATCTTTTGTCTTGTCTCCTTCCTTCGAGTCTCTTGTTCCCAAATTTGTCGTTGCAGTTCCCTCTTCTCGAGAACCCTGTTAAGTCCTGCAGGTCGGGGCAGAAAAGCACTCAAAAGCATAGAGAAGGTAATCCTGCTTCAGACAAGATAATCTGTTTAGAGTA
>NW_022196911.1:9050486-9130571 GCF_008632895.1 Mastomys coucha | reverse complement strand
AACAAAAAACAAAAAACAAAAAACAAAAAAAACAAATTAGTTGCCTTTTTAAAGATGGACTCTCACCAGGTAGCCCAGGCTAGCTCTGAAGTCACAGATGCCTGCCTTACTTCCTGAGTGCTGGGATTACAAGCATGAGCCACCATGCCTGGCTGTGATTTAGAGTTTCTGGACCTACTCTGAAGACAGATAAATAAAGTGTGGCTGTGACACTGGGAATGGATGCAATGGCAGACAATAGGGAAGATGGCTTTATAGAGAGTTAAGCCTCCTTCTTAAAGTGTATGCCCGATAAGCCCAACACTAAAGAGACAGAGGCAAGAGGGTCCTAAATTCTAAGCCAGCCTCAGCTGTGTAACTCGTATGAGGCTAGCCTGGGTTACATCCCTCAGAGTGATGGCATTGAAGAGCCAGTGTGGGTGTTTATAATGTTTGAAAACTGGGAATAAAATAGACGCCTAAAGTTACAGGAGTAGCCAAGAGTGCCGGCTGCCAGTGGCCAAAGGAAAGGCAAGAGACGAAGTTCATTCAGTCAATTATCACTTAAGGCACAGGGTCAGGTCTTTGATAGTGTGAGTCCTGTTCTCACGGGCTACTGTGGAGTAAACATGTAAAACAGCCAGGTGGTTTTCACCGCGATACATGCACTAACAGAGATTGGCTTAGGGAAACTCCGTCTCTGGACAGCAAGGCTAAGTAAGGGCTAGGGGAGGACGGCTCCCTGGTGAAGACTGAGGGACAGGGAGGCCACTGAAGAGTATGGGAGAAAAACGACTACAGAGATGTGGCCAGATCATAAATGTGTGAATGGGAGGAGTCTGGGTTCTACGCAGAACTAAAATGCTGAAGGGTTTTGCAGTCTCCTCAGAATGACAGAGGCCTACCCTGTGGAGTGATTCATTGTAGTTAGTGCTACCAATAAAACCAAAGCAAAACCAAAAACCTGATATCCCAGGGACAGCTCTCTGATACCCTAGGGACATCTCTGTAGCTCAGTAGCCTTGGTGGGGCTCAAAGACCCTCTCTTGAACTTGCTCAGCTGGAGGCCTCTGGACTAACGATGTGAGACCATCATGCTATTGAATAAACAGCTTGGGACAGGGAAGAGCTGTGCCAGTCAGAGGGACAATGTGCACATGAATGATTGGGATGGGGACTAGAAAGGACCACCATTTGCTTGCGATCCCACAGTGTCACTGAAGCTTCCTGATCACTGTCCCACTAGGTCCCCACACTCTTGTAATTATGTGAACAAGCAAGGTGCCAGAAACAAAGCTAGGTTACTGGTAAGCCTTACCGTAAGGATACAGGGGACTCTTGTGGCACCCAGAGATGGCAACACTCTTCCACAGCATGCTGTCTGCCAAAGTTGTGAGGTCAGTAGGTGACAGGGCTGCAAGGAACTAATTCAGATTCTCTACAAAGAACTTACACATTCTTAACCGCCAAGCTGTCTCCCAAAGATGCTGTTTGAATCTAATTTCTTCTTCTTCACTGGTCTGGGATAGGGCCTGGCATTCTGCATTTTTAACAAGCTTCCAGGTAATGGGATCACATACTAGGGAGGCCAGCCATGGTGATCCAAGCTCAGAGGCTATCAAGGCAATGTGTCAATTCGTGACAATGTTTGTTGTAGAAAACATTGTAGAAATAGCTTTAATTTTCTATTTGTAAAAATATTAAATTAGATAGATAGGTAGATAGATAGATAGATAGATAGATAGATAGATAGATTGATAGTATAAGCAGGCAGGTAGGCAGGTAGGCTAGGAATGAGGCCCAATGGTACAGCATAAAGAAGGCCCTGAGTTTAATCCATGTATGTATATATATATATATATGTATATATATATATATATGTACATACATACATATGTATATATGTATAATTAAACAATTTAAATAGAGCTGATTGAAATTTACAGTTTTTAACAGAAGATTATACATTCCAAATATCAAATTAACCCCATTAATTTACACTTTGCCTTTGCTCCCCCCCAGGCAGTCACAGTTTCAAAATGTATCTATAGTAAGAATGTTACAGTTGCAAATTTGTGAGATCTTTATATTTTATAACAAGGGAAATCCCTTGTTTATAAGTATACATGTGAATATACATGTGGAATATTTATGAATATATCTGTATGGATATCCATATCAATGTTCCTAACAGCAAGCAAAGGGAAACAAAACCTTGCCATGTAGAGCTAACACCTCATTAGACAATGAGAGATCTGAAGCAATGCCACCCGCAACTCAAGCCCCCAATGCAGCAGCTAAAAGGCGTGGAATGTAAGTTAGCATTCTCACAAGTGGTGGCCAGCCTTCTAGGTACCAAAGCCTAGTGCAGTAAAGCGTTTCTAACACACAGACCTCTCCCTGCACAAGAGGCTAGGAACACACTTTCCTCTGGGATGTACGTCTTTGATTCTGTCTAACTTGCCTCAGATGCTTTGAGAAACCTTAGACCATTTTTTTTTAAAAGATTCATTTTAATTTTTAAATTACGTATATGTTTTGATCTGCGCATGGACGAGTGCAGGTACCCGCAGAGTCCAGAAGAAGGTGTCTCAGCCTCTGGAATTGAAGTTACAGGCAATGGTTGTGAGTTTCCTAACAGACTCTTGGGAATGACCTTGGGTCCTCCACAAGAGAGGAACATGTAGTTAACCACTGAGCTGTTTATCTAGTCCCAGGATTGTTTTCTCCCCACTTTTTTAAAAACTTTTTTTTTTTAAGATTTAATTATTTTATGTGTGTGAGTATACCGTCAATGTCTTCAGACCCACCAGAAGAGGGAATCAGATCCCGTGATGGATGGTTGTAAGCCATCATGTGGTTGCTGGGAATTGAACCCAGAACCTCTGGAAGGGCAATTGGTGCTCTTAACCACTGAGCCTTCTCTCCAACCCATTTTGGTTTTTTTTCTGATCGAAGTCATACATGTATGTTGCAGAAAGTGCACATGAGGCAATAAATATAAAACAGCAATGGAAAGCTGCCATTTCCTCCCGGGGAGAGGTTGTCCTGAGCTGGCCAGTGGCCTCTGCATGTGTCACTTTGCTTTCCCTGGCTTCCCATGGCAAATGGCCACATACCATGTGTCTTAAAACATGAATAGTATGTGCTCTCCATAGCTAGAAGGCTGAGGAGTCAATAGGGCTGGTCCCCCTGGGAGCCCCAAAGACTGGCTTCTTCTGGTGTCTCCCCAGCTTTTGGTAGTGTTCCCAGGACTTGGTATCTCTTGACTGTTGCCTTTGGCAATCCAGTCTGCCTCTGTCTTTACTTGTATTAGGTTTTTCCTGTTCTTATAAGCTCATTGACTCTAGGGTCCATCCTAATTCCTAAAACTCTCTCTTTTGCTCCCCCAGAGTACAAATGATAGACCCCACACTTTGTACTCTGGAAAAGTGCTATACCTCTGAGCTCTACTTCGAGCCTCATCATGGCCGATCATGTTGTCAGAGAGCCTGTTTCTACTACACACAGTATGATTTATATTTGTATAATTGTTACAGAGAAGGTGTGGGAGTCTGATTGTCAACTTGACAGAACTAGAATCACCAAGGGGAGAGCCTCTGGGCTTGTTTGGGAGGGATTTTCTAGATAAGGTTAAAAGGTATTCCTGTTGCTGTGAGAACAAAATGCCCAGACAAGGGGCTGGACGCTAGGTGTGATGGTTTGAATAAGAATGCTTCCCATATTTGAATGCTTAGTCATTAGGGAGTGGCACTAATTTAGAAGAATTAGGAGGTGTGACCTTATTGGAGGAAGTTTGTCACAGGGAGTGGGGTGGTTTGAGGTTTCAAAAGTCCAAGCCAGGTCCAGTGCCACTCTGCTATCTATAGATTCAAATGGTGGTCTCAGCTACTGCTCTAGAACTTCTCCTGCAAGCCAGCATGCATCTTACCACGGTGGTAATGGACTAAACTTCTGAACCTGTAAGTCAGCCCCAGTTAAATGATCTCCCTTGGTCATGGTCTCTTCACAGCAACAGAACACTGACTGAGACAGAAGCACTTAGTGGTCGGAAGTACTCACTACTCCTGCAGAGGACCTGAGCTCAATTCCAGTACCCATGCCAGGCAACTCAAACCACCCCTACCTCCTGCTCCAGCAAAGCTTATGCTGTCATGGGCATACACTTACACAGATACATGCATACACACACAGACACACATACTTGCACACACAGAGAGACCCACACAGATACATGCACACACACAGACCCATTCACATACACACACACACACATATACAGGTATGTGCACAAACACACTCACACTGATACATACACACACAGACACACACATGTGCACACACACAGAGATTCACACAGATCATGCACACACAGAAATATACTTATGTACACATACATACACAGATACATACAAACACACTCACACAGCTACATGCACACATACAGATATATTCATTCATATATTCAGATATGTGTACAAATACACTAACACTGATACATCCACACACAGATACATCCACACATGCATACACATATGTGTGCAGACACAGGCATACTCACACAAATCCGTGCACACAGAGATACAGGTACACATGTACACACACACACACACACACACACACACACACACACACACACACAATCTTTCTTTTGTTAAATACCCAGACAAAAGCTACTTAAGAAGGAAGGGTTACTTCTTTTACACAACTTGTGTATATGTATGTGGGGGGCTGGGAGGGGTTGCCCACATGCATGTATGTGTTGGTTGCCCTCAGAGGCTAGAGGAGGTTTTTTAGATCCTCTGCAACTGGTGTGACAGACAGTTGTCAACTACAAGCCATGGTACTTCCCACCATATTGATAATGGACTAAACCTCCGACACTATAAGCAGTTTTGGGTGCTGAGAATCAACCCAGGTCCTCTGGAAGAACAATTAGTGTTCTTGACTGATGAGGCATCTCTCCAGGTCCTAAGCATAAAATGTTTTTTTAAAAACATTATTTTATATATACATTATAAAGGAGCTGAAAGTTAATTGTACACACCATTGAATAATTAGCATGTCTGCACTTGGCTGGAGCCTAGTACAAGAGGTAGGTGTCACACAAAAGCTCTAGTGGTCCTGGATTTTGGAAAGTTTAGGATTTTTAGGTTAGGGACTATCAGCTGAACTGTCTTCTTTGCAGAAATTCTTGCTGTCATGATGGAGACAGTACCCTCCCCCTTAGAGTCTGAAAAGAAGTAAGAGACTTTGCTGACAACCCCACCTTCTTCCCTTTGCGGGTTCCTTGACCGCTGTGGAACCCCTACACACTGGAGACATTGTTTCCACGTGTATCATAATTGTTTACACTTCTCTTTCCCTTCCGAGATTGAGTGCTGTCCCATTTGTTTTTGTGGCATGGATTCCCAAGGGATATTTGCTGAAGTGGACTGTTAGATTATGACAGAAATGCTTATAATCCTGTGAATATAGGCACGGAAGGCAGATTCTAATTGGGATTCTAAATAAAGTGCCTAGAATTCAATCCGCTGACATCGTGACTCCACTTTAATAGTCAGAAATGGTGTTTTCCTTCCCTTCCCTCAGCTACGTTTCTAAGATCATGAGCTCTTAGCAACATTGGCTAACATACAAGGGCTTACCAATAGTAAGGGTTGAAATTGAATTATAATAATGAAATGAACACATTAAATATTAAGCTTGGGACAAGAGTTGCAATTGTCAAAATTTTAATTTCCTGTTGTTTTTACCAAAATCACTCACTGTACCTGTAATCAGTATAATGTAAATTTATGGAAAGTAGTTTTGGAAAACTCACTGATTCCCACCAACAATAAAAAAAAAAAACACAAAATATAACTTGAAAAGTTATAAGAGAATTATATTGGGAAGAGGGGTTGCTGAGACCATTTCTCTATGTGGCTAGAGCTGACGCCAAGGTTCCTAGAAGCTGGAGTATACAAAGAACTCTTAAATATTGCATTGGATGCCGAAAACAAAAAATTAGAGCAATTTATGTTATTTATGTATATATGTGTGCCTATGTGAGCTTACACGCACCGCATTCACGCAGGTGCCCCTGGACACCAGACGCGAGTATTGGATTCCCTAGAGTTAAAGGCAATTGTGAGCTGCCAGATGCTGGTGCCCAAAACTGTTTTCAAGAGCAGTAAGCACTCTTAACCACTGAGCCACCTTATCTCTCCAGTACTTACTGGAAACTCTTTACTAACAACTTTTATAGCCCTTGCTAGCTGATCAAGTTAATTTTTACATCCCATAAATGGGCTTTGGGTTCGGATTCTTCCTTATGCCCTCCACCCCCACCCCATTCGGCTTTGTTCCCCTCACATTCCAGATGATCTTCAGGATGTTAAAGTCCAAACCCTATTTCCTGTTTCTTGAGTACCTTTCTCCCTCTTGGCTCTTGTCTGCAAGGCAAGCTTCTGCAGCCCGGAGGAATCCCTCAGTACTGCTAGCGCATTGTGAGAGTAGAGCAACCACCGGGGCATTCTCTCTGTAAATACTTAAACATCTGCGACAGTGTCTTGAACAGCCAGTATTTGAAGGGCACTTTAGGTACCCAAGCAATTGAATTCACCTTTCCAGGAATGTCACAGACCTGGCCTTTGTGCACTTCCAACAATCCTCACCTCCTTCAAGTTTCACGACTCTATTCGGTTAATCTGCTCAGACCCTAGCTAACTTAACGGGTGTGTAAATGTCATGTGCATGTGTGTGTTGCCTGCTTGTGCGCACTCGCAGCAGTAGGCAGCCCTGGCACCTGCAGGCACCCAGCTTTGGAGGGAGAGCATCCATCCACGGGAGCTCTGGGCATCCCAGGTCTGCCGGTCCGAGTCTCGGGAAGGCTGGACGTGATCTTGGAAGGGGCTTCCGGGCTGGTGGAGTGGTGGCCGGGAGAGGTGAGCAAGGCACTAGAGTGCGCGGGCTTCAGCCTTCATCCTGTTTTGTTCTTTTTTTTTTTTTTTTTTTCCTTTTTCCCTGAACGAAATGGCGCAGGGGGCGAGGGGCCCTCAGGAGTGATTTCCAGGGCAGAAGGCTGAGGTTTCTCAGGCCAAGTACACGGGGACGCAACAGGGCTCTTGAACTGGTCGAGTGGCAGCAGGCCACTGAGATGGCTTTGTTATCCGCGCGGGTGACTTCCCGATCCCAATCCCCATCTGACTCCAACAGGAGACCGAGCCGGACACTTCCTTACATTCATTGGAAGGAGCGGGTGACTCATTTTACACGGGTCCGAACTTCCCTCCCAGTAGCTGCTAAGTCGTAGCTTTAAAAGGAAGTGACATGGGTGGGGAGAGACGTCAGCCGAGGACCACCTTTTTTTCCCTTCCCGAAGGGTCCACCCCTTTGGGTGGAGTCTCGCTTTTTCTTTCCAGTGTTGGCTGACTTACAGCTTCTCTAAAGTAGAGGCAGTTTCTGAACCCTGGGCTCCTGCCTCGCAGTTCTGGTTAGTGAGCACCAATGCAAAGAGCTGCCCCGAGTGAGGTAGGTGGTGTTGGTACCGTTTCCAGGCACCTTCTCCTGGGGTTGGGCGTGCGAGGATCGGATGCCCTTCTCTGGCAGGGGTCCCTCTGCTCGGCTGGTTTTCCTAGTACTTTGGAAGGGAAAGGCTCGGAGCAGGGATGCTGGTGGGGTTGGAGAGGACGATTGTGGGGGCCGGGGTGGGTGGGGGGGCGGCAGAAGGTGGCGCTGCCAGGGGAGGAGCACCGGGGCTCCACGACCACTGCTTTGTGCCAGATTGTGAGGAGCTTTTTGGGGCTCTGCGAGCAGCCCTCCCAGGGTGGGAGCATTTTCTTGGCTACCGCGAAGGTGTAGAGAATGCTCCTGTTACATATACGGGCTCTCTTTTGTGTTCATGCAACACGTTCTTCTGTCTCTGGTGTTTCTATGACAACCACAAAAATATACTCCATAAAATACAGTCCCGATCTAAACTGATTTATTTGTATTTCCTTTCTGGGATTGGCCTGGCTGGGCCTCGCTGGAACGCAGCCTGACTCTGTAGATACCCCCTCCTCTCGTTTTCATTTTGGTTTTTCCCTAACGCAGAAGGGCTGGGGGAGGGGAGTTGTCAAGGAAACAGGCATTTGTAATCACCGCTTTATTTACTTAAATTTAAGCTTCTGGGTTCTCCATCAGATGTCGGGATTTTTTAGAGGGAGTTCTTTGATGTTTATGAAGCTCTCCAGTATTAAGGGTAGTCTTTAGAAACTTAAATATTTCTTAAGACATGATATTGAACAAGCTAAGAGGGGAAGGGGGTTTAACTCTTTATAGGAGGATACTGCTTTGAAATAAAATTTTGAAAAGTACCTGATAATTCACACTGGTAAATGTGTTATCAGCTGCTCAGCCTCACCCACAAGTCTAAACATGTATAAGATGAGTCTTGGCTCTATTCTGAACTTCATTAGCCACAAATCAAAGTCCAGTTAGCGTAAGAAATGCTAAATACCCAGCCTGGTCTCTGGGGTATTGTTCTGTGATGCGCTCACCTGGTTTACCCAGTGTTTACCCTCTAGTCTTTCCAAACCTGGCAAGGATCCGCTCATCTGAAGTTATCAGTCAGCATCTTCAGCTAGGGGAAAAAAAGTTCTCTCAAGAGGAGGGAAAGGTCATGTGGATGTGTGCATGTGTATCTCTGTGTATAAGGGTGGCCAGCTCCTGGGCATGTGTGTCTCTGTATATCTGGTGTGGGTAAGGTAGGTTCCTGTTTGAGGAAAAAAAATTAAAAGTCCCAAGTTAGAGGTATGGCATCCTTCTGGTGCAACATAGGGATTAAAAAGCAAACCTTCAGAAGAAAACTTAGACATGAGAGGAAGTTATTACCTACCCAGTGATAAACAGAGGTGGATAAAACTAGAGACAAATAGTTGATTGCTTAGAAGGCATCCAAGCATGCCCATTAGCAGATGTGGTTTTAGGTGCTGCTTTTATTCAGTACCTCTGAAGTAAGCCTGATAATGGACCCTCTTCTTGTAATGTGCATGCTCAATACCAGAATTATTTCTTTAATGGTACTGTCAGAGTCCTGTATTACTGAGATTATCTGTGGTAAGAATTTAAAAGGCCTCAGGTTACTTTCAGGCTATTAAAGCCCAACCATAGCTTAGGACCCTAGCCCCTTGGCTATGTAGAAATGGGAAGGACCAGTAGTTTCTAGAATGTTCCTTAAATCACCACTGTTATCTCTGTCTTAAAAACTGACCTTAGTTCCAGAGGTCTTAAGCATTGCAGATACGAAAGTTCTCTGCAAATGGGAGTTAAAGAACAGGGCACAAAATTGGAGGGCTGGGGTCGTTGCTTGGTGGTAGAAAACTTGCCTAACATCCCTAGAAATCCTCAAAACAAACAAATCTAACTAGAGAAAAACAGAGTTAAGGACAAGAGAATTAGGTGAGGGGTACAGAGCATACAAAAACGTTCTCAGAGTAATGATTCAACTTTCATTTTACCAAGCACACTTTAGCATACTGCCGGACAGGACAATGAATGGACTTACCATCCGACCTTTCAAAGCACAAGAGTAGTGGGCTTGTCTTAGTGTGTCACTCAGTTTCTAGACCCAGGACCCAAACCCAATGGAAAGAGAAAGTAGCAAGTAATCAAACAGACCAGACCCCTCCCTCTCTGAAATCCAGATAAAGAGTAGGAGACAGCTGGAGCTGTGTGGAAACAAAGTATCCCAGGGTGACTCCCAGAAGGCCAGGCTATGTCATGACCTTGGCTGTAGCCTGGAAGCTCTGGAGGGCAGGGAAGGAGGGAGCCATCTTAATCATGGCTACTCAGAAGAGGAGTTGGCTAAAGCCACACTTTCTGTAGCTCCTGCTACTTTCTGTGTTCTGAAGGGAGGTCAGGAAGGGTGGGCAGGAAAAGAAAGCATGTCCGTTTCTGAGTGGCTCTTGGTTTACGGATGAGATTCATGGTTAAGCCTGGCTTAGTAATATTCTACCGTTAAGAGAACTTGGATGAGTGCAGTTTAGCATTGGAAAGCTAGCCTTAGACGCTGAAATTCGGTTTCCAGTGAGTTCTCGGGAAAGCAAGCATTCTGCCAGGGCTGTGGGAAAGAGGGTTTCTGCTTGGGGCCCGTGTGTTTTGGGAGTAGTTTGTGACTTGTAGTTATTGTGTGTCTACTATGTGTCAGACACGACTCAGTTAAGAAGTTACAGTTTTAAACTCCTTGGGGGAAGGTATTAAGAGATTTCAAAGACTGACCAATCTGTTTTTTCTCTCCTATTGGTAAAAAAAAAAAAGAAAGAAAGAAAAGAAAAGAAAAGAAAATGCCATGTGAGAGTGCTTTATGTTGAACCTGCTTTTTTCCCCCCAGAATGCATTCTTGCATCACAAAGATTTCTTGCCTATTTGCTCTTTTTCTTCTTTTCTTCGAGTGTTTTCCTAGACCCTAAGGCCTGTTAGTGTCCATGATTCCAGCAGTCCTCATTGTTCAGCAGCTCTGCATATATTCATTCATTCATTCATTCATTCATTCATTCATTCATTGAACAGCATCAAGTTCCTTGTTGTAACACTACGTGCTATGGATATGCGCTACTGAAGTATCTGGAGCTAGCAGGGACTGGAAGCTCCCTTAGCCCTGGAGATAATGATAGAAACTTTCATTAGCTAATGGCCTTGAATGTCATTTTGACAAACAATTTTTTAATATAGATTGCACTGGGCAGTGGGGGAGGAAGTGGTTAGCTGTTGACTCTCATCCCACTTAAAGTTTTCCTGTGTTTTTCTCTATTGTTGAGCATAAGTCTGGGAAGCATCTGTTAGTTAATAAAATGGGAGGGAATGGGATTCTGAGTGCTGGATCCATAGGAGAACAGAGGATGCGGAGGGAGAGAGTGTCTTAGCCTGCCCTTTGTGAGAACTGTGGCTCTTCCCAGCAGACACAGGATATAGGATTTTGTTTTGTTTTGCTTTGCTTTGTTTTGTAAGGCCTATTTGCTTCTGAAGTCTATATCTAATGGTTTCCTGAATTTCTCATGTTCTTTGGAGCTTTCTTTCCATTACACAAGGCTAGCACATGTGGCGTCAGTAGAAACAAGAGTCTAGACCCCTCCCAGACCTTAAAGGTCTGTAGCAGCAGCAGCTCACCTCAGGACCATGGAGCATCCAGTAACCTTTGCCCTACCTCAGTGTATTTCTGGGGATCAGGAAGTTTTCTCAGTAGACTGATCTTACTCTCTGTTACCTCCACCTTCAGCCTAGAAGTGACATGGCAGTGTGACAAAGTTCACTGGGAAGAACACCCTCCTCTGTCTGTCTGACCTTGGGGGAAAACCAGTTATTGAGTCTTCCGTTATTTCAATCCCTGATGAGATTGGTCTTGAACTAATCTGCTGTCCCTCTGCTGGGGTTAGACACTGCCTCCGTGTCCTGAGTGGTTTTTTTGCTGTGGGTCTGAAAGTGAAGGAGTATCTTTGGCCTTCATGGTGCTTTGAAGCTGGCACTGAAAGTCTTGCAAGAAGTGATTCCTCCCTCAGTCTTGGGAATGTGTGTTGACGCAGACACACTGATAAGACTGGCCACCTTGTAGGATCCATGAGAGCGGCAGAGGCCTACCTTTGCTGAGGGCTTCCTACATGTCTGTTGGTTGTTCTAATTTTTTTTTTATAGATTTATATTCTAGTTTTTTTTAAAGATTTATTTTATTTTATTTTTTTTATGTATTAGTACACTGTTGCTGTCTTCAGACACACCAGAAGACGGCATTAGAGCCAGTTACAGATGGTTGTGAGCCACCATGAGGTTGCTGGGAATTGAGTTCAGGACCTCAGGAAGAGCAACCAGTGCTCTTAACCTCCGAGCCATCTCTCCAGCTGGTTATTCAAACTTTACATGAGCTAGTCTGAGTTGTGTCCTTAACAAATTTACATGTAAAAACTACTGTGACTGTCCATTGTACAATAAAGATTAAACTAAGGAGCTCATCTGGGATGGTAACCTGTAGCATTGAGGTTTGAACTCTGGACTCTTGCTTTCCGGAGCCTTGCCTCTGAGTAACAGACAACCATCTCTTATCCTGGTGTGGTGACTTTTCTCCCCCAGTCCCAAACAGAGCCAAGTGAAACCTTCCCTGCTATGATCCTGTAACACACGTTACATATTGTCATGATCCCCAACCATAAAATTACCTTTTGTTGCTACTTCATAACTAATTTTGCTACAGTTAGTTATGAATCATGATATAAACATTTTTGGAGACAGAAGTTTGCCAAAGGGGTTTCCACCCACAGGCCTAGAAGATGGGGAACATTTAGAATTTTTTGTTTGTTTGAGACAGGGTTTCTTTGTGTAGCCTTAGCGGACCTGGAACACACTCTGTAGCCGAGGCTGGTCTGGAACTCATAGAGATCCACCTTCCTCTGCCTCCCAGTGCTGAGATTAAAGGCGTGCGCCACCCCCTCCTCCAACGATGTGATGCCCTCCTTTTCAGGCAGTGATAGAAATGGTCTCTCCCTACCCCTTGCTTTGTGCATCGCATCTAGGAAATGCTCACCCAACTGAAATACATCCCCTGCCAAAGGAAAAGAAGTGTTTATTTTTAAAACAAACCTCCTATGGATCTTCCCTCGCATGCCTTTCATACTTATTTTTAAGTTGGCAGAAATGCCGAGGGACAGAGAAGTGTTTGAGACGTTGAGAAACAGTGCATGTTAGACAATCAACCATCACTAGACCGGGACTAGAGAGTGCCTTCGTAATTTTCTGGGAGATGGTAGGGGGCAGGGAAAGGGGCCTGTGATAAAAACATAGCTGAAAGACCTGGCGATGCATATGATAAAAGCCAATATGAACTGTCTCAAGACCTGTGTTTACCCAGGGAGCCAACCTCACCGAGTCACTTCTATCTAGTTAAGAACCCCGCCCCCACCCTGGGCCCGCATGGATGGAGCCTGGCTTTCCTTCTCCTTATGTTCGTCACCCAGTTTCAAAATGCAGATTGTCATCTGTGAAGATGCTGCCAGGTTTTATCTCAGACAGACTTTGAGACGAGAATGGGAGAAATGAATTGACCCAGGAGTGAAATCTGGTTTGCTTCCCACCTCCCTGGACCCAGTGTGAGCAGTCAATTCCCCATGGGCAGGAGGTTAACCGAGACTGATGAAATTTTAAAGAACCAAGCGCATCTTCTTCCCTGGACGAAGCAGCTCAACACACACAATCAATGCAACTGTCAAAACCTTTGTTCTGGGTCCTGGTTGGTTGTTAAAGTCATGCTGGCTCCTTCCTTCTCTCCTCTCCTGCTGTGAGGAAAGGTAGGTGGTAGGGCTAAGAAGAAGGGATGGGCAGTTTATGGATTAGTTGTGATAAACTTGGTGTAGTGATAAAATGGCCAACTAACGAAAATTAAGGTTGGAGAGATTTATTTTGGCTCACAGTTTAAAGGAACACGCGGCAACAGGGATGGGTTGGCATCTCGTGTGTTTACACTGAGAAAGCAGAAAGGCTGGGGTTGGGGGCATGAAGCTTGGTGCTCACTTCACTTTCTCATTTTTCTCTAGATCAGGGCTTTATGCATATGGAAATAAGCTGGCCACATTTAAGGTGGTTCTTCACATGTTCATTAACCCCACCTTGCAAACTCTGTCATAGATTTGTCACCGAGGTAATTCTAGGTCCTGTCAACCTGACGGCCGCTATAAGCCGTCACAGCTCTCTCAGTAGCCTTGATTCCATCTCTCTCTTTCCCTGACCTTCTCCAGCCATCCAACGGTTACTTCTGTATGCCCCTGCCTTGATTACTGTGCTAGGTTCCTGTGGACAGTGTGAACTTCTCAAGGGAACCACAGAACACGGCAGCCAGAGTGGGTCAGGTGTTCTTGGCTGCAGAAAAGATGGTCACAAGGCTGTTGCATTTTCCTATCTGTGTGCCTCCCAGCCAGGCCCTCCCACAGGTCGTTCTTTGAGGGATCCTCTGTTGACATTTGGGGCCAAGTAACTCGTGTTTGTGGGGACTGTTCCGTGCAGGGTAGGCTGATCACAGCATCCTTGGCCTTTGTCGCTAGATGCCTTGAGTAAGTTCTCCCACTGTGGCCATAACAACCTAGACTGTTCCAGAAATTGCTGGGTACATCCTTAAGGGATAATATCTCCCCCAAAGCCAAGAGCTGCTGTGTAAGAGAATTTCTACCCATGGCTTCTATATGCAGAAGTTCATTGTTTTGCTCCCTGGCTCAAAGGAAATAGTTCTCCAGGCTAATTTGCCTAAGCCCAGCCCACATGGATTTTTCCCAAACAAATTTAAATTCCTAGATGCTTTGCTTAAGAGTTAAAAAGTAGCAGGCTACATGGAAAGCAGATATATAGCCAACAAACCCATATTGAAACAGTTCACACCTTCCATCCTGGTAACCTGCATGTAGTAGTGTTAGGTGTCAATCACCTGGGCTGCTGGAAGAGCAGCTGGGGCCTAGGTTGTCAGACAAGGTTCTGCCAAGCACCTACAACTGTTCAGGTAGATCCCAGCCTTGCTGGAGTCAGGAAGGTGAAATAGATGGATGTCATAGGACTGGGGGAGCCAGTGTGCAGCCTTTGCTCTCTTCTGCAGCATTGGTCTTATGCCTCCTTGAATGGACCAGTCAGCTGCCAAGTCCCGTTCCACTGTCTACTCTAACTGCAAGCCTCTCTTTCTCTCCGGCTCGGACCCTGTGCTGCCCACACAAGGGCCTCCCTGACTGCCTTGCAAGCCTTGGAGCCCTGAAGCCTCAACTTCCAACAACTGGGAGACACGGAGTTTCATGGACTAACTCTGGTAGACACAGGGTCTGTGTCTCCTCACCTCCCCATCTGTCATTCCAGCTTGGAAGATTTGTGTGAGTAGGGCAAGTCTTTTATTTTGCCATCGCAGACGATTCCATCTTCTTACAACATTCCCGGTCAAATCCTTGGACTGAGGCTGCCCTTTGCCTACCACAGGGGTTCATGAAGGAACCCGACGTCATTGGTGTCCTGGAAAAGGGCAATAGCCTACATAGATCATTTTTTCACTGCAAGATAAGGAGCATGTGTAGAGCCCTGTGGGGGCCAGCAGTGAGGCCTGCCTGTCCACCCCCGCCCATTGTTCTGTCTGGGAATGCTTCCTAGAGACTCCCACTCTGTCTCTTCCGAGTATACTTGCTTTTCCTGAACCAAGGTAACCAGTCTCTATTGTTTTTCTGTCACTGATAAAGTACTCTGATAAGGCAACTTCAAGGAGAAAGGGTTTATATTACCTCACAGTCCCTCCAATATAAGCAGTCAAGGCTGCAGGAGCCTGAAGTAAACGTTCTCCATACGCCTGCAATCTGAAGAGAGCAAAGCATGCACACCGTTGCTCAGCTCTCTCCCATCATACAATCCTCTGTCCCAGCCAAGAAGAGGAGAGCTTAGAATGCCCACAGATACTCCACCTCCTCTTCTCCATCCTTACAGTCTTCTATCCCAGCCAGAAAAATGTCCTCAAGCACAGTGGACAGGTCTTTCTAATGCAACTAATCTCCCACAGACATGCCCATCTCTGAGGTAGCTAGAGTCTGTCAAACTGACGGTTAACACCAACCATCATAGAGGTTCAGACACCATGCGGGAGAAGAATATGTCTGGGTGGCAGGGGGGACTGGACAACAGGCAAGCCTTGAGAGGGGCTGTGGCCTAGGAAGAAACACAAGGCTGTCCCAATGGGAAGCAGACATTGCAGTGAGGCCTCACCAGGCCTGTGGAGGGAAGGAGGGAGCAGGTCAGAGAATCCGGGAATTGGTGACTGGTTGTCTTGAGGGCCTCTTTGACACCCTGGAGAGAAGGGAAGGTTTTTCTATGCTATTCTTCCCAGCTGCCAAATGTCATGTTATGCTCTGTACTATCCAGCAGTCACTTGACTAAGAAATACCCCTCAGACAGCGCTCACTAGATGGCAAGTAAGCATTTTGCATAAGCGCGTGCCAACTTCTCCTTTCTCCAGCACCTGTGTAGGTTCTGTATTATTTTCTCTGGCCTGACTTGAATGAAGCTGATGCCCTTTGGTTAATGAGCTGAAGTCTCAGTGCTAAGAATACTCAAGCACCCCAGCTTGGCTCTGCAAGGCATTATGAAATGATGGCACACACTTACATTGCGCAGCCTCAGAATCTTTGCTGGTTTTCTTCTGCTGTGAAAAAAGACTCCTTTTAGATGCAAAATGGACAGAGACATTTGTTTTCCATCTCACCCCGCTGACTCATGGGAAAGATTTCAAAAAAAAAAAAATCACATAGACCAAAACACATAACAAATATTTTGAGATGTCAATTTAAATCCCGATTTGGCCTCCTGCTGTAGAGGATTAATAGGTTAACATTTCAGTGAACTGGGGAGAGAAGACAATGGCAGGTTCTGAGCATGCCCAGTTGTTTATTTATGAGTTCCAGTTTTTGCTTCATTGAGCCCCCTAACACCATTCTCCCTTCTCCCCTCTTCAATGGCTGAATTGTGGTCTCTGGTCCTCTACAACTCCCACCTTGCTTCCTTCCCTTCCTTAGCTGCATACTCTGTAAGGTCAGATCCAGTTGTATCCTGGAGATGCTGAGCCAGCCTCCAGTCTAGCTGATGTTTTCTCTAACAGTGCTCATTATTAAGCTTCCACCTGCCAGTCAACAGCACCAGTAATGTGACCCAGACGCTTTATTAGTGAGAACCAGGGATGCTGCCTGCTCTTTAATTTGGCCGCTCTTGGAGCAGCATCCACATACACCACATATACACGGAGCCTTTTAGGGGCCACGAGAGCAGCACTGTGTAGAGAGAAGCAGACCTAGGGGCATGCAGTCTAGGTTTGGTCCCATGAATAGCCTTCAACTCACCGTCCGTGAGACCTTGAACACTCAGACTGGGGGCTGCTCCCTGGCGCATGCTGCCACTGGCACAAGGGGCTGTCTCATCTGATGCCCTTATGAGTGCTGCCTTTGTTTCCTGTGTGGTCAGCAAGGAGTCCAGGGTCAATGGAAACTTTGTAACCAAGGCTCCCGTCTCTGTGGCCATCTGTGCTGTGCAGCACAAACTTGGGCCACTCTCTAAGGCCTCACGTGGAAAGGTGAAAGCAGCCAGGTGTGGCTGTATTTTCAGTACTCTGGAAGCAGAAACAGGAGAATCAGAAGTTCAAGGCCATCTCCAAGTGCACACAGCTTTTGAGCTCCGTAAGATCCTGATTACAACCAAAAGCTGGCCCATGGTATGACCCAGTAGGTAAAGCTACTTGCTGCCAAGCCCAGTGACCTGCGTTTCATATGGATGAGAGAGAGAACCCACCTCCTGCAGGCTTATCTCTGATCAACTCAGGCGTGCTGGACCATGTCCCCTCCCACCCCCAGTAAATAAATACTGGAGAAAAGGCGACAACAAATTAAAACAAAGCTAGCAGATAGTTCTTATAGTACTTAGTACTCAGTACTTAGTTATGAGCCCCCCCACCCCCAGCTAGAGGAATATTTCTGGAAAATTTTGAGGAGAAAACCAGGTTGGATGGTCTCTTGGTGACTCTGGGAAGGAACGGATGTTTACTTTTCATTCCGGTCTCTCTGTCATCTGTATCCAGATGGCGAGTGTGAGTCCTAGAAGGGACAGTGTGGCCGCATGAGACAGTCACCCCAACACTGTTCTTGCCATGGCTGCTTCTCATTCCCGGCCTCTCTTCTGCCAATGAAACATTTAACGGAGGTTTGTTCTTTCTTACCTCGTCTCCGGTCTCCTACCTTTTAGGATCTTCCCCATTTCTGCTAGGATGGACTCATTTTGGGCTATTCTGGGATATATACCCTGTTCTTTCTGAGCTCCAATAATCCTGTCGCCGTGGACAGAGATTGCTCATGTTGTGATAGCAAGCTGCTCCTTGGCTCTAGGATCCTGCTCTCGAGTCAAGGTCAGTACCTTCACACTACAAGTTCTTCGGGTACTGTGATTTTAGGGCTTCATGTTGTAAGAATGCAGAAACAGCCAAGGGTCCACTCATAAGTAAAGAGAAAGGGGGGAAAAAGAAACCAGACTGTGTTCATCACAGGAACACCCCTCTTGCCCTGGTTTTGTTTGCTTGCTTGTTTCCTGGAGTGTTTTTAGTAGGGTGCAAAGTTCCAGTAGTCTAGAAATGTGTTTCTGAGATCAATATACATTGCTGAAGTATGGAAAATACAGCTTCTCCACATCGCAGTGCTGGCTGGTTTGGTGGAAGGTGGAGTATCCACCTTCTGAACCCAGGTTTGTCGGTAAAGCTACCTCCTTCAGGTAGGTGAGCATGGCTCCTGTTCTCTGTTATGGCCACATTACTTGTGAACTGCAGCCCTGCGTTCCTCTAGGACAGCGTGTGGGAGGGACACACCACCACTAGTTTTGACTATTTATCATCAGCCCTGGACAGTCCTGGGGTGGAGGTCACCCATGTTCAGTTGAACGAGTTTCTGACTTTAAAGTTCCTTTTAGGTGGTGCAGGTGAACTTTAAGATCGTTACAGATGTCATCCTGGTTGGTCAGATTGCAGGAATGATGGATGGGTCAGTTAGGGTTGGGGTAAGGTCATAGACTCATCAGCAGCTCCATCACCATGTAGGATCCAGCCCTTTGGGCAACACACTACATCCCCTAGTCCTGAAATTCCTTGCGGTCCTTGAAAAGAAGCCCTACCTTCTCCCTTGGGCAGGTCCCAGATCCTCCCAGCCCATCCACACTGAGTCTAGAGTTCACTAGGTTTCTTGTGGGCCAGTGTGTGAAAGGTGCCCGTAGGCCTCCCAGAATTCTGGGCAGCCTTCCTAGCTCATGACCCCAAGGCAGCTGGACACCTAGGAAGTAATTGTGGTGTGACTAGTTTTAGAGACAAGAGCTCACTGTGTAACTCAGGCTAACCTTGAACCTGCTCTGCAGCTAGAGCATATTTTAAGGAACAGAATCAAGTTAAGTTTCCATCTGGAACCATTATCAACTGCCTTTGCGAATCTGTGGAGAATTTGAGAATTTGTGTATCCATACCTTCGGTACAGATACAATTCCCTGCTCTCATACACTGAGAGAGTCATGAGTAGCACCTTTATTCCTGTATGTGGGTTAGATTCAGTGTATGGCTGCCACCATGGACAGCCAGATCATATGGTGCAATCTCAATAAAGAAAGGATGACTCTGCGTCAAATCTTGAGACACCAGTTTCTCTATGCCGATGGCTGATAACACTGTGCTGTCTGATTGGACAGCATGCTAGTTTCATCCGCAGGAAATTTGTTTTCAGACAGGAAAGGATGGGCCAGAGTGAAGATGAATTCCTACCTTCTTGACTTTTTTCTCCCAGTGTTCCTGTAAAGACAGATCACTATTTAAAGAGCAGGAGAACCTAAGATCGTCATCTGAATGGAGCCGCTGGGTTCTTAGTCTTTGGGATGTCTTAGGGAAAATGTCACCAGGCTGGAGACAGGAAAAAAAAAATGCCCGATTTCAAAAATTCAGGAGTGTAAAGGCCAGAACTGTAGTTCAGGAAAATGCTAGACCCTTCCCTGGACCAGCACTGCACATGCTGGAACTAAATCCAGATGAGTTGAGTTCCTTTATGCCATCAGGGCTGTTATTGGTGAGTCATTTGAGACGATGCCAAAGCAAGGGAGTTGTTTCTGTATCAGTGTTTGACAGACTGAGTCACCTGCTAACAACCTGTATGTACGGTGAAAAATCAGAGCTTGGGAGGCCGGCACATGGAGAGCCAGGCTTCTCTCTGCTTCCCCTAAGGACCAGACAATGGGACAAGGTTGTCTTGGCCCGTTCTCTCTCTCCCACTGTTTGCAATCTTTCTGGTCCTTTTGTATCTATGTGAAGCCTTGGACTTCTCATACTCAAAGATTTCATCTTGATGTTGGAATTTCAATCGTTTAAGATGTTGTCTTCCTTCCTTGCACTGGTTCACTTATTTACTACATTGGTTTTGTTTTACTGTACGCACGTGTGCGCACACACGTATGTGTATGTGTGTGTTGGTATGCGCATGCACATGCATGAACATGCGCGCACATGCGTGAACATACCATGGCACACATACAGTCAGAGAACAATATATGAGCATTGATTCTCTCCTTCCACCGTGGGGGTTCTGAGGAGCAAACTCAGACTGTTATGCCTAATAGCACGTTATTCCCTTTCCCTCTAAGTCAGAGGTTCTCAACCTTCCTAAAGCTGGGACTTTTTAATTCAGTTCCTCATGTCATGGTGACTCACAGCCGTAAAATTGTTTTCATCGCTAATTCGTAACTAATTTTGCTACTGTTATGAATCATAATATAAATACCTGTGTTTTCTGATGGCCTTAAAGGACTCCTGTGAAAAAAACCATTTATCCTACAAAGGGGCCATGATCTACAGGTCAAGAACGGGTGCTCTAAGTAATGTCGCTGGCTCTCATTTAAAAGTTTTTACAGCTTTATGGAGATAAGATTTTTTTTTCCACCATAAAGTACAGCCATTTATAGTGTACGGTTTATTGAGTTTGGATAAATAATGTCCTTACTATGAAGCTATCACCCAAACCCAGCTTAGAACTTTGTTACTCTCTAAATCCCTTGTACCCATCAGTTGATCCTTCCTTAGATTTCTGGGTTCAAACCACCAAGGGCCCAGGTTCTAATTCTATTTGTGCCTTTTTTGAGCTATTGCATGCCAGTGAGCCAACTCTGTCTTATTCTGATTCTAGCTCAATTCATGCAGCAGGACATCTTTGGGGTCCACCATATTTTGCATGGCCTGATACTTGCTTCTTTAGCCATGATAAGCAGTACCACAGTACAGGTATTTCATATCTCAGTTGGTTGTTCAGTAGATAGTTTATGTCCGGAGTTGATTTAGTGTTTACCTAATTGTAATTTTACTGCCTTTATCTCTTATCCAGAATTATATTAGAAGCAAGCTGTGGTTGTTTGAATAGGTTCAGCCACCTGGAGACTCATGGTTGGAAGAGTTGGCCCACAGGAAGTGACACTATTAGGAGGTGTGTCCTTGTTGGAGTAGGTGTGGCCTTGTTAAAGGGGGTGTGTCACTGTGGGGATGGGCTTTGAGGTCTCATATATATGCCCAAATCTGGCCAGAATGAGTCTTCTGGCTGGTTTTGGATCAAGATGTAGAACTCTCTCTAGCACCATGCCTGTCTGGACCCTGCAGTGCTTCCAGCCACGATGATAATGGACCCAACCTCTAAAACTGTAACCCAGCCCCAATTAAATGTTGTCCTTTATAAGGGTTGCCTTAGTCATGGTGTCTCTTCACAGCGATGGAACCCTAACTACGACAGAAGTCCCACTCACTTTGGCACTTCACCTCCACCCTAGCACCTTTGTAGAAGACAAGCATTTCTTTACTGAGGGCTGTGAGGGACAGCTGGAGCAGCTTCCTCTATAGAGCCACTGTGGAGGTCATCAGACTTCAACAATTTTTGTTGTTGTACCTTATTGGCTTGTGAGTTGGGGTCTCATATAGTCCAGTCCATGTCTTAGTCAGGGTTTCTATTCCTTCACAAACATCATGATCAAGAACAAGTTGGGGAGGAAAGGGTTTATTCAGCTTATTCGTCCACATTGCTTTTTATCACCAAAGGAAGTCAGCACAGGAACTCACAGGGCAGGAACTTGGAGACAGGAGCTGATGCAATGGCCATGGAGGGATGTTCCTAGTATACTGGTTTGCTTCCCTTGGCTTGCTCAGCTTGCTTGCTTATAGAACCCAAGACTACCAGCCCAGGGATGGCACCACCCACAATGGGCTGGGCCTGCCCCTTGGCCCCCTCCCCCCTTTATCACTAATTGAGAAAATGCCTTACAGCTGGATCTCATGGAGGCATTTCCTCAAAGGGAGGCTCCATTCTCCGTGATAACTCCAGCTTGCATCAAGTTGATACACAAAATTGGCCAGTACAGACCAGGCTGGTCTTGAACTTTTTATGTAGCTAAAAATGTTCCTTTTGCCTTTACTTCCTGGGTGTTGACATTATACATATGACACCATTCCCAAATATTCAACAGCATGCTTTGAGTTTGATGCTATAGGTAGACTTCTGGGGAAGCGGGAAGTCTTCCAGACATAAAACTGGAAAAGGGGGACAATGGTTTTCAACTTCTATTTGGGGGCCAATTTAGCTCCTAGCCAGTATGTATAAACACATTTCTTCTCCGTTATTTACCTCTCTGCTGGGAACCCATGCTTCCTCAGTGTCTCTTGTGTGCCACCATCACTGGCCCTAGGGAGCTGATTCAGTGACTTTGGCCATCAGGAGGCAGCCTCCTCTCTTGTCCTTTCTCTCACATATTTGAGTCATGAGTGTCTTGTGAGTTGCACCCTGGTGAGTCTGGTGAATACTGTCACCCATTGCATTCATTTGTGAGTACCGCTTTTACCATGGGGGACAGCAGAGAATTGAATCTCAGGTTTTCAGAGTGGCCTTTCATGAAGGGAAACAGTCCTGTGACCTGGCCAAGTTTTCCGTTGAGACTTCTTGCCAAGCCTGGTTTTTCTCAATGGAGGCAATTGCTGCTTGGCACCCAGGCCTCTGCTTGGCTCACTCATTGGTGGCCTGGCTGCAGAGTCACAGGGACGTTACCACAGCCTTTCCCACCTGCTGGCTGTGCTCAGGGTCAGGGTGGTGTCGAATCAACATTTGTTTCTGCTGCAGTTTCACAGAGGTTGAGTGAGTGTAGGAAGGTATAGTTTACTCCCCAAAGGTGCCTCGACAGTGTTGACATCCATCAGGGCTCTTGCTATGTCATGGCTAAGGATGGATGCCTTCTCCCCGGTAACTGGAATTCCCTCAGTTCTTTCTGCATGAGGCTTCATTCATTTGCTTTGTTTAACTAACATGCTAAACCATATCTGCCCACTTCTCCACGTGGACCTAAACCACTTGTGCTTATGGCTTGTCTTCTATAAGACCAGTGGAGTATGTGTATGTATGTATACATGTGTGCATGTGTGTGCAATATCCAGAGGTTGACATCAACTATTTCTTTCTTTGCTTGCTTCTCAACCTTAATTTCTTGAGACAGGGTCTCTTAGTGAACCTGGGGTGTGTTCATTACTCCAGGCTGGCTGGCCAGCAACTCTGGAGACCTATCTGTGTTCTCCTCCCCAGCACTGGGTCTGCAGGCGCACACTGCTGGATCTGCCTCTTCTGTGAGTGCTGGAGCTGTGAACTCAGGTCCTCACACCTATGTGGCTCGTACACCTCTAAGCCATCTTCCCATTGGAGCTCTGGAACATCTATGGATCACATGTGACGTCAGCTGTTTTAGCACTGCCCTCCAGAGAGCAACAATGGCCTGTGGCATGCTCTACCACTTGAGAAGTTTGGGAGATATAGTCACTTGTGTTTCTAGAGCCTCGAAGCTGCCAGAATTTGCTTTCTTAGAAATGGAGTTCTGAGAAGAGCGGGAACTGTAGCCAGAACAGGCTTGCTTTCAGCACTGAACTCAGTGCTGCTTTCATTCTGGCCATTGGGCAATGATCTTTAATGAAATTCCTATTAGCCTAGGGCTCAGGGCCAAGGCTTAGGAGAGGAAGTTCTAAGTCCTTTCAGTAAACCTCAGGATTTGCTAAATCATACCACTGAGACAGTGCCCAAGGTTCTGGAAGAAGCCTTTTCCCTCTGTGCTTTGACCCTCAGTTACTGTGAGCAGGAGAGTGCTGTTAAGCACACAGTAGGTGCTGCATAAATGTTAGTTCTACTGCATGTGGATGCAGACATACATAACCATCCATAGTATTTCCACCAATACTCTTAGTTTGTCTTCTCAGTGGTTTCGTGAGTCAGGTCAGGAAGAAGGATGAAAGGGGAAGCAAAGGTCTGAGAGGTCTGTCTTAAGGACAGACAGCACGGAGTGAGCGGCTGAAGAAATCAAGTCTGAGAACTTCTCTGGGCCTTCATTCTTTTTTTTTTTTTCCGAGACAGGGTTTCTCTGTGTAGCCCTGGATGTCCTGGAACTCACTCTGTAGACCAGGCTAGCCTAGAACTCAGAAATCCACCTGCCTCTGCCTCCCAAGTGCTGGGATTAAAGACATGCGCCGCCCCCCCCCCTCCCACACACAGCCTGGGCCTTCATTCTTTACCTGCAAAATGTACATTTGAATAAACCGAGGATAAATCACAAAACTGGTTGCCTGCCAAGTGATGGCTATAAACTTGCTCATGAATGTTAGTTAAAAATGCATTGTGAGGGGTTGAGGCTCATCAGTAAAAGCACTGGCACTGAATTTGGTTCTCAGCACCCATAGGGCAGCTCACAACCACCTGTGACATCAGTTCTGGGGGATCCAATGCCATCTTCTTACTCCTTCAGGGACTGTATAGCTATGGTGCACCACACACATGCACACACACAGATATAGTAAATATTTTTAAAGTCACTGTAAATCTTTGAGCCTTAAAAATTTAAATATATTAACTAAATGATAGGTAGTCTTGGGAAATTAATTGGGAAACAGAGAAAAGCAAGAAGGAAATGAATGAGCTCATTAATATGCAAGATCCCCTGGAGTGTGGCTTTTTAAAGAGGAAATTGTTAATGTGTGGTAAAGTTGGAGCTGTGCACATCACGATGACACAGTGATTCCGGGCCCAACGTTCAATCTGGCATTTCCCATGGCAGTGGGGGAAAAAAAGGAAATATTCACCAACATGGGAAGAGATTTTACTGAAATCCTTCTGAAGACTATTCTATTGTTAAAATACTAGACAGGCTGTGGAGATGGCTAAGTGGTTAAGTCACTTCGTGTGTGAGTATGAGGACCACATTTTGGATCCTCAGAATCCATGCAAATGTGGTCCGTGTGGTGACCCACGGGGAACTCGGAGACTGGGCTTCCCCAGAGCCAGCTAGTTAGGGAAATGCCCTAGGTTGGATTGAGGAACCTTCCACATTGAATAAGGTGGAGGAACAGCAACACTAATTCCCAATATCAACCTCAGATCTCACAGGAATCCCCACACACATGTGCCCATACGCATACAAAACAACTGGAGCTGGGCAGGTGAAAATTTAAAAACAGAAGACAGGGTTAAACTATGGAAAAGGTAGGTTAGAAAAGTGACTGTTTCCTCTTTTTTCTGTAGGCTGAGAAATCAGAGTGGAAAGGATAGCTTTCTATGCTTAAAAATGGTGAAAAATGAGAGGTTATTTTTCCGCTGCTGGTGAAATGGGCCAATTTAAACCAGGTTAGATTATATTAAAGGCAGGTTTATTGAGAAGCTGCTCTCAGGTGGGGGGAGTTCACTGGCCCTAAGGACCGAGGCCAGGGAAAGATGGGAGGGGTAGGGGTAAGGGGGTTGCTAGCAGAAAGAGAAGAGGACAAGAGGGGAAAGACCAAAATGTCTGGATTATATGGGGAAGGGCCTCTGGCGAAAGGCAGCCCAACCCCTGGGCTGAAAAGTTAGGTAGGGTTGGGAGGCAGAGTTTGCTGAGGGGTGCTGGGAGAACCTGGAGGCCAGGTCTGCTTTGGTATGTAAAGTATGTACCTCAGTCCTTTGTCTCCAGGTCCTGAAACCAAACAAAAACAGCATCCTTTTTACTTCATAATGGGCTAAAGCTCCCTAGAGTCCCAAATAAAAGTTAACAAACTAAAAAATGGATGTTATAGATAAACATACAAAGAACTTAGTTTTTGATTTTTGAAACAGGGTCTCTTTATTCAACTCTGGCCGTCTTGGAACTCACTATGTAGACTAGGCTAGCCTTGAACTTAAAGATATCATCCTGCTTCTCTGCCTCTGCCTCCCCGTGTTGAGGCAAGACATTAATGGGCATCAGAATTCAGAGTTCAAAGCCAGCCTGGCTACACTGCCTCAACAGAACACAAAGTAATTGAAACACAAGATACAAGTTTTAAGGTATGAAGAAGTCAGGCATTCACTATTGTTGCCAGTAACCAGGAGAACAGTTACATTATCATAAAAAGTATTTGGACAGTGTTCACTGGACACTTTTTAAAAAAAAGATTTACTTATTATTATATCTACGTACACTGTAGCTGTCTTCAGACACATCAGAAGAGGGCGTCAGATCTCATTACGGATGGTTGTGAGCCACCATGTGGTTGCTGGGAATTGAACTCAGGACCTCAGGTTAAGAGCAGTCAGTGCTTTTAACTTAACCACTGAGCCATCTCTCCAGTCCCTCACTGGACACTTTCAAATTATTGTTTTTCAAACCTACAGACCTGAAAGACATAGCCCAAAAAAACAGGGGAAAGAAAACCTTTATGTCTACAATGTTGACCACTTCATTATTTATTCTTGAAAAACAAAAATGAAAATAAAGCTGAGTGAGGAAGTGCATTCTTTTAGGTTCAGGACTGGAGATCCCAGAGTTCAGGGCCAGCCTGGGCTACATAGTGAGTTCCAAGTTATCCTGGGCTATAAGGCAAAGTTGTCTCATAAAAGAAAGGAAAAGAGAAGAAAAGCTTAAATACACAATGACAAAACAGCTAGGTAGTAGTAATTCAGCTAGCCTAGTGGACTGCCACATGGACACATGAACAGTTATATATTATGGTTAAAGAAAGAACATTTCAATTACTTAAACAGTATTTAAACACAAGATTGTAACTATGTTTTAAAAACAAAACCTCCCCTGCAATGGGTTATTTGGTGAAGAACAAAACAAAGTCTTCTAAAAACAAAACAAAACAAAACAAAACAATAAAACAGAAGAAACGAAGCCCAAATGTGGTTAGTGTGCTCCAGGTAGATAGATGCTGGTTCTGTGTCTTAACTTAGAGCTTTGCAAGTTCCCTAGTGTGTGTGTGTGTGTGTGTGTGTGTGTGTGTGTGTGTGTGTGTGTGTGTGTTACCATAAGAATGGGAATAATTTCATGATTTGGTAAATGACTCCCACAAATAGTACTGAATCCTTTGCTTTCCCCAGAACTATTTGTATTTTAATGAAAAGCTCTTTTTTAAAGGGTGAGTCTGTCAGCTGTGAGTTCCTTCCTCTATCTAGTATCTGCGTGCAGCTCCCTGCTGGGGTTTAAATAGCTCATTTGCTTTCATGTGAGCCACAGTTGAGTATGTTTGATAGATGGCTTTGCTACCTTTGCCCTGCCTCGAAGAGGCTCTTTATGCCGCCTGCAAGGTGTGCCTGAACAGAGGACAGTCCTATGGGTTTGTCTGCTGGCCTTTGGAAGCAGGCACTGTGAGGAGGCCTCTGCTTCGTGCTCCCTGCAGTAGCAAGGGAACAGAGGGGTCCATCTATCCCTGCTGCTGCTTTTAGGTTCTTTCGAAATTCAGAGTGGTCCACACAGAAATTGAATTCCACTAAATCATCTAGAAATTGGGATTTAATCAACATTTATTGAGGATCTGTGTGCTCTGTGAGAGGTGGAAGGGGTGGGAGTCTGTCCAGGCTGGACATATGACTTGTAAACACTTTAGTTTGTTGGATGCCATTTCTAGCCTCTGCAAACCCCAGGAAGGGCCCCGTTAGAACCAGAAGGCTAATGTAATATCTGTAAAAAGCAACTACTCAAATCAATTTAAAAATTTTTAAATTACATTTAGGTGTGTGTGCACATTACATAGAGGAACACCATATGGCATATGTAGAGGTCAAAGGACCATTCGCAGAAGCGGTCCTCTCTTTCCACCATGTGGGTCCCCAGAGTTAACTCAGGTTGTCTGGCTTGGTGGCAAGCTGTTTTACCCGCTGCTCTGTCTTTGGGGCCCAAAGCGATGAATTTTGTTTGATTTGGCTTTACTGATTTATTTCTTTTGAAGGTAGCAAACAAAATAATGTGTTTCATCAGGATGCTTTCATACATCTCTATCAATGAATTTTTTTTAACTTAATGAATGAAACTCCAAAGACAGACAACGTATTGAGAATGAATAAACTTATCAATGAGTGAACAAATGAATGAGTGAGTGAATGAGTGTGTACCTTAAGAAACCCATCCTGGGCTCCTCTTAGGAACTGGTATATCATCACCACTTCATGAAGTATCTGTACGGCTCCTGAACTGTAGGACTGAAGGAAGGGCAGGGAATGTGAAAGTCCTGTTCCGTGCTTTGTCATCGCTATTGGTATTAATGAAGCTTTTCGAGGAACAGCCAGTCCGCAGTGACCCCGAAGCATTTTTCAGACCTGAGTGCTTTGATACGCTTGTGGCTGTGTTTCAGAGCTGTCTAGAAACAAGGGTACTGTAAGTCAACTTATTTTGGGCACTCACAGCCAGCATTTCTGTCCCTAATAAATGATTCATGTCAGAGAAGCACCTAAGTGCATTTGTGATTTAGTGAGACTCTTCAGATCCATTATGCTAGACTCTACTCAGGGAAATGGCCTGGGTTCATTTGACATCCCTGTATATGAAAATCAAAGCAAAAAAAATATTTTTTTTAAAGGTAGTTATATTGATTTCCCACTGACCCCACTGTCTTTACCAGAAAATAAAGATTGGTACTGGCAGTCTGTCCAAGAATTCAGGAGTCAAGGGCACCTCATGGACAGAGCCGGGGAGAGAGAAGAAGAGCCTAGTTACTGGTACCTGGGATGCAGAAAGGAGATAACTGCCTATTCCCTCTGAACCAGCCTTTCTGGACAGAGCATCCCTGGGTCACCCACTGAAGACAAACTCCCGTGTCACCATGGAACCATCACTGAACTTTCCTCTGATTCTTTGTCTGGTTATCTGTCACTCCAGGACAAACGCAAGTTAATTTCCACAAACCCAAACATGAGGGCCATGTAGACAAATGGCCCCGTACCTCATTTTCTGAGCCATGAAACTAGGACTTAGAATAGGGGATCTGCAGTTTGCCCACAGAGATTCTGCCCAGCCTGGACTACTCTTAAGGGCATGGGAGGTCAGTATTTTCTGCTGATGGGTGAGGAAGCTAAGATTTGGTGCAGAAGGCCAAGAGTCAAATTCACATGCCTTGACTCTAGGTTTTCACTTCTTCCCGGCACTTATTTATCCCTACACAGAGCCTATTCCTAGGCTCCCAGGTAGCACACAACTCAAAATAAACCTCTTCTTAATGCTGTCTGGGACATTTCACGAAGCCCATTGGTTTGTACAGTGTCTCCTGCCTATGTGGTGAGTGAATGAGTGTGTACCTTAAGAAACCCATCCTGGGCTCCTCTTAGGAACTGGTATATCATCACCGCTCTGAGGCCTCTGAGCTGTGGTTCTTTTTACTTCAGGTCTGAGAAGATCTCCATAGGGCTGGAAGTTGGGCCCTGTATACATGTATATATGGTTGACCATCCCTGTTGGTTTTCAGCCACGCCATGTGATCACAGATGCTTTATCCTGTGTGACATGGCAGTCCTAATAGAGTATTTGGCCCAGACAGACTGGATGGGTGGGACCGGTTCAGAAAGAGGCAACATGCAATCCCACCAGCTTTACAAGGTACAGAGGGGTTTGTCCACCTCTGGTGGCTGAGGTTGTCTCCCCCAGGGTCCAGTCTTCCTGTGCATCACAAAGCAGCCGTGCATGTCTGGGTTTGGCCTTAGAGTCTGGATTTAAAAATTACAGAGAACCGAAAGGATTATGGTTAATGCCTTTCCCCATAGTCATAAAAAATGGGCTAGAGACATGGCTCAGCATTTAAGAGCTCTCGCTGCTCTTGCAGCAGACCCGGGTTTGAGTCCCAGCACCCACGTGACCACTCATAACTGTCTGTAGCTCCAGTTCCAGGCCTTCTGAAGCCAACTTCTGACCTCTTTGGATATCAGGCATATGTGATGCACAGACATATATGGAGGCAAAATGCCCACACACATACAATAAAATCATTTTAAAAAATACTATATGATAAAATAAATTCACAGAAATTTCTAGCTAAGTTTTGAATTTTTCCGTAAGTCCTAATTTTAGGACAAGACGAGGAAAAATCTTACAAAGCCAAACTGATGGTCAGAGGCACAAGAAGAAAGATTAGTAAGAAAAAGATCTGAGTTAAGAATCCTTTGGCTGGGGCTGGAGAGATGGCTCAGTGGTTAAGAGCACCGACTGCTTTTCTAAAGGTCCTGAGTTCAAATCCCAGCAACCACATGGTGGTTCACAACCACCTGTAATAAAATCTGACACCCTCTTCTGGAGTGTCTGGATACAGCTACAATGTAATCGATTGTAATATAATAAATAAACATATTATTAATACATTATATATTTTAATATATAAGAATATATAAAATAATTTATATTATAATAATATATAATATTATATAATTATATTATTATACATTATAATAATATATTAATTAATCAATATATTCTATTCTATTATATAATATATAAGAATATATAATATACTATAATATTATATTTAATATATTAATATATAATAAATAAATAAATATTAAAAAAATAATCCTTTGGCTGAAATGGCTGAGATGGCAAAAGTTTTGATTTATATTTTAGTTTTGGTTTTGGAGATATTTGCATATACATGATGGGATGTCTCAGATATCGGACCTAAGTCTAAACTTGAAAATCTTTTTTTGTTGTTTTGGTTTTTTTGGGGGGGACAGGGTTTCTTTGTATATCCCTGGCTGTCCTGGAACTCATTCTGTAGAGCAGACCGGCCTCAAACTCAGAAATCCACTTGTCTCTGCCTCCCAAGTGCTGGGATTAAAGTTGTGTGCCACCACTGCCGGGCTTAAACTTGAAATTCTTGTGTGTCTCGTGTTCTTTGCAAACAGTCAGAAGGTGATCTTATACAATACTTTTAATGATGCTGTGCATGAAACAATTCCTGGAGAGATGTTGGGACTTTGATGCATTTTGTATTTAGATTTTCAAAGGATGCTTATCCTATAGTTAAGCCATTTGGGGAGTTATAGGGAGGCAGAGGTGAAGGAAAAGAGGAAGGCTGTCTATGGCAGGGGTGAGGCTAGGGTGTGTCCTGTCTGTCACTGATGCTGAAGATTGTAACTCCATTAGCGGATGTGGCACTCCAGGAATGTGCCTATCTGCAGCTGTATGGAGGACCTCGTGGGAAGGACAGCAGTGACCCCCAGCAAGGCTGCTAGTCCGGATCATGGCATCTCAGTGATAGCACGGGTAGACATGAAGGTCCGTGGTGAGGTGAATCAAGTGCTCCATTTTCAGTACCAAATAATGATACCATCTTCATGGCTACTTCTCTAGACCCTGAGACGGGGTGGTCAGGCCACTTTCTCACTTTGATGGCTCCCAGTGGAGGATGTGATTCTACCTTTCATGTTCCTCAGCCTCCTTCATGTTCCCACCATGGCAGGCTTAGGACCTTCCAACTAAGGTCACTGCTACATGGTGGTTGTCATGAAGATCATGCCCACATACAGTTCAAGTTCAATATTTGTGCTGCTTCCCCTTCAGTATTTCAAACAATCATCTCTTGCAAGGCAGAAACAAGGAAACGCCCATCCATTTAGAAGGTGAATTTTCCTTTCTAAATTTCAGGTTTTTGGTTTTATGCTATGGGAACCTACTTTTTTTTCTCCAATCTTTCATGAACTCCACATACTTTTAAAATATACATGCTGCCCAGGCTTGCGAGTTGGCTCAGTGGGTAAAGAACCTGAGTTCAGCATCCATATCTAAAAGTGGACATGGTAGCACGTGCCTATAACCCTAGATTCAGGAGGTTGGAGAAGGAAGAATCCGGGGTCTCACTAGCTAGCCAGTCTAGCTAAGCAGGGGCTTCTGGCTCAGTGCATGACTCTATCTGGGAAAATAAGGCAGGTGTATTCAGACACAGACATCTGGCCTCCACAGGTCCCAGACACTGTGTATTTTATACTTTTAATTGGGCATCTTTTAAAATAGCTGTTGGCGATGAGACCAGCCAACTGGCTTCCCCAGGCTGGGTGTAAACATTGTGGTCAGCACCCTCAAGTGCTCGGTGACATGGGGAGAGCAGGGTTGTGATTGAAGACCGTGAGCATCCTGCCTGGAAGGACGGCATGTCTGGGGTGCTCTGAGACTGAATGGCAAGGACAATAGCTCAAAAACTCACCATCAACCCATCTCAGACATGGGACCAAGTGATGGAGATCTGGGGTGCTGAAGATGCTCATGGTGGAGGGGGGTCCTGTGATGTTGAAGATGTTCGTGGTGAGGTTACCATCTGGGGCCTCTTTATTTAAAGGGAGTGTTGCAGTAATTAAAAGCACGAGGCCTGGTCCAAACGTGGCTCCCCATCTGCCCCTCCCCTCATTTTACCTTCAGCTAGTCTATGGAAATCTGTCTATATGCACTCAGAGGATGCTGCTCCCCTGGTGGGCCTGTGTGACAATGACAGAGCGTGAATCATTTGTTGTACCCAACAGACCCCACTGGCTCTTCTTGAGAGCTGCGATGTTTCACCATGAGAAGTTGGCCAGAGAATGTTTAACCGTGTTTTCTTTACCTGCTGCTGTGCAGCTGTAATTCCTGCCCAGGGAGGCTGAGACATGAAGATTCTCTATGCTTGGAGCCGGTCAGGCACTACTTAGTGAGTTCTTGGATGTGGTGTGAGACCCTGCCTCAAAAGAAAGAAAGAGACAGAGAGAGGAAGGGAGGGAGGAAGGGAGGGAGGGAGGGAGGGAGGGAGGGAGGAAAGAAAGAAGAGGGAGGGAGAAGAGAGAGTGAGAAAGGGTCTAAGGGGTAGTTAGCATATAGAGGTGATTGTCATACAAACCTGACCAACTTGACCATCCCCAGAACCCATATTAAAGGATGGAAAATTGTCTCACAAACTCATCCTCTGACCTCCACATGTATATTCATATTCTCTCTCTCTGTCTCTCTCTCTCTCTGTCTCTCTCTCTCTCTGTCTCTCTCTCTCTGTCTCTCTCTCTCTGTCTCTCTCTCTGTCTCTGTCTCTCTCTTTCTCCCCCCATCTGTCTGCCTTCTCTCCCTCTCCCCATCTTCCTCTTTCCCTCTCCCTCTCCCCTCCCCTCCTTCTCTCTCTACCTCCCTCCCTTTTCTCCTTCCCTTTCTTCTCCTTTCCTTCCCATCCTGCCCCCACCATGTCCCTTCAATAAAAGAAAAGCAATATTTCTGTCTGTATTTTTTCTCCTGTTACTCATCTATTTTTCTGAGTTTTTCGTTTCCTTGGATATAAAGCTCTGCATATTTATTTTTCTCCTGTAAGCTGCTCAGAACTATTAAATATAAACATAGAGGTATATTTTCTGTGTCTTAGGTTTTCACTGCCCTGTAATTAGATTCTGGAGAAGGATGAAGGGCTGTTCATTAGAGGACATGATGAAGTCCAGAGTGATTCATGGGCTCTAGGGTTTGGCATTCTTAAATGGACATCGCGTACCATACAGAGAACTTGGACAGAGTCCTGTTCTATGAAACTTTAAAATAAGCTAATTTTACATAAGCATCTGCCAAACCATTAGACAATGATGATATTTTAATTGAAGAATATTTTGCTTCAAGATGGTCCTGTGGACGGTTAAATTCAGTCTAGAACACTTTCTCTCTGGTTTTGTTTTGGGACTTAGGCCAACATTGCTACAGAGACTCTCGAACCTAAACTTAGCCTGTTTGTCAGGGCTATGTGTTAGGTGGCTTGCTTGGGGTTGCACACGTTTCTTGCCGTCTTTGTACAGAATGGCTAAATTCATCCAGCTCAAGTGTACCCAGGGGTCAGAATGTTCTATACCCCAAAACAGCTTCACTCATTCCTCTCAGGCCGACACCAGTCTCCTCCCCATTGTCCCTGGCTGTCCTCTGCCCCACGGACCACAGATACTGACCTACCTAGAAACTGGATTTGTCAACTGTCCCCTCTTTAGCTGCGACCATCATTGCCAGCCCCCAAAGCTGTGCTTGCTCTCCTTTTTCTGGTCACTTGGGTCTCCTTGAGGACCTTCTCTGTAGGTGGGTGTTACGAGAGGGTTTGGAAAGCATCTGGGGACTTACCTGTGCCCATTTCTTCCTGAGGTGGTTACCTCGGGCCAGGCTCCAGGAAGGCTGGCGTTTGAGATTATGGTGTGTGTGTGTGGGGGGGGTGGGGATGAGCATGTGCACATATGTGGGATGTGAGGTATGTTTGTGCATGTGTGTCTGATGTATACACTCGTGTACTATGTGAGTACAGATATATGGGGTACATTGTGTATCTATATAAAGACATCTGCTGTTAACATTCTGGCTAGGCCTTCAGTGTTCTTTCTATATGTGATTTCAGAATTGTGATTATATATAATTCTATACTCTTGCCATTTAATATAGTGAAAATGGATCCTTTCCCTAGATATCTGCTATAGGAAAATTAATCTTCTCCTTGAGTTGAATCACGAGTGGTTGGTCTCATTGATCAGTCAAGCGGTGAGAAGATGCTTAGGGCCCTGCCTTGTGCTTGCTTGCAAAGAAGCCGAGTAGGTTTGTCCTGCCATAGAAGTCCCACTGTGCCTCAGTTCCTTCAGAATGGGGCATTATAGTTAACAGACAAGCAAGCTTTGTTTGGAATGTAGCCTTCAGTTTCTGTGTTCCCTCTGTGTGTGTTTTGGACACTGTGCTGCATTTGGAGACTCCAGGTTCTTAGATGGTGCTAAGTTGGCTTGGAAAAATTCAGCAATTTTTGTTTTATTTTATTTTTTTTTTTGTTTTCAAGACAGGGTTTCTCTGTGTAATTCTTGTTGTCCTGGAACTTGCTCAGTAGACCAGGCTGGCCCTTGAACTCACAAATCCACTTGCCTCTGCCTCCCATGTGCTGGGATAGATAGATAGATAGATAGACAGATAGATGACTTAAAGATGAAACATATCCCCTAACCCCATTTTACACTCGGCCTCTCTTCCTGAGTGTGGCTGTCTTCATACCTTCTTCACAGCTGCAGATCCATAGGTGAGGCATAGTGCGTAGGTCCCCTAGTTGTTTAGGCTGCGTCTATGTTTAGAGATTAGCACAGTTCAGACTCTCCTGGGTAGAAGCTCCCTGTTTCTTCATTAATGTAGGCCCTCAGCAAATGAAACTATCTCCTTTAATTCGCATCCATAACCCTTGTCAAGAGTATGAAGGCCATGCGTGTGTAAGTGTGTGAGTGTGAGTTTGTGTGCACATGTGCATGTGCATGTGAGCGCACGAATGGGCACTTGTGTAGCTCAGTGCCTGGAAGCTTCATGTTAAACATGCTACCTGAGGAATCCAGCGATTTGGTACTTTCTGCTGCATTGTACTTTAACGTAAGGTTAGCAGCTCATGAAGGAGATGAAGTCATGTAAAGTTTATTAAATTTTATTTACTTTTATTTTATGTGCCTGGGTGTTTTGCCTGTGTGTATGTGTATGTGTGTGTGCACGTACACGCACATGCATGTGTGTGAATTTGTGTGTGCATGCTTGTATGTGTGTATACACGTCATGTGCATACAGTACCCACAGAACAGAACAGAGTGTCAGAATCTTTAGAATGGGAGTTACAGATGCTTGTGAGCCACAATGTGTGTGCTGGGAATTGAGCCAGGCCCTCTGTGGGAACAGCAAGTGCTATCTCACCAGCCTGGTCATTTGAGTTTCTGAGGTACATCATCACCCATCCCAAGTGCTACCGGGAAGCACAGATGAGAGGGAAAGTGTGAGAGGGATGGTTATCAGGACCTGCTTCGAGTCACACTGAGGAGACACGCCAGCATCTAAATAAACAATAAGGAGGAAGACAGCCCATCCCCAGCCCACAGCTTCCCCAGTAACGACCTTCTTCTGTCTCTCAGCTGCTCCCTCCTCCTCTGCATGTGTGCTCGGAAGTGAGAGAGCCTCCTCCTCATAGGCCTCAGGCGAGTATCTGAGAGGTGCTGTTCTCTTCGGCCCTCACAAGTGCCTGGATTAGAGGGTACCATTCTGATTTCACAGAGGAGTGGCTGAGCTCGGACTTGTGTCTGAGCTTCCAGGCTCAGATACTGGTCTCTGGTGCCCTGAACGCTCACCACTGTGGCCCCAGCTCCTTTACAGTCCAACATTTCCCTTGTCACTGATTGCTGCATGATCCCTCCTTTCTTTCTTCTTGGTAAGCAGCATGCATTTCCTCCATCACAGACAGGTAGACCTTTCCCCTTTCCCCTACACACTTGTCACTGGCCATTAACCTTCAAGAGCTGGGTCAGGGGTCAATCAAGTTCTGTTCCCATGAGCTAGGTCTCATTCTCATGGCAGACAAACCAGTAAAATATAGGTTTAAGCCATGACTCTTCCACCAGTCAAGCTACCTACCGTTAATGAATGGATGGCTGAGGATGAACCATAGAGGCAGAGGTGAGTTCAATCTATTTCTTCCTACCTGTTTGTCTGTCTGTCTATCTATCTATCTATCTATCTATCTATCTATCTATCTATCTATCTATCTATCTATTACCTATCTATCTATCTCTGTCATCTCTATTACCTATCATCTATATATCTATTCATTTATCTATTTACTCTCTATCACCTTTCATTTATCTACTACTATCACCTATCATCATTCTATATCTAACAATTTTTTTTTAAAGATTTATTTATTATTATATGCAAGTACACTGTTGCTATCTTCAGACACACTAGAGAAGGGCGTCAGATCTCATTACGGGTGGTTGTGAGCCACCATGTGGTTGCTGGGTTTGAACTCTGGACCTTTGGAAGAGCATTCAGTGCTCTTACCCACTGAGCCATCTTGCCCTATATCTACCAATCTTGATTTATAAATTATTTATCTATTGTGATTCTATCTATCTATCCATCCATCTATCTATCTATCTATCTATCTATCTATCTATCTATCTATCTATCCATCATCTATCATCTCTCTTCTCATAACTGACTCATGCTTGGGAAACTGATGGCTGAGAAGGGAATCTTGTGTTTTATAAAAAGAAAAGAAAAGAAAAAGAGTCAAGGATATATTTGATAGAGGTACGGTGAAGTGGAAGGGGGTACCTCTGCAGACCTATGCTGAGGCACCTCTTCGCCCTGAGGTACCAGCCATAAGAAGAAGAAGTAGGAGGGGCAAGAGGAGGGAGAGGAGAAAGAGGAGGAGGAGAAGAGGCCAGGCCATCCATGGACATGTGGAGAGAGGGGAAGTCAGAGAGGAGAAAGGGGTCAGGGAGCATTTTTCTTTACTTACAAAGTTAGAACTTAAAAATAGCTTCACAGTTATATGTTGATCTCTGAATTCCATAACTTTACTGCTTGGATATTCTCAGAAATAATATATGATTTGTCCTGCCTTTTCCTCATATGATGATACATTATTACAGTGGCTTTGATGGAATGATTGTCCACACAACATTCTAAGGGCTTCCAAGCTGAAAAAAAAATAAGCAAAGAATTTTGCAATGTTTTCTCCCTAGCTATTTTCATCTCTGCTCAGATATTTATACCATCTTATCTCAGCTTGCTGCAATATTGGCTAATTGCCACATTAGAAGAGAAAGCTCGCCAGGCGGTGGTGGTGCACACCTTTAATCCCAGCACTTGGAAGGCAGAGGCAGGTGGATTTCTGAGTTCGAGGCCAGCCTGGTCTACAGAGTGAGTTCCAGGACAGCCAGGGCTATACAGAGAAACCCTGTCTCAAAAAAACCAGAACCAAAACCAAAAGAAGAAGAAGGAGAAGGAGAAGAAGAAGAAGGAGAAGAAGAAGAAGAAGAAGAAGAAGAAGAAGAAGAAGAAGAAGAAGAAGAAGAAGAAGAAGAAGAAGAAGAAGAGGAAGAAGAAGAAGAAGAAGAAGAAGAAGAAGAAGAAGAAGAAGAAGAAGAAGAAGAAGAAGAAGAAGAAGAAGAAGAAGAAGAAGAAGAAGAAGAAGAAGAAGAAGAAGAAGAAGAAGAAGAAGAAGAAGAAGAAGAAGAAGAAGAAGAAGAAGAAGAGAAAGCTCTTCTTAATTCAGAATGGCTGGTCCCCCAAGCTATATCTGGAATTAACATTCATACCATCTTTTCCCACCTCTCTAAATGATTTCTCTCTCTTTCTCTCTCTTTCTCTCTCTCTCTCTCTCTCTCTCTCTCTCTCTCTCTCTTTTTCTCTCTCTCTCTCTCTCATATGAACTCTAAGACTAAAAGTTAGTGAACTGATTTAACAAACCCTGATCACCTTTCACCTGGTTCTTCAGGTGATTCCCTATTTATTTTTGCTTTTGTTTTACATATAAGCTTGATAAACTCTGTGTTAGCTCATTTTTCATGGCTATAATCCAATACTAGAAGCTGGTTTATGTGTCAACAAAAGAGGTTTTACTTAATTTTGAGGTCTCAGAGCATGCTGCTTACGTCTTCTTGGCTTTGGTGCAGGCCTTGCAGCGGGGATGACAGGCAGGGATGACGTAATCCTCAAAGTTCACCGGTGAAGACAGGAAACCAGAGAGCAAGAACTCTCCAGAGAACTAGCCTATTCTGTGAGATCCGAATTACTCTCTTCCAAGGGCAGTTCCCCTGTGACCTTGCCACCTTCCACCATACCCCACACTGAGCTCCAAGCATCTAGAACATGTCTTTGTTGAATAAACCTTGTCCAGACTATGGAAGTCAGCTTAAGTTCCATAGAGGTAAAAAAAAAAAAAAAAAAAAAAAAAAAAAAAAAAAAAAAAAAAAATTATCTCCCTTAGAATTTTGACTAAAATGGAGTAGCCAAGGTGGTGGATCATAGCTTTAAATCCAAGCTACCAAGGAAGCCCCCAAGTCTATATGGACACCCTGGCTATTAACAACCCAACCAAAAGAAACTAAGGCCTCTACGATCCTCTATGACTTAACTACATGCATGACCACCCTTAACCTCACCAACACCATATTGGACACCAGCTAGTGTGCCAGCAAAGATGTAACAGTCCTTGGAACTTAACAGTGGGAAAAGAAAACTTAAATTTCTCTTTCTCACCTACAAACCCATTAAGGAAGGCAGCATCTAATCCCCACCTGCCACTTACCAGCTGACTTCCTTTTCTGAGTGTCCAGTCTGAAAGGCAAAGGGTTTGTCAAATGTTGACAAATGTTAGACCCCTGGGACCCAAGGGTAGCCAGATTGTTTTGAAGCTGGTGCAGGAACAGCGACTAAGTTACTAACTGTTGGTATTGCCAGGCTGTAGGCTATGTAGATGCCCTGTATATGTGGCCACTAAAGTCAAGTTTAAGGGGAGCAAACTGCCAGTTCCATGCTGTAGTTATATAGAGAAAGAGAGACTGGGTGTGTTGAAACCATGTTGGGAGTTTTCATAGGCTAGAAATGACTGGGAGCAAAGTGTGGGAGGGGCCAAGGTGTGCCAATTACAGATTACAACCCAGACAGCCAGACCACAGCTCCTGTGACACCGAGGATAGATGTCTGCTATGTCAAGCTGACTGCTAAGAGATTGGACCAGCTCTCTCTGTACGTTTCTCTCTTTCCAGAAAGGTGTAGGCAGTGCACAGGATTGCAGGCACCTCCGTGAAATCCCTAGCAAGCATCGGCGAACCTTCCCTACCCTTCCTCATTGTCAAGACCGTGGCTTCTGTTGTTGGGTTTGTTTGTTTGTATTTGGTCGTTGTTGTTTTGGGTTTTTTTGAGACAGGGTTTTTCTCAGTGTAGCCCTGGCTGCCCTGGAACTCACTAAGTAGACCAGGCTGACTTCAAACTCATAGAAGTCCACCTGCATGCATCTGCCTTCTGAGTGCTGGGATTAAAGGCGTGTACCACCACTGCCTGGCTGTCAAAACCATCTTAAAGCCAGCCCAGGTCTCTCAGGATGGAGTCCCAGCTTCCATCTCCTCACTGAGTGCTCTTTGTGACTCTGAACTTCTTTTGCCCTCTGGGAAACTTGTGAGCTGGTTTGCAGAAAAGAGTTCTGAGCCTGAGTGAGCCACCCCATCCCCCAAGCCTATGTGCAGCCCCGACTGGTGCAGAGGAGAGAGGGTGAACCAACTATAGATTGCCATGATCTTATGTAAGTCACACAGCCTAGGAACTGCCCCATTCCTTGCTCTGAAAAATGGTTCAGTGGGTAGAGTACTTGCCTAACATACCTGAAGCCCTGGGTTCTATCCCCAGAACTGCATAAGTCTGGTGTTGTGACACATACCTGTAACCTCAGCATTCATGAGGTAAGAAGCAGGAGGATCAGAAGTTCAGGGTCATCATCACTCTTGGCTACACAGCAAGTTTGAAGCCAGCCTGGGGTACATGAGACTCTGTCTAAAAATAAAAGCCTCAAGTTGTGAGATTCATGGGTGCCTAGGACAAGCTAATAGATGGGGACCTACACAGATCAGTCATTATGACAAATTATAACAATTCTAACCTCTGCCATCTAAGAGAAAGGTTGTCCTTTAGCTCGAGGCTTTCCTTGGTGGTCTTCAGTCGTCCTGGCTCCCAGGAAAAGCAAACGGCCTTCCACTCTTTCTTCAGAGGCCCTCTGCTGAACTGTGAGGTCATTTCATTCCCTGTTCCAGATCTGGAAACTGGTTAGTGGCACCATGAGTCTGACCTCTCTGTGCGGGCTGAGTTTCTGATTTAACAGCTGTTATGGGTTGGGTGCACGTATCTCTGGTGTTCTAGAATAGTTTTCTGGCCTCTGTACTCTGGCTCATTGATAACTCGCAGACCGGCCATTGAATCCATCCATTCATTAAGTCCTTCTACAAATGTATATTATATATACATGATGTACATATATATTCATAGATATGATATATATATGATATATACATGAATATATATGTATGCATATATATATATATATATATATATATATACATATATATATATATATATATGTGTGTGTGTGTGTGTCTTAGGGTTTCATTGCTGTGAACAGACACCATGACCAAGGCAACTTTTATAAATGACAACATTTAATTGGGGCTGGCTTATACAGTTTCAGAGGCTCAGTCCATTATCATCATGGTGGGAAGCATGGCAGCATCCAGGCAGACATATATGCTACTGGAGAAGGAGCTGAGAGGTCTACATTTTGATCCAAAGGCAACCAGGAAGAGACCCTCTTCCTAAGATAGGTAAGAGGAGGCTCTCTTCCTGCTGGGCGGAGCTTGAGCACTACTGAGTCCTCAAAGCCCACCAACAGTGAAACACTTCCTCTAACAAGGCCACACCCCTATGGGAAGTCCCACTTCCCATAGGCCAAGCATATTCAAACCACAACACACACACACACACACACACACACACACACACATATATGTATTCATGTGTGTATATGTGCATATATACATAATGTATATATAAACAGATATGCATATGTATGTGTGTGTATGTGTGTGTCCACTCACTGTGAGCCTGGTAATTTATGCCACATTGGCTATGGTTTGAATGGCAACTTGGAAGACCTTGGTCCAAGTGGTTCACTTTTCCAGGCCTAGTTCCTTGCCTGTTATAAAGGTAAGATCCCAGAAGCTGCTGGGGGGGATTAAGGGAAAATTGTTCTAACAGGGTCTAGACTGTGCTCAGCAGGAAGACCTACTGAATCGATACCTACAAATAAAGCTTAGTCAACTTTTAACTTCCAGTGTATATTCATCTTGTAGATACATTCTCTCTCATATAAAGTGCAGCATACCTTTGCTAATGTATAATAACATTTGTGTGTTTCAGACACTTTCCTGAGCCCCGAATCTTTCTCCCTTCTGGAACTATCCCACCATACAGATTTCTCTCCTTTGAGAATCCCCACACCATGGACCTCATCGGGCTGCTGAAGTCCCAGTTTCTGTGTCACCTGGTCTTCTGCTACGTATTCATCGCTTCAGGGCTCATTGTCAACGCCATCCAGCTGTGCACGCTGGTCATCTGGCCCATCAACAAGCAGCTGTTCCGCAAGATCAATGCCAGACTCTGCTACTGCGTCTCTAGCCGTAAGATCCATGCCCTTCACTCTTGGTTTTAACCCAGATGGGAGGCTCAGCTCCTGGCTCCTCACGGGCACTTGCTAGGCTGGCACGCTGGTCAGCACACCTAAGCTGGCCTGCTGTCTCTCACTCTTGTTTGCTTTAGATTTGAAATGCCCATTTTTTCCCTACTCTACAAAAAAAACCAAACCAAACCAAAACAAAACAAAAAATCCTGCCAGTGAGAAATGCCAATAGCACAAAGCTGAGAAGCCATGAAGGACGAACTGGGAACAGCAAATATGCCTTCTATATAGCTGCTCCTCCCGATTTCCTTCTCAGGAGGGAGCGGTTCATTCTTGCTTAGTTATCCTGAATCTATGGCCGGTGTATACCGGAGCACAGTGTGCTTTCTCTGGGTGTGTGGGGAGATACATATAATTCACATGCAGTACAGCATGTTCTCTCTCTGTCTGTAGGTAGATGCATACAATTCACATGCAATTTTGGTTTGCTTTGCTTTGGGGTGCTGGGAGTCAGGTACATCTGTATCTTTGAAAACTAAATGGCAACATACTATGTTGCTCTCTTCCTTGTATTTTTTCCCTTGTCTTATTTTGTGATCATCATAGACATATATGCAGTTCTAAGAGACAAAGCAGTGAAACCCTAAATTGCCTACAGGGTGATGTAAGGGGAAAAGGGTTAGACTTGACTATTCCCAAGCACCTTGTGCTCACCACCTGCATGGTAGCTGTGTTTGTCAGGATCCCCGAGGAACAGAACTGATAGAGTGCGTGAATATGTATATGTACATACACACCTATCTACATGTGAGTGTACACACACACACACACACACACACACACACACACACATACACACTGAAAAAAATCACAAAAATAAAGTTTACAAGTTAAGACTATAAAGCTGGGCATGATAACATGTATATATATATATGTGTATATATACATATACACACTCACATGTACATAGGTGTGTATGTATGCATATATATCCATATATATACATATATACATATGTATATATACACACACACACATACATGCACAAATAATGACAAATGTCTCTCAGGTGTGTCCTGCTGCTTAGGTTTTTAGTGAATTCCAGATTTATTCAAGTTGACAGCCAAGATCAGATCATTGGAGTACAGTAGTCTAGCCAGGAAACTGCTGCTCCCATGATCTATCAAACCTTAGCTTGCTTCACCTCTGTGTGTGTGTGCATGCTTGTGTGTGTTGTGTTGCTAAGCTGTCTGAAATGTAACTCATTTGGCCAAAGCTTCTACAATTGAAAGCGAGGCATCAGTGTGTTGTTGCAACATCTAGCGGTTGAGTTTTGCTGTCAATAAAGATGAAGTTTATAATTTTTCCCTAAAGCAGAAAGTACTGCTCCACTATCAGTTCCACATGTGGCTGGAAATATATTCAAGATAGAGCCTTTTTCATTCAAACTAAGCAGTGAAAATATCTCTGTGACCTTAGATTATGACAAAGAGACAAATATATTGTCTTTCTGAAACAAAGAACGTTCCAATTAAACTTAAAAGTGCTTCTTAAAGCAGCAAGTCCTCTACAGATTTGTTTTGTTTTGGTTTGATTTTCAAGACAGGGTGTCGCTATATAGGTCAATCCAGCTTTGAACTTGGAAATACTCCTTCCCTGCCTTTTGAGTGTTGGGACTCCAGCCACGTGTTATCACACCCAGCTTTACAGTCTTAACTTGTAAACTTTATTTTTGTGATTTTTTTCAGTGTGTGTGTGTGTGTGTGTGTGTGTGTGTGTGTGTGTGTGTGTGTGCATGTGAGTACCAATACCCACGGAGGACAGAAGAGGCTATTGGATTCCCCTGAAGTGGAGTTACAGGTGGCTGTGAGCCTTCTGACATGGGTGCTGGAAACCGAACTCCAGTCCTCTGCAAGAGCTGGAGTTTACTTTCTTGACAGCTGAGCCATTTATCCAGTACTATGCATTTTTAATTAACACAATGATCGTGTTTATTTATAAGGTATATACAGTATCTGATACACATATACAAAGCAGGCTGGCAGGCACCTGCATCATTTCACACTTGGTTTCTTCCTTTGGGCTGGGAACATTTAAGATCCTATCTACATACTATACAATCACACAGCACATAATTAATCTTCCTTGTGCTAATCCTCCTGTGTTATCAGACACTGGCTGTTACTCTGCCTCTCTGAGTATACCTTCGTATAGAAGCTTTTAAGCTTGACACAAGACCATTTCCAAATTCTGCTTTTGATGTGTGTGTTCCTTGCCTGGAGACCCATGTCATAAAACCTTTCCTCCCTGCTTTCTTCTAGTAATTTTATAGTTTCTGGTATTCCATTTAAGCCTCTGGTCCAAGGTGATTTCTCACATGGGGAGACAGGTGCTGGTTTCGGTATTCTGCATCTGGACACCCTAGTTTCCAAATGCCCTGCATCTAGGAGACTGTTTTCTCTGATGCATGCCTTGGTTGCGAGTCAGTGGCTATAAATACTGTTTTTATTCCCTGGCTCTCTGTTCTGTTCCCATTGGCTTATGAGTCTCTCTTTTGCCTGTACCATACCATTCTGCTTTGGTTCCAGTGGCTTTGTGGAGTGTTCAAAGGCAGGTGTTATGCCCCAGGCTCTGTCCCTTCCTTTACTCCCGATTGTGTTGGCTACCAAGTCTCTTGTGGTTCCATACAAATTTTAACAGAGTTTTTTTTTTGTTTGTTTGTTTGTATTCTATTTCTAAGAAGAGTGGCTCTGGTATTTGTTAGGGGCTATATTAAATCTGTAGATTCTGTTTGGGTAGTATGGAAATTTTAACAATGTGAGTTCTCTCTTGGAAATTAGAATGCCTTTCTCCGTGTATGCACACAAGTGTGTGTGTTCCATCCCCTATTTAGCTTTTATTTTCTTCTTGGTGGTGTTGAATGAAGGTTTCTGACATGCCACATAAGCACCGTTCACTGAGGTGTGTCATCAGCCCCAACCCCTTTAATTTTTTTTTTTTCAGTGTCTTGTAGTCTTTACTGTTGAGATCACTTAATTCCTTGGTTAAGCTTGCTCTTAAGTGTCTTCTGATTTGGGGCTCTTTTGCGTGACACTGCTTCCCGCTTTATCTCCCAGCTGTTTTAGTATTGATGGGAAATGCTGCTGGTTTTTGTGTGTTGACTTTGTATCTTTTTGGTTTATTGAGACAGGGTTTCTCTGTGTAGCCCTGGCTGTCCTGGAACTCACTCTGTAGACCAGGCTGGCCTCGAACTCAGAAATCTGCCTGCCTCTGCCTCCCAAGTGCTGGGATTAAAGGCGTGTGCCACCACTGCCTGGCTTTGACTTTGTATCTTACATCTGTATTGAATTTCTTTATCAGTCTGACGATGTGCTTTGTTTTGTTAGGTTTTGGTGGAACCTTTAGTTTTCCTCTGTATCTAAAATCATGCCATCTGTGAACAGGGATAATTAGCTCCTCCTTTTATAGCTCTTTATTCTTTATCTTGCTGCCTCAGGTAGGACTTCCAGTGCTAAGTTGGAGTGTATAGACTGTTTACCTGTTCTTGTCCCAGAAGAAGGAATTTCAGCATTAACTAAGTTGTTGGCTGTGGGTTATTTGTTTCGCTAAGGCACATTCCTTCTATATATAATTGGGGTGGAGACAGTTTAATCATGAAGTGGTATTAGATTGCATCAAATGCTTTTTTTGTACCTATTTGAGATGACCATAAGTTTCTGTGACCTTCATTCTATTGATGTGGTGTATTACATTTATAGATTTGTATATGCTAAACTATCCTTGCATTTCTGAGGTGAAACTCATTCAGTCATGGTATATAGTCTTTTAGATCTTATATTGATATTTTTCGTTAGCTATTTTTTTTAAATATTTATTTATTTTATGTATATGAGTACACTGTGGCTGTCAGACACACCAGAAGAAGGCATCAGATCCTATTACAGATGGTTGTGAGCCACCATGTGGTTGCTGGGATTTGAACTCAGGACCTTTGGAAGAACAGTCAGTGCTCTTACCCGCTGAGCCATTTTGCCAGCCCCATTAGCTATTGTTTTATCAAGAATTTTCATAGGTGATATTGGTCTGTAGTTTCTTCTCTCTCTCTCTCCCTCTCTCTCTCTCTTTCTCTCTCCCTCTCTCTTTCTTTATTGTCTGTTGTAATTTGAGGGAAAGAAAATAGTGTTAGTTCTTTAAAGATTTGACAAATGCTTCCACAGTGCAGCACTTGGTCTGAAACTTTTCTTCCTCAGGAGACTTTGTGTCATTGGCACACTCTTGAAATTCATTGTTGTTTTTTTTTTCAGATTTGCTGTGTTTTTATGGTTCACTCTTGGTAGGTTACACATACCAGCATTTCTTCCTGGTTGTCCAAGATGTTGGCATCTCGTTCTTCCTATCAGCCCTAATGACCTTTTGTGTCTATAGCATTGGGTTAAGTGTCTCGTTTTTTTCTTCCTGCTTTTAATTATTATGTTGGTCTTCTCTCTGCTTTGCTCAGTTCCTGTAGCTAAACATCATCTTGTTTTATAAAACAAAAAACAGAACCAGTTTTGTTTCATTCGCCTTTCATATTCTCTTTATTTTGTTTCTTTTTTCCCTCACCTTTGCTTCTCTCCTGCTGAGTTTAGGTTTGGTTGGTTCTTGGTTTTTCTGGCTCCTTGGTTTACATCACTGGCTTCTTTATCTGAAGTTTTCCTCTGTTTCAGATGCACATGTTCAGTTCTGAAAGCCTTCTCTCTTAGTTCAGCTTTTGATCTATCTCAAAAGGGTTTAGTACATTGTATTTCCATTTTTATTTATTTCAAGCAGTTTAAAATTTTCTAAATCCAGAAGAGTAAGTGCTTTTAACCACTGAGCCATCTTTCCAGCCCAAGTATACTATCCTTGGTTGTCATTTGTTTGTTTCTTTTAGGAATGTGGAAAGTCATTTTCTTCTGGGCTAGATGATGTCACTGGATGATGTCACTGGATGATGTCACTGGATGATGTCACTGAGAAGCCTGCTGTCATTCTCTTGGGAGTTCCCTCACATGTGATTCTTCCTTTTGTTTTTGAAGTCTCTCTTTGTTTGCACTCATGATAGTTGCCTGTAATATTCCTTGGGGAACACCATAAGTTCTTTGAGCCTCCTATATCTGGACTCCCCACTTCTATTCCAAATTTAGCTCCAATAACAATAAAATTTACTATTTTATTGTATAGATTGTCTGCCCCCTGTCTCCTCTCTATTCTGTCTGTAGCACCTTTCATAAAATATTTAATTGCTTTCTAATAGCACAGTGGTCCCATAAGACTTCTTTGTCTAACTGGGTTACATCATCAGATATTTTTTGGTGAACAGATTTTTCTGCTTGCTCTCATCTGCTGTTCAGGCTGTCCACTGGTTTTTCCATTTGCTTCTTTTGCTTGCTTGCTCTTTAGTTCATTGACTGAACTCTTCAGCTGCAGAGTTTTGAAGCTCCCAATCCCCAATGGATTCATCACCCAGATCACAAGCTGTGATTCTTATTTCATGTGTTGTCTGCATTTTCTTGCACTTCCCTGGGCTTCTTTGTAACTCTTCTTTTGAATTCTTTTTAGACAATTCATTACTTTTTCTTCCTGGTGTACTGGAAGAAGAGTTGACATGTTTCTTATGAAGCATCAGAATCTCTCTTATCGACTTTCTTTGTCTTGTGTCTCTATATTGCCATCTGTACACCTGGTCGACCAGTTACCTCTGCCAGTTTTGTAGGATGGCTTCCATAGTAAAAAGACTCTCTTGCAGCTATGTGTCTGGATGTAGCTCAAGTAGGCTATGTTGGCCTTGTTTTGAGGTTGGCACAGTAGTTGCTTGTGTAGCTGCATTAGCTGTGATACATGTTGGCAGTATTGGTGAGTGACACAGAACCTAGGCTACAGGGGTTCGCTGACTGCCCTGGCTATAATGATACTTGGCTTTGGGGTCAGTAAACACACGTAGGTGGTGTGTAGCTGTCAGAGTTGAGGGTTATGTACATTTTAGTGTGTGAGGACCATACTGATGACCAGGATGGTTTCCTGTCTCTGTCTGAACTACATAGGTGTCTTTGCAGAACATTTCAGTGGGGGTAGGGATGTGGGGAAAGAGGATTGGCATTCTTCTTGGGGAGGGCTTCCTATCTACTCTCTGGTGTCTAGGTGAGACAAGAGGCTCGAGGAAGGATAGATAACTTCCAGACAATGAAATGGTGTATAGCACAGCTTTGCTTCCCTCCCAGAATACATGGTAGCAGATCCAACTCCTGGCAGGCTGCCTAGCTGTTCACAGCGTTCAAAGATGGGGGAGTAGGACCACCTGCCTGCTCCCTAGGTGTCTCTGTAGGCTGAGTTGCTTAGGATACATCAAAGTTGCTTCCTGTGGGGAAAGTGTGGGTAGACACAGCCACCTGTCTGCTTCCCAGGGGGCCTTGTGGACTGAGCCGCTCTGGAAGGGCAGCAGGTTGCTTCCTGGGGTGTGGGAGTGTAGCAGGGACACCAGGCTGGTTTAAGGGCCAAAATGAAGTAGCATGGAAGACAGCTGCCTGCTTGTTTCACAGGACCCCCGCTGGGAATTTTGCTGCATGAATCTGGGTCAGGCATGGTAGATGACTGGCTGTCCTGTAGAGCTGTCTTGCAACAGTAAGGATACTCAATAGTTTTGTGCAGGAGAATGACTTAACAAAGGCCACATGAACTTCCAGCAGCCAGTCTTCTCAGTGCCTATGTCCTGAGGCTGTTTGCTTACTGAGCAAAAGTCCCTCTTGCTTTAGGGCTAATCTCTAGGATATATGAAAGAAAGGTTAAGTTATGAGACTCAGCCCCTTTGTAAGACAATTGTGTGCCCCTGTTCTGTGCTCCACCATATCTCCACAGGACTCTGGTGTTCTGCCTGAAACACACCAGTGAGAACAGCTGTTTGTTCTTGTTTCCTTCCATTTGTTGTAAAGAGAAACACTTCCAGCTCTTCCAGCCAGCCATCTTGCAATCCCATCATCCTTTATGTGCCATATTTTGTAAATTCAAAAATTCTTATGAGGAAAGACAGTTGCAGCAGCAATCTTATTCACAATTTCTTTTACTGACTCAGAAATCCAAGTGAGTCTGATACTATTTCTAATGTTTGATGTTTTGTATCAGAGGCTTTTTCTATATGTGAAGAATGTTCACGAAATCATATAACTAGATGCCTTTAATCCATTGTCTATGACTTACTGTCATCAAACACCCATTAAGCCCGGAGCAACAGAACGTGCCTTCGTGTGTCACCTGCTTTATTATAGTGTGGCTCTACTATTTGGGTATCCACAGTGGTACAGGAAAAAGAAATATCTGTCAGGGCTGGGCACAGAAAACAGAAGGCAGAATCACAGCTGTGGGAAAAGGGAAGGCTTGGCAAGAGGGAAGACTGAGGGAGAGAAGACAGCTGACTGAGGTAAATTTTACAATTTACCACTGCAGCAGAGGGGAGAGTTAGCTATACAACATTAGGTTCAACAAAGCAATGCTGGTTGTGCTTTTTCTTTTTCTTTCTTTTTTTTTTTAATTCCCATTTAGAGGACTTGCATACCCTTCAGGCTATTCCAAAATCTAACAGTTTGAAATCTGAGATCATGTCTATTTGCACTGTCATAAGCCCTATCCAGATTTCAAACAGACAGCTAAAATCCAGGTTCTCATTTAGAGGTAAGTCAGAAAAAGAGGTTCAGATTTGGTATCTAAGAGCATGATCGCTCGTGGAGATATTTGGGGTGGGGCTGGGGGTTCACCTACTTGTTTCTGGTGGAAATTATAATGAGTAACAATTTAAAAAGAAAGATGAATTTTAATATCATTATAAATAAATTGAAATACTCAGAACAAATCCCAAATGGAAATCCAAAATTAACTGTTTGAGACAAGTGGCATTTCAGAGGTGAGTGAAATTAAGGGTAAGCAGTCCATACAGAAGACTTGACGTCTTGGTATGTCCCACATGCTCTGTCCCTATTTCCCCCTGAGAGCAACTGCTCTTGGGCTTTAGGTCAAACAGTGTAGAGCCATTTCCCCAATGGTGTGAATGGAGAAGGGATGAGCTCTGATGAGGAGCCAGCATGGTTCCTAGAGAGAGAGAATGTGGTAGACAGGGGTGTGTGATCCATGCTGAGCATGGTTCTGGGGTTCCATCTGATGTATCTGATTAGGAATTGTGTTCCCCCCAACCCCCCATCTCCACAGCACTCCATGCCTGGAGTATCTCAGCAAGTATTAGGGAGCAGAGGCAGTTTTAAATCCATCTTGTTTTCCCAGCTGTCTCTGATTGAAAGAGTGTTGCTACCCAGCCAGGCAAAAGGCCAGACCATGTTGAACACTCTCCGGAGCCTGTGGTTCTACAGTTTATGGGTCATGGGCTAGGCAGCAGCTTGATCAGCAGAGAGTTGTGCCATATTGTTTGGCTCTCCTTGCCATATTCTCTCCGAGTTAAGGTTCAAACCTGTCCTTGGGCTTTAATGGTTTCTTCTGGCATAGGAATCACGCCAAGCAGAAAACCTGCTGCATCTATCATTTGCAGCTGTTTCTGTAAGAGAAAGGATACATTGTTTCCTGGGGTTGCACCCTGGTTACATTTCACTAACAAAGTTTGGCCATCGTCTGTTTTCCTGTTAAATATTTGAGCTCATTGTCACCAGGGAGTGCAGAACAGGGCAGCATGTAACTCCGAGGAAGCTCGCGTACCAAAGACTACAATGACATCAATGACAGATAGAGCACAGAATGGGTGCTGTAACTCAGGGAGCAAAGAGTGTTGATCTAGTGGCCAGAGCTCATGGATGAAGGTTGAGAATAGTTGACTTCTGGGTGGGGCTGGCTGGTAGAGGATGTTTTGCCTTTCTTTTCCTTAATTGCCTCACTATATATAGAAAAAGCTGCTATGTCAGACCTGCCCTGTGTTCTGGCAGAGGACAGAGCTAACTGAGCAAGCTCCTTTAAGGTCAAAAAGGAAGACAGTGTAAGGAGTGAGGCAGAGGTTGGGTTGTCCCGTGCACAGTGTTCTCTAGGGCATCTGTACTTTTTAATACCTAGGGAAAGGAGGATGAGACTGGCTACTCTGACATTTTACTGTCAATTTTTTTTCTTCTGACACTATAGACTTCAAACTACAACAACAGAACCAGAAAAACTTAGTAGTCTATTAATGTCAGGAGGAAAAAGGGTGGCGTGGAAGGCTGGAGCTACTATTTAAGGGAAGACTAGAGAAAAAACAAAATGAAAATGTTTCCATCCTCAGCCCTGACCTGGGGCCTGGCTGCCAAGTTCACTGTCGCTGTGCATGGGTCCAGGAAGTCTGAGTCTGCCCAGGAGAGTCCGTGAGCTCTGCTGCTTCTAGTTTTACCTGGCAGTTAGCCTTATACCACCCTACAGAATCCCTCCCATGGGCAAAGAGAAGAGACCAATGGGAGGAAGGAGAGAACTCTTGGTGCTAGGATGCCAAATAAAGTATTTTTGAATTTAATTAAATAATTAAATTGAATAATTATTTAATATTTAATAATGAATACTTTAAAATAATTTAGTTAAAAAAAAGATTTTTAATGTGTGTGTGTGTGTGTGTGTGTGTTTGAATGTTTGTGCACATGAGATCACATGTCCATGGAGGCCAGAGGTGTTGGAGTCTCCTTGAACTAAGGTTACAGGTGGTTGTGAGCTGTCTGATACATGTGCTAGAAACTGAATCCAGGTCCTCTGCAAGAGCGGTGCATGCTCTTAACCATGGAGCCATTTCCATAACTTCCAAATAAAATATTCTGCCCACCTTCTTACTGGCCAGCCACTGACCAGCCACAGAAGCCCTCAGTCCAGTTGATGAGCCTACAGTTGCTGATTGAAGATACAGCATGAGGTCCTGTGAACAAATGTTTCCTAAACTGTTTCAGGTTGCGTTGAAATGTAACCAGTTTCAGTGAGTAGAGTGCTTGCCCAGCAGGAAGGAGACCCTGGGTTAGATCCCCAGAACTCCTGCAAATTGAGTGTGGTGATGCCTGAATCTAAGGTCATCTTCAACTACTGGTTTGAGATCAGCTTAGGATATGTGAGATCTTACCTCAAAAAAAAAAAAAAAGTAAATTTTAAGATGAAATTTTAGAGAACTTGCTACAAGGCGCAGGGGCTCAAGGAGGTGTGGGAAATGCTTTCTTTCTCTTCCCATTGTGGCTTGTTACTTGGGCAACTTTAAAACCTTAGTATGTTTGATATAAAGATGATAAGAAAGAATTGACCAAGAATCCCATGTTTGTGATAAAGTATTTTGATTCATTGTTATTGCTGTTTATTTATATCTTCCTGTTACCCCAATCCAAGTTCCTCTTTGAAGATCACTTGTCCTGTGTTTGTAGTCGGCTGATTGGCAGCAGTTGGGCATGGGTCCTGGAGCAAGCTCCAGATATCACTTAAAGGCCTATCATGGGCTCTGCTGGAGACAGGCCATTTCTCTTGCCTCCTAAGTGATGAACACTTAAGGTGTAGCAGGCCTGCGAGAAGCTGCCTTATTCCTGTCAGTCAGGGCTTGGTGTTTTTTCAATCACAGCCCCAGAAAGGGCTATATATGAGGAAACGGACAGGCTCCTATGGCATCTAGAGACACTGGGCTGGTTTTTATGTATGTGTGTGGGGGAAATAGGAGTAGTCCAGAATGGATGAGCGTAGGAACTAAGAGTCAGTTCTTGTCCTCCTGATGGAAGTAGATTTTCCATCTGGACTGAGCCCCAAGTACAGTTTTGAATGCAATCCCATCTTCAGGCTGGGTGGAGGATTGGTCATCTGTTCCTTCCCCTGAGTACAGTTCCTTGGGTCATCACAGTGAGGTATCAGTGGGAACTTCTGCAGACTCTACAATGTGAGGAGGGACCCAGAAGAGAAGCAGCCAGTGGCCTGTGGATCAAATTATGGGGAAAGAGGAGCTCAGTTTCTCTAGCCCTGGCTGCTGTTTCTAGCTGTTCCGTCTTTTTTCTGCTCCCGCCAGCATCGCAGTGTAGGTCCTTCCCAAGCCCTGAGACCAGCAGGCCTTCCTGTCTGCCATGTTGGAAAGTATGTCTGGGCATGGCTGCTGAGGGCCTGCTGGAATAAACCTGAGCCTGTACTTCCTCTTCCCTGCTGACTAATGGTCCCTTGTGCGTTACATTGAATGTAGAAAATTGCAAAACAAAACTTTTTTTTTTTTTTTAGTCAAAGATTTTTCACTTCCTGCTTCATCTAGGGAACTCTTGTGAGGAAGGGCAGATGGTAGGCTCATGGTCCGTGTTCCAGGGCCATTGAGGTAGAGACAGCATGATGCAGTAGGCCAAAGTCCTGTGCTCCATTGATGTGGTCCAATGTGTGGATTCTAGGCATGGCTAGTGCTTATATAACTCACACAGCTCCCCAGCCCCTTCCCTCTTTCCCGATGCGGGGGTGGGGGTGGGGGGAAGTGGGAGTCAGCTGAAGGCAGTTGCTTCCTTCAACTTATAAATGGAGCTAGGCTGCATGACACCCGAAAACTGTAGGCCTGCGAGGGCCAGGCCTTGCACCTATCCCTTGCTCAAACAGATATTTCTGGAAGGAGGCATGTGAACCGGTGCTGTGTGGAGTCCAATGACAAGATCACCTGGAAACCAACCTAGCTGGAAACAAGGCAGCCCCAGGAGCAAGCAGCCCTGGCCAGTGTGCAGGGAAGGGAGGGAGCACGTGAGAGGGGAGGAGAGGACCAGACACAGGCTTGCTTTCCAGGGACTCAACTGGAGCCGCACCACCTATGGGATCCCCAGCAGTGTATGTATATGGAGGCTGGAGGTAGGCTCATCTGGATCCCAGACAGGGTAGTCCTCCCTGGAGAAGGGGGCTCTGGAGAGGCCAATGGGGAACTAGGGAAAGAAAGAGGCTGTCTAGAATCCAAGAGACTAAGCTGGGGAGGAACCACATTCGCAGACTCACCCTGCACCCCATTCCCTGTGTTGCAGCCTGGCTAGGGACCACACTGTGTGGGCTAGTCCCACTCAAGATTTGTTTAGGGGCTTCAAGGCTAACCTCTTTTCCTAGGAAGGGTCGCCTGGACTGCTGTCTAATGCATCGAGGCTACCCGGATACTCGTACTGTGTTATTTGTACTCACACTAGGCCCTAGGACGGTGGTTCTCAGCCTTCCTAACACTGCGACCCTTTAATACACTTCCTCATGCTGTGCTGACTCCCAACCATGAAAGTATTTTCGTCGCTACTTTGTACTGTAATTTTGCTACTATCACGAATTGTAGTGCAAATATCTGTGTTTTCCAGTTGGTTGATGCCCTGCCAAGGGATTGAGACCCACAGGTTGAGAACCACTGCCCTAGGAGAAGGCACCCTTGTGCCAGGGAGTGCTCTCCCTGTCGGGGCCTCTGAGGCCAGATGGCTAAAGGCATCGTCCTGCTCTGTCCCACCTAAGGGATTTCTGTCACCAGGTTGACAGATGGTCAGTGGGTGGAAAGTCACAGCTATGGAAGGCAAGCGCTCTTCCCTCCCAGAAATCCCATCAGGGACCAGACTTTACCAAAGACTCGCAGCTGATACTGAGGAATACTTGCAAGGTACCTTTAGGGCTCCCCACCCACCCCAGTTTGCCCGATTGTAGGCTGGCTCGGAGACAGGTTGTCTGATAGGTACTGTGGTGGTTATTTTCGGTTGCCAACTTGACTACATTTAGAATGAACTAACAAAACGCAAGCCTATGAGCACTCCTGTGAGGGAATTTTAGTTAATTGGATCAGGTGAGGTAGAAAGGCCCACGTTGAATCTGTATTACTTGAGGTGGGAAGATGCACCCTAAACCTGGGCCACACTTTCTCATGGCAGCCTATATAAGGTCATGGAAGAAAGTGGCTTTGCCCTCTTTGCTTGCTTGCCCTGGCAAGTCCATTCTTCACTGGTATAGAGCCTACTGCTTCAGGGATTCTAGTGTGTACTGAAGACCAGCTGAGACACCCAGCCTTGTAGACTGAACAGCTACTGGATTCCTGGACTTACTGTTGGGGGAAACCACTGTTGTTGGACTAGCTGGACCACAGCATGTAAGCCACCCTAATAAATTCCCCTTTAACAAATGTGTATTCATTCCGTTAGTTCTGCTGTTCTAGAGAATCCAAATTAATACAGGCATCAAGACAAAGCCCTTTTCTAAAGCATGAGCTTGACCTCCTATCTACTTACTGCTAGTCCCGGAGCCGTGAGCAGACAGTTGCAAGAGGCCTGGAACAGGTGGGCGTGAGAAGCCGGATCACACACGAGCTAGGCACATGAGGCTGTTTGCATGATTGGCCATGCCCTTGAAGTGGAACTTGTGAGATCACGCTCCACAGGCCTGTGGAAAGAGAGAGGCAGCAAGGGGCTAGCTAGTCGCTGTTCAGGTCGCTATGTTTGCTATGGCTTTCGGGTGATGGCTAGTAGTCTGTGTATCCATGGCTGGTTTAGCCACACAGCTAGCTGCTCAATTCTGGAGACATGGAGCTGGAGTGGCTTTAAGGCCACCTAGCAAGTAAAAGATCTGAGCTTTCAGAACAATTTTCATCTGCTCCTTGAGATATGCAAATACCGTGCTTTATGGGGGCTTTTCAAAGAGACTGTTCTTAAAGCAGACATCTGCCCAGACCAACTCAAGCAGGGCCGTCCCTTATCTCAGGCCTCAGGTCACAAAGGGCTTGCCCCTGCTCACCAGGTGTTTTGGCTTTTGTGTGTGTTTCTTTTAATTGTTTTTAGACAAGGTTTCATGTATCCCAGGCAAAGTCAGCTTTTCTGTTCTGGTCCTCTTAGTTCCGTCTCCCAAATGCTGGGATTACAAGCATGAGCTACAACAACCACTTTAGTTATTGGTGGGGCTGGAACCCGGGGCTTCATGCCTGGCAGACCACTAACTGAGCTACACTCTCAAACCCTCAGCAGGTGTTAACAGCCAGGTACTGGAGTTTATTTGGGAAGGCACACCTGGAGGGTATTTGGCTGTGCTGAGAATCCAATCTCATGAAGACTTTTAGACCCAAATTGTGGTAAACTGAGGCACAGTGGGATTATAGGTACAAACAGAATGGTGCAGAGCAAGGGACAGCGAAGTCCCACTATGCAGGATGAGTTTCTATACAGTGCCCCTGAAGCTGTCCCACAAGCCAGGTATTAAAGTATGGTGTGTGTGTGTGTGTCTGTGTGTCTGTGTTTGTGTCTGGTATGTATGTGTGTCTGGTGAATATGTGATGAGTATATGGTATGTGTGTGTGTGTGTACATACATATGTACATGTATGTGTGTGTGTACGTACTTGTATGTATGTATGTGGACATGTGTGGTGGTGGTGGTGGGGTGTGTGTGTGTGTGTGTGTGTGTGTGTATTTCACATATGAATCTCTGACCCTTGGTAAAAGAAACGACTTTACACTCTAAGGAGGGAATTTACGCTGTAAAGTGTACAATCCCGTCCACTAAAAAGCCAGCAAACCTGGGAGAGCAGCTGACATACTGCGTGCTGTGAGCTGATGCCTGGCTCCAGCAAGTTGCCTTAGCTGTTGCTATGGCTTAGAAAGGAATGGGCTGTTCTGGGGCTCATGCGGTTTGGGCAGTGTTAAGCTCCACTGGCGGCTTGGATTCTAGCTTTTAGTTCAGGCTTGGAGTATGAGTTTGGTGCCCTGGGTGTGGTCTGGGGAAGCTGAAGTTGCCAGAAAAGAAACCTTAGGGTATCTACTTACGTTTCTTGTGCCATTTCAATCTTCTGAGTAGGAGTAAATTGTTAGTATACTTTATAAATTATGTAAAGTACATTTTTACATTAATAAAATTTGCATATGCCAGCAATACATACTTAATTCTTCGTAAGGAATGAAAACTACTTACACAGCATTGTAGTTAGCCTGTGCCATTTTGTTTTCCTATCCCAGAGATAGAAATGAAGTGACTTAATGTTAAGTAGAGTAGGTGTAGAGTTCTCACAAGGCCCTGGCCCCTCTCAGCAAAACACATTTTCCTGTTTTCCTCCAGTTCGCCTTATCTTAGATCCTAAGGGGATAGGAGGTATTTCCAATCTTTCCAGGAGGACTTCCCTCCTGGCCCAATGCCAGGTTACTTAGAAGGAAGGGGGCTATTGGTGAAGAGATTTCCCGACTTCTCTCAGATCCTAGGAATGTGTGTCATCCACTTAAAATGTGCAGTATACCACTCCACATCCCCAGACAGAGTTCTTGGTGTGGGAACCACTGAGCCGACCAAGCGTGCCCAGTGTTGAAGCTCCCTTTGGCGGCTGTATGCAACTGTTTAGGGGGAGACCAGCTGTGGGCTCCTGAGGAGAAGGGGTTCTTGGTATGGAGTTAAGGGAGCCCTGTTCTAAAACCTTGTGACTCCGTTACTTTATCCAGGGCTTTTTGTTTTGTTTTTATTTTTCATTGTGAAACAGGGAAATATGTTTTGACACGCTCCAAAACCAGAAAGGGAGGTGAAGGTGGTCTCAAGCTGTTTCCTACCCAGTCAGACAAGCACACTGTCTGATGGCACAGAGCCTACAAGCTTTTCAGGGAGCACTGACAACCAGTAAAGTATACAGAGGAATTGTGGGGGTGTGGGAGTGTTGGGACGGTGGAGGACTATGGGAAGAGGCAGATGCTGGAGAGCCCCAGGCAGATAGCCTGTGAGTTCCTGTGTTGAAGGGCATTCTATGGGAGAAGTACTCCCTGCGGGCAGTGTTCTCTGCACCTCAGAAGGCACGTGGAGAAGGCTCCCCAAAAGATGACTTCAGAGGTCTCATGAGAGGCTCTACCCAGGATGAAGCAAAGCCTCTGTGTGTTCAATTCCAGGCCTAGCATGAACATGAGGGGTTTCTTCTTCAACATGGACATACCTTGTTCCTATATCCTCAAGCCATAGGTATCAGCCTAGGTAGGCATGCTTACGGGATAGAAGGCTGTAACTGCTACTGCTCTGTCGCAAGGATCCCCTTGACTCCTTGAGAGCATTCTTAGGAGATTAAACTCTTAGTATGTAACTAAAGAGTCAGGCTTAGTTCAGATGTGTAAAATAGAAAAAGGGGTTAGGATAAGAGAGGCCAAGGGAGAAAGATGCTTTGCTGGTGCTAGAGTGGATGGGCGGAGGGGTGGATGCAGCAAATTATAGTCACAAGGTTGGGCAAGAACAGTGCGCTTTGGACTGACCAGGCGCTCTGCAAACACCGTGGGAAAGAAGCCTCGAGGTGTGGCTACTTAACTGATACTGCTCTTAGGTCCAGGGGGATGGGCAAGGTGGTTCTCCATTTGTGTCATGCCCCTCCCCCCACCCTACCTTACTCATCTTGCTCTTGCTTTGCATATAGAATCATCTTGTCTGTAAGTGGGTAATACCCAGTCAAACCAGGAAAGGTTGGTTGGTCACCTTAACCATGTTCCAAATGCAGATCCCTAGAACTGAACCAATGTCCACCATTGGATCAAGCTCATACTCATCCCCTGGCCTTGATGTCTTAAGACAAGGGGGACCAATACTCAGTAATATGGGTGCTCCAGTTTTTAACCGTTGACTCCATCATGAGATTCTGCTGCTATTGATTCTCCAAAAGGTGTTTTTGGAAGAATTCTCAAGTGATGCTTTGGTATGAATGCTCAGAGTAAACATGATGGCCAGCTGATCGCACCGTGCTTTATAAAGACGACCTTCATGTGCTGCATCAGCCAGCAGCTGTGACTGGCAGAAGTAAAAGAGTCTTACAAATTCAACAGCCATGAATAAAAATGGGGTTTCAGTTTCTAGCCTAGTGTGGCTGGGTGTTACACCTGAAGGTCACTGTCGGTTGCTCATCATCCTGCAGGCTGCTGGGTGGGGAATTAATGGTGGGCCTTGGGAGGTGGGAAACCACTTTCACATAATTTGCATGAAAGAGTAAGGATGTATCACACTGGGGGTTCTTTTCTTGGAATGAGAGGAAGGTTTGAGAAGTAAGCAGCAATTTCCACCAAAGACAGTTCCTTCACACAGTGAGTAGCAGCATGCTCTCCCAGAGGTGTGTAACACAGTCTCACTGAAGGACCTGCTTCCTTATCTTCTGAGGTCTCTCTCTGACGTGTTAAACCACAACCTCTGAGTCTTCGGAAACCCAGTGACTCCCACTCAAACCAACAGAGGACAAAACGCTTCCCCACCCTTTCCTGCTCACTTCTAGTGATGCTCTTCGGCAGCTACTGCTATCCTGGCCCTGGACACAGTCTCCCTTCCTGTGTGGTTCAGTGAATGAGCTACCTACTACTCCAGGGGCCTGGTGAGCAGCCCTGTACTACACCAAGTGCTCCTGTAGTGCATGGAACACCTCTACCCTGCACAGACTTCAACCCTGCAGGTATACTTTGACTTAGCCCTTGGGGTATGGGAAGACCAGGACAGTTTGGATAGTTATGGAAAGCATTCCATAACTTTCGTGCAATCGTGATTTAACGAACTCAGTGGTACGCATTGAGGTCTCCTCCAGCTGTCGCCATGAAACCGATCGGAACTCGGGACACACAGGAAGAACACACAGTCACATTGCTGATTCCTTCATGTCAGACACATGAGTAGTAGGACTTCCCTTGAGGAAAAATGACTAGGGTTGAGACTGTGGATCTGTTGACAGAATACTGGCCTAACGTGTCCCCCAAACCTGGGTTTGATCCCTAATACCACAGAGACCCAAGTATGACAGCACACACCTGGACTCTGCACTGGGGAGGTAGAGGCAGGAAGATAGAAGTTCAAGGTCATCTCTGTCTGCATTGGAAGTTTGAGGCTAGCCTAGGCTACTCAAGACCCAGTCTTATGAGAAAACAAACAAAAACAAACAAACAAACAAAATCAAGTAACCAGACTGGCCAAAACATAGAAGGCTTCCAGAGGAGCATGTTCCTGGCCAGCCTTGAGAAAGTAGGGGAAAGCAGGTTGTCCAGATGTTAGTGGTTCGGGCCTGAAAACCAGTGAACTCCAACCAAAGTCGGGCATTTACTGACTCACAAAACTACAGGCAGAGACAGACTATGGCATTCTTGGCCACAGAGACCAGGAACTGGCAGATGCTGCGTACTATGTGACTGTTTTAAGTAGGTGCTCTGGATTCTGCCCCCTAAAGATGGCTTCTTTCCCAGAAGCCTGACTGCCAGCAGCTGCCTGCTCTCCGTGTCTTCTTCCCAGCTACCACAAAGTGTGCAGCGTCTTTGACTCCACATCCAGAAGTGTGCTATAGGCCAACTGCTAAAATGTCAGGAGTTTTCCAAGACCCACCCTGAATGTGGGCTGCACCATTCTATAGGCTGAGGTGCTAGGCTGAGAAGAAAGGAAAGAGCAAGCTTAATATCACCATTTATCACCATGGTTGCGATGCCTCCAGTGGACAACATCCTCAAACTATGGGCAGAAATAAACTCTTCTTTCCATTGCTTTTGGGGGCTGGAGAGTGGCTCAGTGATTAGGAGCTCCTCTTCCATAGGTTCAATTTCCAGTACCCACACGCCAGCTTACAGCTAACTGTCTGGAATTCCAATTCTAGGGGATCTGACACCCTCACACAGATACACATGTAGACAAAACACCAATGTATTAAAAAGTAAATAAGGTTTTAAAAAAGTTAAGTTGCACTGGGCAGTGGTGGTGCATGTCTTTAATCCCAGCACTCTGGAGGCAGAGGCAGGCGGATTTCTGAGTTCGAGGCCAGCCTGGTCTACAAAGTGAGTTCCAGCACAGTCAGGGCTACACAGAGAAACCCTGTCTCAAAAAACAAAAAGAAAAAACAAAACAACAAAACAAACAAAAAAGTTAAGTTGCTTTGTCAGATATTTAGCACATGGTAAGAAAAGATAGCCATAAAGAAAACCTTTCCCCTTTGCCTTAGTCTCCACAGCCAGGGGTTGACTATTTCCCAGTACAGCTCTGTGCGCCAGATATTTAGCACATGGTGAGAAAAGATAGCCATAACATAGCCATAAAGAAAACCTTTCCCCTTTGCCTTAGTCTCCACAGCCAGGGGTTGACTATTTCCCAGTACAGCTCTGTGCGCCAGCCCTATGGGCAGCTACATGTTTACAGTAATAAGGGCAGGGTGCGTCTCTTAGGTAAAGCAAAGGGTATTGAACTGGTCTGAGACCTAGCCACCATAGAACAGCTGATAAATGGTGATATTAAGCAGATTTGCAGGTCTCGGTACAACATGCTGCTATATAAGAAGTGGGTTGGGAGCAGAGGAACCTGGGTGTTAAAGGGACCCCGCCGTCAACCCAACTATAGTCTAGTGGGGATAGCAGTCCCCTGGCTGAAGGGCAGTGAGCACTCTGGGGTTTGTGGAGTGTGGCAGAGCTGACCACAGAGACCCTTACTGTGTATATCAATAGAGCAGGTGTGGAGAAGGCTGGGCCATCTTAATATTATCCCAGGACTGTGTATCAGGTGTTTAAATGAGTTGTGCTTTCTGGATGATGCCTTCACTGGGACACTTATAGTGGTCCTGGATACATGACTGTTTTGTGCAGCTTCTATCTCGACAGCTAGCCCCTTAAACAGAAGGTGAACACTATGGTCCCATGTCTCCAACTAGGCCAGACCATGATCAGTGGCATGAACTACTAGAACAAGGCCCACGCCTTCTACCGGGTCATCATAAGCAGAGCTGGACCTCAGGATGAAGAAAAAGGCATTTACAACAGGGCAGTTGGCTTCGTACAAATGTGCTCAAACAATGGAATAATGACTTTGCAGTCCTTTCAGTGGACATTTAGTGAGCCCCACTGTTGTCATGGACCGGCATCGTGTTTAAAAGTGCTGGGCCCGGAGATGGCTGTGGCCGTTTCTATCTTGTGGCAACAATAGTGTAAGGGGGCATGGGGACAAGTCTGAAGAACAAGCACAACATGCTGACCATGTCATGAGGAGGGAAGAAGGAAGAGATGAAGCAAAGCCTTGTATAGGAAGAAAAAGACTAGATCATCAGAGCACTGGGTCACATACCACCTTGGGGCCAGATGCTCCTATCTCACCCTTCCAACTGCTGGGGTTCTAGGCATGCACAACTACCACTTCAGGCTTGGTTTCTTTTTGAGTACTAGGAGAGACTTGTGTCAGTGGTCCAAGCAAGCAGACCCTTGTGTATCTTGGAGCTTCCACACCCAAAGCATAAGGAGCAAGAGGGAAGGATGGTTGTGTGTGTGTGTGTGTGTGTGTGTGTGTGTGTGTGTGTGCTGATGAAACGCAGGGTAGGAATTGGAGGAGGCAGGGCTGCAGCTGTGTACCCTCCTGAACCCAGGAGCAGAGCTTGCTGCTAAGATCCTAGGGAGGCTGTCCCAAGAGTATCAGCCCCTTGCTTCAGTCATTTGCTCATTCATTCCCACCCAACCCACAACCCCACACTGAACTCAGAACTCTGAAAGAGATGTCGCCAACTTGTATTTGTGTCTAAACATGTCACAACCTTCTTTGTTAGGCTATGAAGGAGCCGCCTTGTCAAGTCAGGAGGGAGGGAGCTCTTGGCAGCCTCTGGAGCTTGGCTCTCCGTCAATGGCAATTTTTATTTATTTTCTTTAATCTCTGTCAACTGGCTGCAGAACAGCAGAAAGAGGCGAGCGAGCGTGTCTGAGCCCAAACAGCTTCCAGCTTTGGGGCAGAGAACAGTTAGCAACCCTTCGAGGGGGGAGGATGTGGGAAAGTGTTGCTTGTGAACGAGGCTGATGAGATCGGTTCAGGAAGTGTGGCTGGTGGCTGGATAGGTACCTCTACCTAGGAAGGAGAAATTGTTGGAGCTGGTGGACTATGCTGGGACCTTTGGATCTGCCCTACCAAATTGAATCATGAGTTTTGTTTTGCATTAAGTTTTGGAGCTAGGCTTTTAATGTGTAGTCTTACAATGATAGACTCAAACATGCCATCCTCCTATCTCACCCTTCCAACTGCTGGGGTTCTAGGCATGCACAACTACCACTTCAGGCTTGGTTTCTTTTTGAGTACTAGGAGAGACTTGTGTCAGTGGTCCAAGCAAGCAGACCTTTAACTTTCAAAAAAAAAAAAAAAAATCTCACTATCCCCCAGGATCAGATTGGAATATCTGCAAATTTAAAACACACATTCTTAGCTTATCATAGGAATCAGAGAGAGACTTGGACAGCGCTCCCGACCAGACTGTTGGGTCAGACTGATGGGTGTGATGACAGAGCAAGACTTCACCAAGCCATGGTGTGAACTCCACTCACTGGTGTGAACAGGAGCTGAGCCAACTCAGGGGTGAAGGTAGCAGAGATGGAATGGGCTGGGAGTTTGGGGAGTTTGAGATCCAGCCTAAATTGCCCATGGGGGTTTGGCAGATTTTCCAACGTACAGAAGGGCAGAAGCCATTCACAAACTAATCAGCATTAGAAACTTGGCAAGCAGTTGAATGTGGGAGTGGGGTCATCAGTCACCAGTTAAACAGAATAATTAGTGTCTCTTGCTAAATTGGGAAGATTCATTGTGTAATAAGCATTAGAACTGGATTCCAGCTTGTAATGAGAAGTGGTTCCCTAGTCCCTTTGGAGAATTTAAATCAGTTTTTAATATCATAGGAGCAGACAGGAAACATAGTGTCAACCTGGATGTAGACTTGTCTTGGTGTTGGAAACTAGGAGTTCTGTTGCCTTTATCTTGGGTTTCATCCAGCTACAATTATCTTGGGTTTCATCCAGCTACAGGGAGTAAGGGGGTTGGTAGGGTGGGGAGGAGCAGGGAGAGGGAGGGGCTTCTGACAACTGAGTTTGGTGCAGCACATTCCTTGCTGGCCTGATAATGGACTAAGTCTTCCATATTCTCTGAGGTGGTTCTAGCCAGACATGCTGTAGGTGACTAGCTCCCAAGTGATGCCTAGGGGGAGGCATGTGAGACCAAGGAAGAGACTTCTGAATTCTGCTTATTGCAGCCAGATGTGACTAATGACCTGAATGGCCCAGGCCATTCAGGCTGGCTTGAGTTTGGTCTCCACTTCCAAAGAACCATACAGGAGCTGGGACTCAGTTAATTAGATGAGTCTCCATCCTTTCTTGTCTTACACAGGCTTCTGCCTCCTGACTGATTCAGGGTCTCTGACCCACCATCTATATATGCATCTTGATTTCCTCCCTTCCTTCCTTCCTCCCTTCCTCCTTTCCCCCCTCCCTCCCTCCCTCCCTCCCTCCCTCCCTCCCTCCCTTCCTTCCTTCCTTCCTTCCTTCCTTCCTTCCTTCTTTCCTTCACCAAACATTTGTTCAGGATCTGCTCAAGTCACACTCTGTTCTTGGATAAACGAGGATATACTTGGGACTTACATCCCTAGTGGAAAGCCCTAAGATGTGGCCTTTGATCTTTCTGTGGCTCAGTGGTTCTCAACCTCCCTAATACTGAGACCCTTTAATTCAGATCCTCCTGCTGTGGGGACCTACAACCATAAAGTTACTTGGTTACGACTTTATAACTGTAATGTTGCTACTGTTATAAATTATAATGTAGATATATGATATGCAGGATATCTGATTTGTGACCTCCAAAAAGGTCTTTAAATAACCATAGGTTGAGAACCACCGCCTTCTAGGATGAAGGACTCCTAGCTCATCAAGCTCAGACAAGGAGTTTCTCTAATTTAAGTGGCCACTGAGCTCCCTGGCTGTGGCCTGGCCTGCCTTGATGGAATTCTTTTCTAGCCCTGAGCTTTCAGTCTCACCACTGCAGGTTGCACCCTCCCCCAAGTCCCTGCTGTGGTGCAGATGCAGATTAATGAGAGGAAACCAAGAGCCTCAGCTCCCTACTTTGGTAGAACCATGAACACATTTGTAATTGTATTGGTGAAACCTTTCCTAGGGCTGGGATCTTTACTCTCCTGTGAGTGATACCAAACCCTTTTCTCTAGGCCTGTGGTCCACGTTGCATCACAAGCTGTCAGAGTGACATAATCCTGCAGAGGAGGAAGCTGACCTTGGGGGCAGACTTGGGTTTCTATTCCTTTTTGGGGAGGTGGGGTGGGGGGAGGAGGAGCACTTATAACTCAAGATTGCTGGGATTACAAGTTGTGAGCACCCAGGTCTGGCTGAATCTCTGGGCTTCTGCCTACTCAGCACTTCCTCATATGGTCCTGGCAGGAGGGAACTCCTTCCACATGGCCAAGTTCAATTTTCTTAAAGAATGTGTCTCCTCCAAGGCCAGAGTAGCATCTCTCTTACACTGGGTGGAAGCCCAGCTTTCCCTGTTTGGAGTACATTTCCATTTTCTCTTGGCTGTGAGTCATTTCCCCCTTGTCCCCAGGAGGCCATGTGATGGCCTGGGGATTCCCTCAAGGGTGGGCCCATCCTGTACTCAGATTGCCCAGTGGTGAGGCTGAGAGCATCTTTCCTTCCTGTCATGAACAGTTCCTTCCTGTTGGCTGGTCACACACTTCATCCTGTCTTCTGCTTCAATGGTTAAAAATGATGAATGAAACAAATTATGTTTTATCGTACCTTACGTAAATATTTGGGAAAATATTACTTATTTAAGGATTCTTTAAAAGCATTATCTATTAGGTGTCCTTTTGAATACATTGACTGTTCCATTTCTTTTCCTCAATGTTATTGTTCTACGTTGTAAAGAACATCTTTGTCTGGACTAATAATTAGACCCTGAAAACCTCAGTGCTGAAAGATACTTTCTTTTTAATTAAGGAACTCACTGGAAACATTTATTTATTTGTTTATTTTGGTGTGATGTTACTTTAAGTGAATTAGTATTGGACCTAAGGAGATGGGGTAGTCATGTGACTCATTGCTTTTGTCTCAAGTTTAAGCCTGCAGATGTTGATAGTGATTATATGTGTAGCCCACCAGCTCTTGAGTGTCATATTTAACAAGAAATGACTGACAATATAGGAGTGGGTTTATGTTTATCATCATCCTGATTTTCAACTTTTTATTTAAAATGTTGATTACATTGAGGAAGAGAGAGTGAGCATGTATATGCATGTGTATCTGTGTGTGTCTATGCATGTGTGAATGTGTGTCCATGTGTGTCTATGCATGTTCATGTGTGTATGTGTATGTGTGCATGAATATGTCTGTGCTTGTGTGGTATGAGTGTCTGTCTGTGTGTATGTATGTGTGTGGGGGCATGTGTGTCTCTGTGTGCATGTGTGTCTCTGTGGGTGAGCATATGTGTGTGTGTGTATATATATATATATATATATACTCATAGTGTATACAGGATGTCAGAGGGCAACTTGGAGTCACTTCTCTTTCTACCTTGAGTGCAAAGACTGGAACCTAGGCCGCTGGGCTTAGTGGCAAGCTCCTTTATCTGCTGAGCCATCTTGAGAGCCTGTCATCCTCTTTAGCTCTTACAACTGCCTTTTCCCTTTAACCCGTATCTTGAAATTCACTTCCCTCCGATCTGATGTTTTGATATTATGATCTATTGGTAGGTTACTCTATGCTGTCTTTTTCCTCCCTTATCCTTTCCTGATGCTTCTTAAAATGGCAACTTGCTTGTCAGTGCTTTGGAGCAAATCCATTCAGTGTGGACCAGTCTTCCCCCCACCCACCCCCACTCAGCTACCTCTGTAGCCCTGCAACTAGGCATTTGTCCCGCTGCTCTTCCAGTAGCTGGGCTGTTCTGGGAAGAGGCAAGTGCCATATTTGAAACTGTACCTGGAGCTGGGCTAGATGTTTCTGCGTACACCAGGAGGTATCATTCCTCCTGGGTGTGCTGGTTAATATTGGCTGTCAATCACTTGACAGAACTCAGAAGGAAGCCTCTGGCGGCATACCTGTGAGGGGTTGCCTAGATTAGGTTAGCTTCTGGGCATGCCTATAAGGGAGGGATTGGCTTGATGAAGTTAAAATGAGAAGAAGACCCACACTAAATGTGGGCTAGGGTCCTGGCCTGAATAGAAATGAAGACTCAAGCTAAGCATAGATAACCACCTCTCTCTGCTTCCTGACTACAGATACAATGATTCTGGTGCCAGGAATTCCCCACCATCATGGGTGATAAGCCTGGAAGCAACCATGAGCCAAAAGAAACCCTTCCTTGCTTAAATTCCTTTGGCCGGGTCATTTGTCACAATGATGTGATGCGAGTACAAATTGCCTTGGCTCCATGAGATACTGGCTGAGATGCTGTACTGCTCGGGTCTGATGCGGGGAGAGAATGTTCTAAGCTCAGGGTCTGCACAGGCATCCTGGGTTCCACCGTCGACTTCTCTGTCAAGGGCCCATGTTCAGCAAGACACACACACATCCCAGCACCTGCCATGGGGTGACCGGGAGGGACTGGGGCGGAGGTACAAAGGTGAAAGGCACAGGTTTGGAGTCAGTTTTGCCCACTGAGTTCTGAGTCCTGTGCTTCTGGCCAAGCCAGCATTGCTATGCCTTTCAAACTCCCCACAGGGAGTGGCACAGAGGGGTAGCCTACTTCCTCTACTTTGTCACCAGTGGTGACCTTTGAGGCCCCGTTTGTGTGCAATTTGAAGGCTGGTTACCCAATGGTGCCACCAAGTTGTTCCTTCATACCAGGCTTGTTTTTTAATGCAACCCACTTTGCTAACTTGATAGTAACTCCGCTTTCTTTCTTTTTTAAACCACAACTGGCTAATGGCTGACCTAGAAATAATTCCAAAGCAAGCAGTGGCTCAAAGGGATGGGAACTTCCCAAGCTTTGAGTGTTGGGACACTCGTTGTATTAGCTAAGTGCCTGACAAATGTAACTTAAGGGAGGAAAGGTCTATGATGGCTCTCAGGTCAACGTTGAGGTGTGTCCTGGTGAAAGCGCAGCAGCAGGAGGAGCTGGAGGCAGCTTGCTACATTGTGTCGGCAGTTAGGAATAAGAGGGCTGAACACCAGTGTTCAGCCCACTTTCTTTTTGCTATTTAGTAGAGGAGCCCAGCCTTTGCCCATTTGCTACTTAGTAGAGGAGTCTGGTGCTGTCCACATTAAGACTGGGTCTTTCCACCCCAGTGAACCTAACCCAGAGGTATGCCCAGAGGTTTGTCGTCAAGGCCTTTCTACATCCTGTCAAGCTGACCGTCATTAATGGCCATTGTGCACGTGTAGACTGTGGACACAGTTCCTGCCTCTGTCTCCTCCAAGTGTGGTTCCTCCACACTTGGCACCAGGGCATTTAAGTTCCGTGGCGCTCCAGATGACAGGCAGCTGCAGATCCGTCTTGATTGACACTTTGTTTTCCCTTTTCAGATTTAATTAGCATTTCAGAGGGTTAAACTTAATCATGAGATAATGAGATGATGAGAAAGAGCCCTGCTTGGATAATTGTCTTCAGCTGAAGGACAGATGTCAGACTTCACTTGGGGTGGGGAGGGACTTAAGTAGGAACTGAATTATTTATTTACCTTCAGAGGAGGAGCTGGTTATACAGTAAGCAGTATGAATATTAACTGGAATATTATTAAACCCAACAAAACAACAAGTCACTGAGCCTGTAGAGAAGCATTTTGGAAGCTCACCGATGAAGAGTAAGGTGTTTTGAAAGTTCACTGATGAATTCTTATCCAGACCAACTCCACGAGCATCTCTCCAAATCTCAGACATGTTTGATGTATATGCGGCAGCACTTAAACAGAAAGATAAGCCAAAGAGATGAATGGATACACAATCTCCTAAGTATTTAATAGCCTGAAGGTTTAATGTATTTCATTCGTCTGAATGTAAGTTGGGATTTGCAGATGAGTTTCTGACTGTGTGTTTAGACTGGAGAAGGTCAAGTCCACTCAAGAGGCCGCTATTGTAACAGTCTAGAGTCAGCATTAATCCTAAGTGTCTCTGGCTGGAGGTCACAACCACTTTTATAATCACTGTGACTATTTGTTTATGGTAATGTTATGCAGGCACTTGTGTTACAGCAGGAGTCCTTGATAAATGTTTTCCTTGTGAATGGAAGGTCTCAAGAGGGTCAGGGTGAAACAGCAGCTCTGCAGAGGGTGGGAAAGTGGGTGCTGCAGTGGTCAGTAGTTAACCTCTACTACAGGGCTTCAAACTAGTGTAGACCTCAAGGGCTTTAGCCAATGAGAACTCACCCTACCAAATCCCACCAACTCTGATACATTGATTATTCATTCAATAGACATGCTGAGCGTATATTACATGCAAAGCGCTATACTAATCATGGGCTTTGATACATTGAATAAAGCACCGAAGAATGTCCTGAAAACTCATTATCTAATAGTCTAAAATACGAGTTGGGGTCAAGGCAGGCAACACCATGAATAGGTGAGGGAGAATGTGTACTAGTTACCAACTGCTGCATAAAAAATGACCCCTGCACCTGAGTGGCTGAGAGCAAGCATTCATTCTGCCCTTGGATTCTATGAGCCTGGAATCAGAGCAGGGCCCAAGGGACATAGCTGGAGTTTGCTCCAGGATGCCTGGTTTTCACTGGAGGAGACTATAGCTGGGGAGCAGGACTCAAGGGATCTCTTTGTTCATGTCTGGCAGTTGATGTTGCCTGCCTGTTGGGCCCTCATCTGGGTTCTTAAAAGAGCGATTTCTCTACGAAGTATCATCAAGTTGGTGGACTTCTTAATCTGGTCATCTGAGGCTCTGAAAGTGGGTGTCTGAACTCAGAGGGCAGAAGACTGCTACCTTTTATAGCCAATCCTTAAAGTAGAACATGGAGGAGGAGGGTTAGGGCATAGATCAAGTGCTTGCTGTCCAAGCAGAGGATCCAAGTCCTGACTCCCAAGTAACCACGTTAAGTGCAGGCACAGGAGCATGAATCTATAAAACCAGAATGCTGGAATGAAGCAGAGGTACCTCCCAGGGGCTCACTGATCACCCAGTCTAGGTTCATCGAGAGACACTGTCCAAATATAAGGTAGAGGTGATAGATGAGGATCCCAGATGCCTGCCTCTGGCTTCTACATATATTACAGGTAAATCAACACCCCCCCCCCCCGACACATACTCTACACACATACACACCCACAGCTGTGTATCGCTTTCAACACTTCCTCCTGGTTACAGCCAAATTAGTTGTCCTCCCTGGTCAAGTTTCTCTCTTGTTGGGGGAATGGATATATTCTAGAAGAACACAGGGGATCTATAATACGGCTACCACCAGTTTTTGGAAAGTATAATCTATTGAGGATTGTAGGCATAAATTTCTCCAACTTATCTTAGTAAGCACTCAACCTTTCCTCTAGCCTACCACCCAGCAGAGGTAGTGGAAGAAAAAAGTTATTAGGATATGGGGAAAGTGGACCTGTTCAGCAAGAGTTCTTTGGGGGTGAGCTCAATCTTCTTCTTCTCCTCCTCCTCCTCCTCCTTCTCCTTCTCCTCCTCTTCCTCCTTCTCCTTCTCCTTCTCCTTCTCCTCCTCCTCCTCCTCCTCCTTCTCCTTTTCCTTCTCCTTCTTCTTCTTCCTCTTCCTCTTCCTCTTCTTCATTGTTGTTGTTGTTTTTTGTTTTGATTTTTTTGAGACAGGGTTTCTCTGTGTAGCCCTGGCTGTCCTGGAACTCACTCTGTAGACCAGGCTGCCCTCAACTCAGAAATCCACCTGCCTCTGCCTCCCAAATGCTGGGATTAAAGGCGTGCGCCACCACCGCCCAGCTGAGCTCAATCTTCTTTGTCAGCAGTTTAGTCCCATAGCAAACATCAAACATCAAACATCAAATACGAATCCTCAGCCACAGTCCTCTTGGCAGGCAGACACTAGACACGAACCAGCAGTTGTAGTTGAATCCTGAAGAACCCACAAGGTTTGCCAACCAGCCTGAGGTAAGGCTGCAGAGGCAGCAAGAAGCTGCAGGAACCTCACGAGCAGCTCCCCTGTGAGCTTCTTTCTGGTGTCACCACTAGTGCCGCTTTACAATGCTATGTAAAGCGAATCAATACCTGTGTGTCGTTGGTGAGGAAAAACGAGGCCGAGTAAACCAAACCAATGCTCCCATTCCCACTGTCTGTAGGGTCATATTTATACTCCTTCAGCACACATCCTTTCATGTGTATGCTCTAGCAAAACATCCTTCTACTTGTGTCTGCTTCAGGAAAACATCCTTTCATGTGTCTGCTTTAGCAAGACTTCCTTTCACCTGTGTGCCCCAGCAAAACATCATTTGACATAACTGAGTTTCCAAAGAAACTAGAAGTTTCCACTTCAGAGGATGATTACTTAAAAAATATCTTTGATTATTTTTCTTGTAACAAATAGATCCTAACTCCCCTATTGGATGTAGAAAGGACTTAGTGTCTTCTATTAAGTGGTGTGAATGATGGTGAATTCCAAAGGAGAGCCATTAAAGCATAGCTTCTGTCTCTTCTCTCTCTCTCTCTCTCTCTCTCTCTCTCTCTCCCTTCCTCCCTCTCTTGTTTATTTTATGTGTATGATTGGCTGTGTGTATGTATTGTGCTTATTGTCCACAGAGGGCCAGAGAGGAAATTAGATCCCCTTGAACTGGCATTACAGTCATTGTGAGCCACCATGTGGGTACTGGACCTGAGCCTGGCTCCTCTGGAAGAGCAACTAGTGCTCTTAACCACTGAGCCATCTTTCCAGCCCCCTTCTCTTTCATACTTGAAGAAGCTCACTACTAAGACCTTCACATCCAGGCACCCTTCAGAGAGGCCTCGAGAGCAAGTAAGTATTAAGATCTGCAGCTATTTTTCTGGCCAATGCCTGTTGACCCCCGTCAACCCCAGCGGACATCTTTGACCACATCCTCCCAGGATACCCCATGACAGATCCCCTTATCCCTGTGCTGAGCCATGCCATGTCTGAATTCTTCGGCCACTATCAGAGATAACTGGCATTCACTGCTGCTCTGAGGCATTATGCTCAGCAGTAGGCAGCTGATGTGTCCAGCCTAGCATGACAGTATGGAAGAGTGTGTCCATTCAAGGTGTGCACATAAGAGCATCAGGACATGAGAACATCAGAAACAGGAAAAGAATGAGGGGGGAATAGTGGCCAAAGCCTAGGCCATTGACCACTCAATGGGGCTTCCTCCTGGTCAGACTGGAGAGTGACTAGCATTGTGGCCTTTGGCACACAATGATCCTCTACCCTGCGTCTGCCCATAAGTCATCCTGAGCATCACCCTGGAACATCTTTTGAAAAATGCAGAGTCAGCTGGGGAGATAGCTAAGTTAATCAGCTGCTTGGACCTACGTTTGATCCTTAGGACCCACAAGTAGATGCTGTGTGTCGCCACGTGCTTGAAATGCATCACTGGGGAAGTAGAGAAGGTGGGTCCCCAGGGCTTGCTGGGCAGCTTGCATAACTTTCTCAGCAAGCCAAGGTTCCTGTGAGAGACCCTGTCTCAAATAGCAAGGGGGATAGTGGCCTGAGGTGTGACACCTGAACATGACCTCGGACCTCCATGTGAATGTGCACATACACACACATCTCTTATACATACACATAACCACAAAATGCAGAGTCCCGTGCCATTGCCCCCGACCCAAGGCTCTCCACACTAGCATGGTGCATGCCTCCCTCTGAGGTCAGAGTTCCAGGTACCTTCCAGGAAGCCCCTGCTAATAGGGGACTTGAGATGGCAGCAGCCTTGAAGCCAGAAGGGACTAATAAAAGAGGCAGAAAACCCAACATTTCTCCTGGTTTTTACAAATGAGTTTCTTTCCTCTGCATTCTATTTTTAACCTGAAGTGCTCTTTGAATAAAAATGAGACTTTAAAAAAAAAAAAAGTCAGTTGGCCCCTGTAATTTCCTTTCCTTCAGATACTTTAACATCTCCCTGGGGACGATAACGTTCATTAATCCAGTCCCAGGGAAAATTGTCATTTGTCATTAATGACTTCTTAACCTTCGCCTTATCTGATTAGGTGCAGAATTAAGTCTGTTGGGCAAGCCTCAGTCCCACCCTGCCACCCAGTGTATTTTTTCCAGAAAGGACCTGAACCATTAATACTGCAGGGGAGCCAGAGCAGAACTATGGGGTGAGATCGCCTCACCACACTGCTCAGTCATGATGACTTCTTGAGCTGCCACCGGCTGGGTGGCCAGAAGCTTGGAGCTTCCTGTGGCAGCTGATAAGAGAAATCTCTCAGCTCTGTCTGGGCTCATCCCTACTGGCAGTGTAGTCATCAGCATCCTGGGCACAAATGTGTTGTTTTGGTGCCTTTCGTAACCCGTGAGATGGCAGGGACCAGCTGTTCTGTGCCTGTGAGCCTGGCCAATCAGAATGTGTAGGATCTGTGGGTGTGGCACTGTAGTAGAGCACTTGCCTAGTATGCACAAAGTATGGGCTCAATCCTTTGCACAAAACAAAAGACACACACACACACACACACACACACACACACAAACCCCAGAAAAAATGACCTTCTGCAAAGCTAGAGCCACCTGCTGGCCACGTGCCAAATGGACTAGATTGCTTCAGGAACGCCTAGATTGGCTCTAAACATGGCGTCTGTATTTACTTGGCTATTACCTGGAACAAGGGAAGGGCCCATACCTGTGGTCTACAACATCCATATGCTTGGTTTCTCCTGGGTCCAGGCCAGATCTGTTAGACACTGGGCCAAACTTCTCACCGATAATTAGGGTCTTAACACAGATAATCTGGAGATAAAATGGCATGTTGTTTAAGATTAAAAACTCTTGAGTCTAGACAGCCTACTCCATTATTTTTTTGGCTTGTAAATCCCTTTCTGTAGCATTGTTTGTCACATAGAGCTTAATTTAAAATATTAATAGAGCTCATTGAATGCATTCAGTGCAAGTGATGAAATATCTCAGCATCAGCGCTCTCTGAGATTCTCTTAGGCTTCCCATTAGAGAAGCACGTGGCTCTGCTTGCCTGCCTGTGTCCCTCCTGAAGGACTGAAGCGGACTTTCTTCCCATTACCTTCGGCCCTTCCTTCTCTCCATCCATCCTTATTAGACCCCTTCATCCTCATGCCAAGTTAGCCTTTCTAGAAGTATACTTCATCTTTCTCTGTCCCTCTTTCTCCATCCTCCTGTGGCTCTTGTCATGTTGAAGGGAGACTTTTTAAAGCACAAGCTAGCATTGCTCCAGGAGTCCAGAGAATAGAGAGTCTTTATATAGAGTTAGTCCTCTGGTGGTATAGGGTAAGGAAAGCGAGGGGGGTAGGGATGTGACTCGGACAATTTCTCTAGCTGGGATGTTGGATGTGGTCCTCATTCTCTGCTTCTCATCCTGCTGCAACCAGTGTGAGCTGCCGGTATCAGCCAGGCTTTTAAAAGGATCACTGTGTGTTTATTAGTGTGCATATGAGCACATTACCACAAATAGACCCCTTTGTAGCAGCACCTATGTTATTTTGATTAGATCACTGGGTACTATAGCTCGGCCAAGTAGACTGCTCTGCTGCCATGATGGTACCAGCCGTGGCGAGGTGCCTGCTTATGGTTTTTACCCTGATTGTTGGGCACATTGGCCCGTGCTTTAGCCAGAGAAAGAACTTTGTTCATACCCAGGAGGGGAGGGTGTGACTCGGAGGGATGCTGGCGAGGAAAGGGCAGGTGCTTGCTGCTGGCATGCTCAAGGTGCTGTGCAACAGCTCTTCTATGTCTCTGGAAGCTAGATACAATGTTGCAATGTGTCATTTGCATAGGAAAGACCAAGAGGCCAGTCATTTCTCTGTAATTAGCCAACTGGAATCCTTTGAAAAACCTGGGTTGTTAGGCATGCCTGCTTCACACAGAGGTTTTCTAACAGGCCAGTGACAGATGCTTGGAATTAAGAGATACTATTCCTCCCCATGCACACTGCTGCATGGATTTCTTTCGGGTGTCAGAGGAGGAGTCTGTATTTGCAGCAATTCTGATATATGTTACTTTATGGGTTTTCTAGAGAGAATTTAGATATGGGACCCTAGGTAATAGAAGGGAGTTATATCTCCCATGATGCTCAGGTATTCATTCGAAAAAGAACTGAGGTCAGTTCCTGGCTGGACATTTAACACACTTGGCTAAAGAAAAGGTGTGTGTGTGGAGGGTGGGGAGGCCACAAAACAGAAGGTATCTTAGGCACTCTCCTATGACAGATGGGGAAACTGAGGCAGCAAGAAGTTAAGTAACTTGTTAGAGGTATCATAAATAGTAGATCGTGGGGTCAGTATACAAGTAAAGAGTAATTGTGTAGCTATTCTCATCCTTGTGATCGTCAGTAGCCATAAATCAGGTTTACTGTGGTAGCATGATTGACATTTGATGCTGGGTAACTTCAGTAGGAGCATTGTAGGATGCTCAGCTGTATCCCTGACCTCCACCTGATGGTGTAAGCAACACCTCCCCCAAGTGTGACAGCCTAAAATAACTCCAGACATTGTCAGAATGTCCCCAGGGAGGGAATACCATGAGGCAAAGGACAAGATGGCTATTAGCTGAGAGCTGTTATCCAGACAGAAGCCATTTGCAGATTACAACAAGAAGCCACATGGTTTAGAGTGTTTTCTTATCTTTAGGAAACAATATATATGTAGTTTTTCTTACCCAACTTTCAAACTGAAAACAAGAAACACAAAACTCTTTTGGTAGAAAAGTCCATTTCAGTTCCTTTATTTTTAAATAGAAGAGGTAAGAAAAATATTTTAAAATACAAGGCAAAACAACCATGCTATGTTTTAATTGAGAAATGTCCCCTGCGGGCTCCATCACAGGGGATTGTTTGCCTGGTGATGGCTGTCTTACTTAATCAAGAAGTTACCCCTTGGTAGATTCATACATACTATGGCTTTATTTGGAGTTGGTGCCTTGAGAAAGCAGGTCAATAGGGGAAATATTTTGTCTCCTACCCTTGTCTTTCCGTCTCCTCTGCTTCCTGGCTCTGCTGAGGGGAACAGCCTCTTCTGTCTCCTTTATGGACTCTTCCTCTAAGCTAGTGGTTCTCAGCCTTCCTAACACTGCGACCCTTTAATACAATTCCTCATGCTGTGGTGACCCCAACCATAAAATTATTTCTTTGCTACTTCATAACTGTAATGTTTCTGCTGTTGAGAATTGTAATGTAAATGCCTAATATGCTACTCCTGAAGGGGCTGCAACCCACAGGTTGAGAACCACTCCTCTGGGCTCTTCCTTAGGGATGCTTACAGCCCACATCTCCTGGAGATGATCTTCCTTCCCTGTGATTGCTGCCTCCTACCCTATAATCACATCTCTTCCTGAGACTCTGGGTTCTAAGAATATGGGGATACTATCCATCCAGGGCAGTCCAGGTACCTCATGAGGCTCCCAGAGCAACGACTCCCTGGGAACCCTTGCGAGTGTTGACTCCCTAAGACATGAGGGAGCTGTGGGTTCTCCAGACTGGCTTCTTGTGCTTCTGGGGGCTCATACGGTGAACTGAACACGACCTCTGATTAATCCTAGCTTTCACCCCATGTTGCTTCTGACCTCTTTAGAACCTTGGGTTGCCCATTTCCCTTCCATCCCCCAGCCTAAGCCTTTGGCTTAACTGCCCCACCCAAATCCCCATTTTGTCCATGACATCACTTCTCTGTGCTGTTCCCCACTGCTCCCTTCTTGATCTCTTCACTCATTTCTGTGACATTCTTTATGACTCCCCCAGCTCCTAAACTCTACAAGGCTTTCCTTTCCTTTCCTTTCTCTCTCATCTTTATTATAAATTTTAACTGATGGACAGGGTTTTGAGACAGGATCTTTCTTCTTATCCAGGTGGTCCTGGAACTTACCACATAGCCCAGGCTGGCTTCAGACTCACAATCCTCTTGTTTCCACTTCCTATGTTGGGAATACAAGCACCACACCCTGCTTTGCATTATTATTCCCAATTTTGCTGACCTGACTGACACTCAGCCTCCCTTGTCTTACTGGGTCTCCACTGCCATCTTTTTCTAGCTGGCTAGAATTCTCTTAAAAATAGGCTTTGCAAACTTGTCAAGGGAGGTGTCAGAGTCGCCTTTCAGTTTTGTGACTGTGGTATCAAGGCCTATTAAGTCACATTAGTTCTCAAATTTTAAGTTCTTGAATGCCAAGTGCTAGCAGCTGTCAGGCGTACAGCTTTATGAAGAGAAGCTACCAGGTGACCATGCAAAAGAGTGAGGTGAGTACCAGCTACATCCTGGGAAGAGGGAAGCCTTTATGGCAGACTATTGCTTGGCTCCTCAAGGCTGGAGGGTCGATCTGCCATCCAAAGGCCAGTCTGGGTAGCATATAGTGCTTGTGGGCCCTCCTTCCTGTCTGATGTAGAGAAGATCTCTTATAAGCAACACCTGTCAATAAAAAAGCCAATGAATGTCCAATGAGCTGAGGCAGGAAATAGGAGGTGAGATGCTAACAGGAAGAAAGAGGATTCTGGAAAATAGTGAGAGACTAAAAGAGATGATGAGAGAGAGAGAGAGAGAGAGAGAGAGAGAGAGAGAAAGAGAAAGAGAGAGAGAGAGAGATACTGAGGGAGAAGCTGGGAGAGATTCTGAAGGAAAACTGAAGGAGATGTAACGAAATATGTGGAAGACATAGAACAGATTGAATAGGTTAGTTACTAGTCAGAGAATAAGCGAAAGCTATGACCTAGGCATTTAATAATAAATAATTAGTCTCAGCGTCATTCTGGGAGTAAGGGCTGGAGAGAGGAAAAACTGGACTTTCCATTTTTAGTTCTGAGGTTTCTTGGCGTGTGTGGTTTGGGGTTTGAGAGAAGAAGCTTTCCTATGGGTTCATGCTGGGATTTTCTCCTCCTCGGGGCAACTGAGGCAGCCAACACCACTCCCACTACCACCCCCACCCCCTCTCCCATTCTCCCCCCGCCCCCCGCAGCATGTACAGTCTGCATCCTCAGGTTGCTCTCCTCTCACAGGACACTTGCTGAGTTTTGTGTCTGGTTTCACTGCACCCATCACAAACATACCTGGTCAAGGGTCCCACCAAGCGCACTTCAGGAAATCCTTCCAGCTCTTACAGAGGCCCTTCTGCAGTGCAGGATGCCACTTCACAGGGCTGCTGGCTTTCCAGAGGGTTTGAGTGACCTAAATTCAGCACATAGCTCAGCCCCAGCGAATGTTTATTTAGGTGTCGGGAGGCCAGCATGCATTCCTGTTCAGTTGTTCTGCATTCTGGTTCTCTCAGAACACTTGCATCTTCTGCCAATGGGAAGCTATATGTGCCCTGAAGACAGAAGCCACCATCTTACCCTAAAAGCTTCTGATAGGGTTAAACTAAGTCATCTATTAATATTAATGCTATTAATTATAATTATTATATTAGAAACTCTAGTGGAATATAAATAATATACATGATATAATATATAAATGTATTATAAATATAATGATATTAGTTATCACATTAGCATGATATAACATCATATGTCATATGAAAGAAAAAAGCATATTTCTTTTGCTGCTGAAAGAGTCTGAGAAGTCACAGTTTTGTGTAAAAGCCAAGTACTCTGCTGATTAGACCCCAGTCTAGGAAGATAGCCCCAGACATTGCCAGGATGCTCAGGGCAGTCATAGGTCAAGGAGGGAAGATCATAGGGCAGTTGGATGAAGAATCACAACACCAAGTCCAGAATGTGCATTTCATCCTCCCAGAGAGGCCAGCCAGTGTGAGAAAGAGTCCAGAGTGCTGGGGTTTACTGGAAAAAGGTCCTGCCACTAGGAGCCATGGCAAAGGAGAGGCTGCGCCTCTAAAGGATCACATGTATTGATGTAAGGAGATGTGGCATCCACTCATGTCATAAATGTCTAAGTCTGGTGATAGAAAAGTATAAAGTAAATGTCTTCCCTCAAGTAACTGTTTTGCAGAGGAAAAATATATGTGAACATGCAAGGGTATCATGCATGTGTACACACACACATACACACACACACACACACACATATACATATACACACAGAGCAAGGAAGTGGGGGAAAATCGGGTATACCTAGCAACCAGGCTGGCGAAGAGGCCAGCAACAGCTCACAAACGCTCCCCGTGAACCTTATATCAGTATCTTTATATTAGATTTATTTACTGTGTTTATATATGAACATTTTGCCTGTGTGTATTTATCCGTGCCACACATGTGCCTGGTGCCTGTGGAGGTCAGAACAAGACTTCGGATCTCCTAGACCTGGAGTTACAGAAGGTTATGAGCCATCATATGACTGCTGAGAATTAAACACAGGTCACCTGGAAGAGCAGCCAGTGCTTTTGACCCCTGATCCACCTCTGCAGACCCTATTTTTGTATCTGTTTGGACTGCCCACTTTAAATTCTTGACAGCCACTTGGCTACAGCTGCCATCCTGGGACAGCTGTGGACAGTGGCAGCAAATCATTTTACGCAAGGGAGGACAGGCTCAGGAGCCTTACCTACCTTAAGCTAGGCCAGAATCCCATTTCCTGTGTGCAGTACCTTAGAGTACTTTGCCCTTAATCTAACTTGAAAGTAGCTTGAAACATTGGATAATATATATTTCAAATTCTTTCCCAAAGAATCAGAGCTGTCAAGGTAGTAAGTACATTCAGGTAAAATCCAGGGGACTTGGGAACCTGGAGACTTAGAATACTGCACTGGAAATGTGTTCGAGGATATGATCTGACAATGTGGGCATCTGGCTTTCCAGTGCCATCCAGCACAGATGTGGGAGCTGGGACCTGCCAAAGGTCAAATGTGAGATACGGGGTCCACAAAGCAAGACCCTGAGTAGCTATAACCTCATATAAAGTTGTGTGTGTGTGTGTGTGTGTGTGTGTATGCGTGCATAAGCGTGTGTATATGCACCATTGTTTTTTTTTTTCAGTGATCTGAAACTTGCGGGAATCAATTCTTTCCTTCCACTTGTCGAAGCGGGGTCTCCCGTCTTCTGCTATGGTTTGTGCACAGGCTGGTTGGCCTGGGAGCCTTTAGGCAATAGCCCTGTTTCTGCCTCCCCATCTCTCTGGAAGTGCTAGAGTTTCAGATACAAACCACCATGGTTGGCAAAGGTTGACATGCTTGTCCAAGCACTTGTACCTTCTGATCAATCTCATAGAAAGGTTTTGTTTTGTTTTTAACTTTGTTTTAATGAGCCAATGTAGAAATAATAATAATAATAAAAAACAAATTAAGAAAATTCCAGAGTGAGAGCTGCCATCTTCTCTCTGGTGAGTTCCTAAGCCGGGAGCAGCCAGCAGGGAGGCACAGACCCCAAGAGTCGCAGGGGAGCCGCTGGGGAGCCGCTGGGCGGCAGGGACAGGATCCTCTCAGCTTCCAAGTGGCAGAGGTGGATCAGCGACCTTAGCTGCCCCTCCCTTGCACGAGGCAGGTCTGCCTCCAGGGACCTCTTTGACCCGGAGTCTCCAGTGAGAGCCGCCATCTTCTCTCCGTGAGTTCCTAAGCCGGGAGCAGACAACAGGGAGGCACAGGCCCCACGAGTCACAGGGGAGCCGCCGGGTGGCAGGGACAGGAC
>NW_022196911.1:9026338-9043697 GCF_008632895.1 Mastomys coucha | reverse complement strand
GGAAACTGGGAATGGAGAAATTTACATGTAAATAAAGAAAATATCTAAAAAAAAAAAAGAAAGAAAATTCCATGTGTAGGTTTCCTGTCTTCTTACACACATATGAAACCAACCTTAGTGGACTACAAGATGAATCGAAGAAATGTGCAGAGTATGAAAGAAACACAGAGAGGAGAAAACATCAGAAAGCAAATGATGAAAAGATAGGCTTGTCTAATAGGAGAAAATGAGGTGAGTGTTAAGAACTTGCTAGAACTGATAAGTGTATGAATCCAAATGATCAAGAAATTCAGTGACATCTGTGGAGATAAGCAAGTCACATGAAGACATGCTGTAATGAAATTACAAAACAGCAGAGTTACAAAAGACATTAAATGTAGGCAGAAGTCAACAGAGCTTATCAAAGAGTGACCGATGATGTAACCGCCTTTGATGTGTAAGGGAAGATGAGGGTGTGCAGTTAGGACCTGATACATCTAAGCCCATCAGTGCATCGCCCAGCACAGTGGCCCTGACCCTAATCTGGAGAGAGATGTGAATCAGTTGTTAAAGGAACCACTGGAAAAATGTGTTTCTAGAGTGGAGCTCAGTTGGTAAAGTGACTGCCCAGCATGTACAAGGCCCTGGGTTCAATCTCTAGTACCACATACTGTAGACTTAGTGGTTCATACCTATACATGTTTATAGTGCATATTTATACTTAGAGCATACCTCTATACACTTATATACACTATCATTAGAAGTTGAAGGTAATCCTCAGTTATATAGGGAGTTCAGAGCCTGTCAAGGAAGGAAGGAAGGAAGGAAGGAGAGAAGGAAGGAAGAAAGGAAGGAAGGAAGGGAGGGAAGGAGGGAAGGAAGGAAGGAAAAAAGAATAATAAAGATCAGCTAATTTGTCCACGATCATCTGGAAAAGCGGCCCCTTGACTACAGAGTCCATCTGGGCAACAGCGATCCAACCCATGGCTTCTGTGTGTGTGTGTGTATGCGTCTGTGTGTGTGTGTGTGTGTGTGTGTGTGTGTGTGTGTGTGTGTGGCTTCTGATGTGGCACCTGGGGGTGGTCTTCCTGCTCACTCAGTCTACAGCTGACACAGCCTTTATCATTGACACTTTTCTGCAAAAGTCACACAGTTTAACTTAATCTTGATTGTGTTTTTAACATAATTATTTGATTGATGTCTCCAGGACTGTGACAGGTAAGGGGAAAGTATGTGCATTTCGCCTCTCATCTGATTCAATTCTCTCCTACCTCCAGAGCTTTAGGGAGCATCTAAGACACTGGATCCTTTTTCTTGATCCCAATTTAAAGGGGCTGGGGTGGGGGGTGTTGGCCTGGTTGGCATAATGTGGCACTCAGTGTGTCTTCTGTAGCAGTGTTTATATCAAGTTTTCATTGTAGCAAGGTTGAGAAGCAAGAGAAGGTTAGAGAGCTATGAGGTGCTGTGGGAAGGTCCTTCGGGAATATGGAGGGTCTCCATGCTGCAAGGAGCCTGTTCCTATACCTGTTCCTGAGATGACTCAGAGCCCGGGCAATGGATGGGAGAAAGTAGAAGCAAGGAAAGTGGGTTGGTGAAGACACAGAATTGGGCACAGAGTGCAGAGGGAGGGTGTACTGCCCACACTGTAGCCCCTAGCCACCCAGATCCATCGTGTGAGAAGGGCACAGATGGAGGAAAGCTTAGCTTTCTGTGGCCTGTGACAAGCCACTTAGACTGTGAGCCTGTCTCTTCATCTACTAGAGGACTACGAACCCTGACAAGGTGACTGTGCAGCTGAAGAAATAAGTTTCTGTGTGAAGCCTTCTAAGCTTTCTCTGCAGTGTGTGAGTTAGAAGACTTGCTCTGTTCCCATGAGTCCTTGCTCCTTCCTTGTGTCTTCATCTGATCAGTGCCTTTGCCTGGGTCCTCCTGGTTGTCACCCTCCCCTGAGCTGTATGATCCTGCCCTAGTGTCATTGCTGTTCTGACCCTGTATGCTCGAGCTCCTACAACCTTAGATTTAACACTTCAATTCTCCACACCAAAGGCCAGAGGGGATGACCAAGAAAAGTCCACATCGTGACTCCCGGTATTCCCAGGGCTGCCAGGCAGTAAGGGTTTTTAGACAGTTATTCCTAACGTCACTGGAAAGCTTAGATTAAACACAGGTGACATTGTTTTTCTGGGCACCCCAGAACACGTGGGATATAACTTAAGTACAAATTTAATGCTGAGACTTGTTCTGCCTTCACATGAGGCCAGCAGAGGAGGAGGCCTGGACCCTTAGTGTGCAGGTGCTCTAACAGCTCAGGGCAGTCAGTGTACTTCCCAGAACTGTGGGAAAGCCTCCTACATAATCTGAGATGTGGATATCCATCTGGCCAGGCACCAGTGGCCTAGGAAAGCCCTGATGCCCACTTGAAAGCCGTTCACTCCTGAGAGGTTACTTTCTCCATCCTCCCAAGCTGTATCCCTGAGTTGCATCAGGGCTTGTTGCCATGGCTACTGCTGGGCCGGCTTAACAAATAGAAATTCAGGACACCCAGCCACATTTGAATTTCAGGCAAACAATGAATAATGTCTTAGTTATTTGGCTCTAGTGGTACGTGGCTCATAATTTATTACAAATCTGTCTTCCATTTGATGCTACACAGTCATGTTTATGTGAGCAAAAAGTGTGCCGTTTATGGGAAATGAAACTTCAGTTGTATACCTTGTATTTCACCTGTTCACCTCAGCAGGTACAGAATACTACTTTTACCAGCCTAGAAAGCTTCACTGGTAACAGCTGGTGTTAGGAGAGAACCCCAGAGCTATGGAGGAAGGACCTCAGAGCTGTATGATTGGAAGGCCCCAGAATTGTGTTGTATTCAAGCTATTCACCCGCTCAACCCAAAGATGTGGGGCAAGTGGGGAGGACCTCAGAACAACATGAAGGGAGGACCCCAAAGCTATAGGAGGGGAAGACCTCAGAGTGTATGTCTAGAGGACTTCAGCATTATGTGTGTGAGGTCCGCAGAGCTGTGTGAAGAAGGTTGGACTTGAGAAGTATACAGAGACTTCACTGGTCCCAGTCTGGCAGGAGAACATATAATTTATTTAGACCCTTTTCTCCATAGCCAAATTTTTTTATCATACTTATTTGCATGTGTATTTTATTTATTCATGTTTCTTTGTAGATATGTTTGGGTGTGTTCATGACCTGCATGTGTGAAGGTCAAAGGACAACTTGTAGAAGTCAGTTCTTTTCCTTCTACCACGTGAGTCCCAAGGATGGAATTCATGTCAGGCTTGGTGACAAACACCTGCTTAGCTATTTCACTGGTCCTTCCTCCATAATTAGGTTGCTCTATTAAAGGTCCTCTGTTCCAAAAGAGACAGGATTAGATATCCCAGTACCCCAGCCTAAGGAAAGAGCCTCTTGTGAGGAAATGCTTTTCAAAAACTGTTTTAGTATGATTTCAGAGCTATGTAAAGAGGACACACACATTAGTATAATTTCGGAGCTATAGAAAGAGGACACACACTCTCTTCACGTTTCTCTCTTAACCAGCTTGGTAGTCGTGTACATTTTACCAACTTTTTTATCCCTTTCAAAATTCTGATAAAGCTATTTTATGGCCTGTGTACATACCTGTTTCTTAGTGAGTAATGAGTTTGTATTTTGAGAATAAGCCTTGTTCTATTCCAAGGTGAAGAAAGTAGAAAAAAAATAATGAAAACTTCAAGTAGTTATTTCTCATATAGATTTAAAATTTAGCTTAAACATTCCTTAAATGATATTTGGTGGAGTGGGAGAGATGGCTCAGAAATTAAGAGCATTTTCTGTTTTGTTTTGTTCCCCCCGCCAGAGGACCTGGGTTTGATTCCCAGCATGCACATGGTGGCTTACAACCCTCTGTAATTTTTATTCCAGGGGAGTCTGGTGACCTTTCTGGCCTCCACAGACATCAGGCACTTACATGGTACATAAACATACAAACACTTATACACAGACAAAACACTTATACACAACATTTTTTTTTTAATTGAAAGATTAGTAACTTATGTTGAGATAGAGTCTCACTCTATAGCCCAGGCTAAGCTCAAACTCATGGCAACCCTCCTGCCTCAGCCTCCCTAAGTACTGGGATTACAAGTGTGATCCACCTATTCAGCAAACCTGGTAATTTCTGATGTTTTTAGAATATTTTTTAAAGGCTTTAGTACTGAAATCATTTTTAGTTTCATTGTTGTTGATTTGTTTTGTCTGATCTTGGTCTTTATCCCAGACTGCCTTCATACTGGCTATTCACCTGCTCAAGCGCCAGGGTTACAATGGACACTATCATGCCTGGTTCATTAGTTAGTTTAAAAACAAAAAGCTTACCTTGAACTTATTATATCTCCAGGGATAACCTTGAATTCCTTATCCTCTTGTTTCTATTTCCCAGATTCTGGGATTCTAAGTGTGCGCCATGCACAGCTCCTTAGTTGACTTTTAATGTGACCTTGGACCTTGGTGACATCTTTCCCCCGCCCCCTCTCTCTTTTTTTTTGAAAATGATTTAGCTACAGCCAGGTTGTTGGTTTTCAGGGCTAAAGAATTCTGTGTGCTCCCAGGAACAGGCTTTTCTGAGGACACAGAGTGGCTCTAGAGTTTGTATTGTGCCCAGCCAGTGTTGTAAGGAGCCAGAGAAGACAAGTGACAGGATTCAAGTAGCAGCAGGATGAGAACACTGTGACACTGGAGACAGAGAGACTATAGTCATCAAGAGACAGTGAGGAAGGAGAGGGCTGGGCAAGGCTGGAATGATGAGCAACCATGGGCAGTAAGAGCTGTAAGTAGGAGCCACATTCAGTTGTTGATGTCTTCGAAGTGTCTTAATTTGGAGGAGATTTTCTCCACCAATCATAGTTTTTCTTGTCATGGACTTGTGGCCAGGATCATGACTACACTCCACATTCTCTCCTCCCTCTGCTGATGACCCTACAAACCAGAAGTTAGATGAAAGTCCTTAACAGAGCCAAGCACTCTAACAAGACAGTTTGGCCTCCAGGTGAGCAGTGTGCATCTAATAAGGAACCCGACTGGGAAACAGCAATCCTGGGACTAAATCCCATGCCCTTGAGCTTGCTGGTTCCCAGCCCTCCTGTGTCTAGCACAGCATGGCCCCAGCATCTACAGCTTCACCTCTTTTCACATCCAGCTACCTCCATCAGACATAGGTCAAAAGCACTAATTGGGAAACTACTGAAATAAGTAATTCACTTTTAAATCACATGCCTTCCTCAGTCTGTTAACTGACCTGAAGTCAAGCTTCCCATTGGTCAGTTACCCAATAGCTGGCTCGGTTATCAGATACATTGGTGGTATCTATCTCAGTGGGTAGTCAGAGACATAGAAGGGGAGGCTCAAGTAGTCTCTACTGCTTCTGGGACGGGACTCTCTCAGAAGCCAATACATCAGGGTCCCAGAGAGGAGGTGGTGAGCATCAGGATCTGGATGCTCCCATGCTTTTCCTCCCTGTGTCCCCTGAGAGCACAAAGCACCAGGCCTCGCTCTTATGCATACCATTTAAGCCTTTGACCTGCTGACATTGCTTCATTCTGAGAACTAGACAGGCCCTGCCAGACACAGAGGCTATTGCTCAAAGACTCATCCATGGCCAGAACTGTACACATCTACAGACACACACACACAGGCCCAACTCAAGAGAGGACACCCTTGTAATCATTTGTTCCTGCTAATTTTAATAAGAACACAATTACTTAGGTAATTAAGTGTCATTCGTGACACAGTAAGTACATGTAAACTTTTGAAACTTTTAACTGACAATATTTAGGTTAGACATTAAACCTCTCTTTTCTCAAAAGCCTCCAAAATACTAAAGCTCATCTGGAAGATCCTGGTGCAGGACTCAGACATTGCCTCCCAGTGCTAGATGTCTTGGTACTGCCAGCACCAGTCTGAGATCTGTGGTTTTCATCCTGTGGGTCATGACCCCTTTGGGGGCAGGGCACGAACAACCCTTTCACAGGGGTCAAATATCAGAAACCCTACATATCAGATATTTACATTACAGTTCATAACAGTAGAGACATTGTCATTATGAAGTAGCAACAAAATGATTTTATGGTGGGGGGGTCACCATAACACGAGGAACTGTATTAAAGGGTTGTAGTGTTAGGTAGGATGTTTGAGACCCACTGTACTCTGCAAAATCACAAGTCCCTCACACTTGCATTTTGAAGCCCCTGGACAACTCTGGAGGACTGATGTGGGGGCTCTCTCCCCATCTTCTTGCCCCAGGTAACCTGTCACCCCTCTTTCCATTTCTTACCTCCATCTTCTCAGCCAAGCCTGACCCCCCATCTCACAGGATCCCCTCATTTGACTCTCGGGCCTCAGGGATACCAGGTTCTCCTGGCATTGAGTGGCTGTGTTCACTGGGCACTCACAATGATTATATTTTCTAATATTTTTAGTTAATTCAGTAATACGTATTTTTTTTCCCTCATGACTACATTTCTGTGTCACCCAACTGAAAGAGTATTGTCTGACATTCCCAGCCCCATCCTGGGATCTCTGGAGTAGCCACGTTTCCCACTAAGGTAGAGGTCTCTCTCCCCTCTACCAGATGAAGTCCCTGGACCATCAGGTGAAGCGGAGCCAAGATGCTTGGTGACTAACAGGCAGGTTATCCTTGGGAGGAAGCCTGAGGAAGCTGGGGCCTCATCCTGTGGGTGATGGAGTTTCCTACTCTGAAATTTTCCACTCCGACTTCTCTGTAGAATCCTTTTCCACATTCCTGCGCATCCCAGAACTCTATATGTCCTGATGTATCAAGTCTTTGTAATGGGGTTATGCTGTTCCCAAAGGGACAGGAAATGGCTAAGGAGGAAAGATAGAGAAAAATTGTTTTGTTTTAGTGTGTCAGTGTAAATACACACCTCATATCTTATATATATTTATATGTTTATATATATATGATATATGTATAACACATACATATATATATATAAAATTTTGAAGCCAAAAATTAGGGACTGTAGCCCGAGAGCACAGTTTTAGGTTACTCCACACACCATGCTCTATCTAATACAGTAACGGTTTCATGAAAAAATTTTAAAATAGAATATATATATGTGTGTGTGTGTGTGTTCATGTGTGGGGTGGTGTTTTGCCTGCATGTATGAATGTGCTTTATGTGCATGCCTGGTACCTGCAGAGTCCAGAGGAGGGTATCAGATCCCCAAGAACTTGAGTTAATAAATGGTTGTGAGCTGCCATGTGGGTACTGGAACTGAATCTGGGACCTCAGCCAGTGTTCTTAACCACTGAGCCATCTCTCCAGCTGTTTTGTGAAACTTTAATAATAAACAAAGGAAACCACATAGGTCAAGATCCTTTAAAATGCATCAATAGAAGCATCTGGAGTGCAGGAAACAGTGCAAGGGAGAGACCTCTACCATAGGCTGCCCATGCTATCTGTGACATTGTTAACCTTTGAGTTGGTGAAGGCCAGGGGTCTGTCTGTTTTTACATTCCCCAAAGGATTTTAATTGGTAGTCACACACTGAGGAGGGTAGTAAATGGTTATCTAAGGAGTTAAAGACAGGCCAAGATAAATTGGCCCTGTACCTACAACATTCCAACTCTCTACAATCACAGACATTTTGATCAGCCAGTCAACCTTGTAGGATGCTTACCCTAAACACAACTGCCTAGAAATGGATACTGGGCTCAGGTTCTTCCCTGTGGCTTATTTACTCTGCATTCTTTGTGGTCATCAGTAATAGTACCGCAAAGAGAGCCTCAGTATGGCACATAGTAGGCTTTGAGGACGTTAATGGATAACAAGCCTTTGGGTTACATATTTTCATCTTTGTGTGGTAGATAAACTGAGCACAGGTTTGCCCAAGGTCAAGGTGTGGTCCTTCCTGGCTTGTCTTCATGTCTTACCCTGCCTCCTCTTGTCTCCTCTATACAATCATGGCTTTTAGATGTCCAGGATCTCGGAGACTCACACTGAGCTCTGGGGGCCCTGCCTGGGTTCTGTCTCAGCATGCTGCGTCTTCATTATGGGGTTGTGAGCTATTGTGTCCTCTCTCTGTGCCTGTCATCAGTTACAAAATAGCCCTTCTAGGATGTCACATGTGCCTCCCTTCCCTCCTTCCTCTTTTCCCTGTGTCTTCTTTTCCCTACCCATAATTCCTTTAGGCTGAACGGCGCAAGAGCAAACGGAACAAAACCAAATTCGTGGGCAGAGTTTAAAAGTTTAACCTTCAATTATTCCTCAAAGGCAGTAGTTTGAGACTTTTTCCCCCCAGTGAGGTCATTGCCTGAAAACACACCCCTTCCTGGTATCAAGTGCCCAAGGACCAATCCAGGAATTTGAAGAATACATTAGCAGCGGGGGTGGGGGGTGGGGTGGGGGAACCAGGGCCACGGCTGGACACCAGGTGCAGCTGCTCTGAGTAGGGGCAGCTGTTACTCCACTGTTCCTGGGAACAAATGTGGGCAGCATTGGGCAAACTGAAACATGAGAAACGAGCTGGCAGCTTTGAGCATTGCTAAGAGATCCAGAACCTCCCTAGCCTTCCCGCTCGGGGCGCACCTTCCTTATCCTCGGATTTCACAAGTGCTGACCTTTCTCTGCTGGTTTATTCTAAAGTGAGAGAAAGTGGCCCGTGGATAGAAGTAGGGTCCGCAAAACAAGGTCTGTGCTTTCTTTCCCAGCATTCTGGGGGAGCTACTCAGAATGAATACACTGTTACAGGTAACTAACCAGAATAGAGCTATGTCCCAACGCTTTGACCCCCCTCTGAAGCTTGTGCGTGTGGGCCAAAAGGCTCGGGGCTGCCTGGAGGCTCTTGATAAGGATCACAAGGCTGCAGCACCTGTCAGGTGATCCACAGGGGCCTGCTGAGCACAGTGCATTCCTGCCCTGGGGCTGGGCTGCGATGGGTGATTCAGGCCACAGAATCCAGGTCTTTTGGACAGGGAAAGGACATTAACCTGGGAGGGGGAAGGAAGGTGGAGACGGAACCCAGGTTCCTTCATGGACAATGGAAGAGTTCTTTCCTTGTATAGTAACCAAAGTCCTGGGCTAGAGGCACAACTCCGGAAGTCCAAACATCTCAGGTTTAGTCTCGTCTGGGAGAAAGCTACCCGAAGTCATGTTGAAATGGTGGGAAAGGCTTGTCGTCATCATTTCAGCCTATCTGTGGTACTAGCATGAGCTGTGGGGGTTGATTAGGAGGATCTGGGGGAGGAGGAGTTGGTTCTTTGATGGAGTTTAGAAGCATATCAGCCAGTCATTTCTAGAACATATATCAACTCATGCAGCCCACACAGGGACACAGATGTGAGTGAATCTAGACTCTGATTTTATTTCTCCCAAGTTACTTAATCAAGAGCTATAAGACCACCGAGAGGCATCCTCGCTTTCCCTCTAACCCTTCTGCTTTGAAACCCTTTCGACATCTGGGATCTGGGCTAAAATGCTCTGCAACTTTAGCCCTAGAAGCAGCTTTGTCTTGTAGCATGGCCCCAGAAAAGCAGACACAGGACTCCAAGACAGTCACATAAATATGTGTGTGTGTGTCCTTGTGGTTTGTTACAGAGTTGGTGATGCTTCTGGAGTGGTGGTCAGGCACGGAGTGTACCATCTACACCGACCCAAAGGCCTCCCCCCACTACGGGAAGGAAAACGCCATCGTGGTCCTCAATCACAAGTTTGAGATTGACTTTCTCTGTGGCTGGAGCCTAGCTGAGCGCCTAGGGATCCTGGGGGTAAGTGGGATGCGCCTTCACCCTTCACGCTGCACCCCCATCCCTCTGAGTCTGCCACGCAACTTGCTGTTCGCAGTCAGTCTCTCAGAACTTCTAAAATGAACAGGGTTTGTTGTTGTTGCTTTTATTTAGGGGGCAGAGGTTAAGATAGGATCTTGCTATGGAGCTGAGGCTGTTCAAGGATTTGTCTTCCTACCTCAGCTTCCAAGAGAGTTGGGATTCGAGGCATGAGCTACCATGCCCCGCATCAGCAAGGTGGTCTTATTTATTTACATTCTTTAATTTTAATTTTTTTATAGTATAAAATGCTCTCAAAAGCTGTTTGTATTGGCCATTTTTTTTTCTCCTTGCCTTGACAAAATATCGGATAAGAGCAACTTGAGGAGGTAAAGTTGCCTGTTTAAGGGCACAGTCCTCCCTGGTAGGGAAGGTTGTCAGCAAGAACGTAAGGCAGCCGGTCAGTCCCATCCATTTCCTCTGCAATCAAGAAGAAGAGAGATGAATGCTTTTGGTTAGCTTGTATTATTATGTTTTATGCTTTGATTCATTCCAGGGCCCTGGGCCATGGAACTGAATTACCCACAGTAAAGGTGGGCCATTCCAATTCAGTAAACCTAATCTAGGTAATGTTCCACAGGTGTTCCTGGAAGTGTGGCTCAGAGGTAAGTGTAGAGCAGTAGTCCTCAACTTATGGGTCACAACCCCTTTGAGGGCCGAATGACCCTTTTAAAGGGGTCGCTTAAGACCACCGGGAAATACAGATGTTCACATTACCACTCATAGCAGCAAGATTGCAGTTATGAAGTAGCAACAAACAATTTTATGAATGGGGCTCTTCACAACCTGAGGAACTGTTTTAAAGGGTCCCAGCGTTCGGAAGGTCGAGCATGGATGCCGTGGTGTCAGTATCAACCACTGTGATGCTTCTGGTTCTTGCTCAGAGTCAGGATTAACATCTTATGAGCAATGCAGTTAGCTGTTGGTTTAATCCTTATAGAAGCATTGGTGAGTGTATGCATACCTTTTTTGAGGGACCTCAGGGGTAGAGGGGACCTCAATTAGAGAGAGTTTCATAGTCTGCTCATCCATCCAGCTGTAATTGGATTTGGACTGGAGCTTGTGTAGTTTGGCTCCAATTCCTGTCCTTGATTGCTTAGCTCTCAGGCACAATTCACCCGATGTTGAATTCGCTGCAGGCTTAAGAATGCCGAGTCTCGAAGCAGCAAAGTCTCAATAGCAGAATTTGGAATTGTTCCTAAACTATGTTTCCCTCAAATTAGTTTGGCTTCTTGCATGTAGCTTCCCTTGTCTCTATAACCGGGTCTCTTCAGTTGACTTTTGACATCTTCAACGTATTGAGGCATGTCATGCTTGAGCCTGTGCCACATTGATGACTCAAAGTCACCAAAAGCCTTCAGATATTGTCATGGGAACAAATATACTTTGGCCCCAGGATGGAAAAGGTCCCAGAAGTTTTCCTGAGGACTTGGAGGTGAAGTTTGGCATTTGGACTGATGGCCCACAGAGAGGCAGGCTAATCATGGGCATACTTGGGGCCTTGGTAGGGCATGAACACAAGACCTTTATGTTTAGAATACAGAGCTGTGGCCACAAAGTATGGGAAGGGTCTAGAGAATCTGTGGCTCTGCTTCCTCCAACCAGGTTAAGAGCTTTCTGGCAACAGGGGCTCTTTTGTTTTTCCAATCGTTTTCTGAGGGAGTAGGCAGAGAGAGAGAATGTGTGTGCGCGAGTGTGCAAGCACAAGCATGGCTACATTTGCATTTGTGTTCATTACATTTTCAGAACAAAAATGAAAATTCTAGTGCAGAGGTTCCTTCTCTGTCTATGGGGGACACATTCAAAGGCATCCCAAGGATGTCTGACTCTGTGGCTAGTATCAAATCTTATATGTGCTGTGTGGTATTTGTGTGTGTATGTGTGTATTCTGACCTAAAAGTCTACTTTGTCCATAAGGATAGCAAGAGGTGAATATTAACTAAATAGAGCAATTATAGTCATGATCTACAGTATAGAGTATTTAAACTTGGTATCTGGCTCTGGAATGTTCTGTTTAACATCTGCAGACCACATTGCCTCTGGGTGACTGAAGCCATATGTGATGAAGAAAGCTACCATGTCCCTGCCACCTTGGGCTTGGAGGCAGTTGGTGATCTCTTGGAGACAGGTGTCTTTGCTGACTTTTCTGTTCTGAATGTGTTGGCTTTTCCTGTCCCTTTGGTAGGGGGCTCTGAGGCCCCATTAGCTTCCTGCTCCTCCCAGGGAAACAGTATGACCCTGAGCCCCACAGCTCTCATCCTTACATGGTGGTTTGTATAAGAATGGCCCCCATAGGGCTGGAGAGCTGACTCAGTAGTTAAGAGCACTGACTGCTCTTCCAAAGGTCTTGAGTTCAATTCCCAGCAACCACATGGTGGCTCACAATCATCTGTTATGGGACCTGGTACCCTCTTCTGGTGTGTCTGAAGACAGCTACAGTGTACTTCTCATATACACAAGGTAAATAAATAATTCTTTTAAAAAAAAATGATCCCCAAAGGCTAATAGATTTGAATGCTTGGTCACCAAGCAGTGGTATTAGGTGTGGCCTTTTTGGAGGAAGTGTGTCACTGGGGGTGTTTTCAAATGCTCCAGCCAGGCCAAGAGTTTGTCACTCTTTCTGCTGCTTGCTGCTGATCAGGATGTAGAATTGTCAGCTACTTATCCAGCACCAGGTCTGCTTGTGTGCTGTAGTGCTTGAGCCTTGACATTAATGGCCTCAAGCTCTGAATGTAAGCCAGCCCCATTTAAACGTTTTCCTTTGTAAGAGTTGCCATGGTCATGGTGTCTATTTACAGCAATAGAACAGAGACTAAGACACTCACATATCTGCACTTAAGAGTACACACCAGAGCCCCAGTTGCTGTTCAGTTTGCATGGAAGCAACTGGCGAGTCTGATTCTAAAGCTTCCCCTTTTTCCTTGTGATGGGTTATTTCTCTGCTGGTGAAATGAGCCAATTCAAACCAGATTAGATTATATTAAATTCAGGTTTATTGGGAAGCTGCTCTTGGGAAAGCCCACTGGCCCCAAGGATCTAGGTCAGGGAAATCACCATAGAGAGAGAAGAGGGGAGGGAAGGAAAAAAAGAGAGGGGGAACACATGTGCAGGGATAGAAGAGGGAGGAATGGGAAGAGGAGGAGAAGGAGAAGAAGGAAGGAGAGAAGGAAACGAAGGAGAAAAGGAGGAGGAAGAAGAAGAGAAGGAGGGAGAGAAAAGGAGAAGGAGGATGAAGGAGAAGAAGAGGAGGAGGAAGAGGAAAGACCGAAATGTCTGGGGGAAGGGCAGCCCAGCCCCTGAGCTGGAAAGTTCAAGGTTTTGGATCAGAATGTGCCAGGTAGGGACTCGGGGATGCTGGGAGAACCTGAAGGCCAGGTCTGCTTTGATATGTAGAATATGCCCCTCAGTCCCTTCTCCCAGGGTCCAAAGCCAAACCCCTGGGAAAAGGCAGAGTCTGAGCTGGAACCCTGTTCTGGGAATTTGAATCCACAGGCCAGCTGCTAGCAGAACCAGCATCATGGCCAAATGCAGCAAGCCTTAAGAAGAGCAAGAGTCGTGAGGCTGAGTGGGGCTGCAGGATGCTGAAGTTCAGAGAAACTTACACATGGCCCAGAATCCAGGGAGACGCCTGGGACCCCGAGTCCACAGCCAGGGGGAAGGAGACACACGCTCAGGAGAAAGGGATTGATGTGACACCCAGGGAGAAGTGATGTAGAAAGGGGACTCGGGGCCTGAGGGGCAACCTTGGGGTAGAGAGGTGACCCTGGGTCACAGATGGCATCCATGAGACGAGCACCGATCTAGAACTAGAGAGAGGATGGGACCTGGAGCTGAAGAAGAGACTGACCTCCAGGAAGGATCTAGGACTGGAGATCATACAACAAGGGCCAGATCTTCATGGAGCAGAGACACTGTCCACAGTCTAGGGTTTTCCCTTTACCGCCTTGAACTCTGGGAAGGCATTCCACCTCTGAACACTGGGTAAGACCCAGATAAGCCAAAGCAGGACATGGCCCCTCCTGCCAGCCAAGGACATCAGATCTACATTGTGACTTATTAAATGAATATGAGAGTCAGCGATTTTTCATTTTCATTACCTTTAAACTTGAACAACCTAGGTTGGATGTAATGGGTGTGAGCTGGTGGTGGCTGGAGCTTGGAGATGGGGAGACCCCACCAAGAGGTTTGGCAAGCAGGTCTCAGACTTTATCCCAGGGCAGTGTCACACCCTGCAGTGTGTGTGTGTGTGTGTGTGTGTGTGTGTGTGTGTGTGTGTGTGGTCTGTTCTAGTGTCACCAAAAGAACTGAGGAGAGAGATGAATCACTTGCCCATTTTCTCCTAAACACCAGAGAAGCAGCCAGCACCATTGCTGCATGGAGAAGGGAGAGCAGGAGAGGAGGGAGAGGAGAGAAGGAGGAAAAGGAGGAGCAGGAGAGCAGGAGGAGGAGAAGGAGGAGCAGGAGAGCAGGAGGAGGAAGAGGAGCAGGAGGAGGAGAAGGAGGAAGAGGAGCAGGAGGAGGACGAGCAGGAGGAGGACGAGCAGGAGGAGGACGAGCAGGAGGAGGAGGTCTGAGCCATCACAGCTGTGTAGCTGCCTGCAGCCACATATACGAATGGGTCTTCTGGAATGGGAGTCAGGGCCTGAAAAATTAAGGGTACCGAAATGCGGGAAGGGGTTTGAAAAAATGAGACCGAGGCATGGTGTGCTTTCAGTCCGAACTCTCCTTTGTTACAAGCAGGTAGGTAGGTAGAGCAAAATCCCTCCCCCAATTCTGTCAGCAACTCTTGGCCCAATTAGCAGCTTCATCTTCAGTCTCTGGAGGCGGGACTTCCGGCATAACAGGAACTTGGAGAGAGGCGTGGCTATTAGCAGGAGATTGGAGAGAGGCGTGGCTATCTGTGGCAAGGCCGGGTCTGATAGAATCAGCCCTCAGCTATAGGAGGGTCACAAGCTGGATAGGGGTAGAAGTCAAAGGCCATGCATGAGGTTGGTTCTTTCCTACTGGGGCCAATAGTGACCTAAGGATGGCTAGAGAGTGTGTCACCATGGGGCACAGTGGACCAAAAACTTCAGGTCCTCCTTGCTCATCACTTTGCCTCAGTGAAACACAAGCATGCCAAGGTCAACTTGCGGAGTCTCTAGCCAGCGCCAGGCTTAGCACTCCATCAGTGATGTGCCACCCTGCGCTGCTGTCAGCGCTCCTCTGCCACCCAGGCTAAGGCATGCAGGCTAACTCTGAGGCTAGCTGGGAGATTCTGCCTCAGATCCTTAATGGAGCTATGTGTCTTAGTCATCTCTAGCAGCATGTGGTCTCCAAAGTGAGCAGGATAAAGCACAGGCATGCAGACTGTCAGCTCTGCCTCTTTCTTGGGGAGGCGGGCACCAATCAGCTGGGTCTCTAGCAGAGCGCTGCAAGGCTGTCATCCTGTGACTGTTAGAGGGATGGTCTTATCTGAAACATTGGCATGTTTTGGCTAGCCTCCAAGCTTAGTGACAGGCCTATTGTCTACGCCTCAGCCCCTGACACAGGGGTCTGTTGGAGGCTTTCCCTGGACACAGAAACCCCTTCTCTCAGGGTATATGCAATGCCAAAGAGAGTGGGAGCTAGCACCCGAGCAGAAGTCACAGTACTGTGTAATGGAGCCATTTGTGAGATTCCATTTGTGAGAGGTGAATTCGGAGCACAGCCCACACCCAGGGAAACCTCTAGGACCATCTTAGAGGCCACCCATCATACCATGGCATTTTGTTTGAGACCGTCTCTTCTTCCTCTTAGTAAATAGCCCTCAGGTGAGGTAAGGAGGCATAGCCCAAGAACCAGGTTAGAATATGTTGCTTTTCTCTGTGTGAAGAACAGGCCAAAGAAAAGAAAGAATTGTTATTTCTTTTCAAGTTTTAAAAGTTTCTCTTTCAGATAATATATTTTGATCATGTTTTTTCCTCTCTCCCAGCTCCTCCCCCTCCTTCCTACCTACTCAACTTTATGTTGTCTCCCTATCTCTATCTCTCTCTCTCAAAAAAAAAAAATCAAAGCAAATGATTATTATCCTGGGGTATGAGATTGGCATGTTCTTTGATGGTGGGCTTAGTCATGAAGCATCTGCCCTTAACTTCCCAGCTCTAGCTCTCAGGGTTCTGAGATTGGCCCGCAGCTAGGGGAGAAGGGCCCGATGAGCTAGTCTCTGCTGGTGAAGTGAGGCAATTCAAGCCAGATTTGAGTATATGTAAAGGCAGGGTTACTGGATAAGTTCACTGTTCCTAAGGAAGTAGGCCGGAAAAGTCACCATGGGAAAGGGAGACAGAAGGGAGGAGGAGAGAGAGAAAGAGGGAAAAGGAGAGGGAGAGGGAGAGGGAGAGGGAGAGAGAACAAACACCTTTACACAGAGAGGGAGAGAAGGGAGACAGACCAGAATGTCTGCAATATATAGGGAAGGGCTTCTGGGTGAGGAGAAGCCCAGCCCCTTGGGCTGGAAAGTTGAGGATGGGGAGGGGTATGCTAGGTAGGGGACTGAGGAATGCTGGGAGAACTTTTAGGGCAGGTCTGCTTTGGTATGTTAAATATGCACCTCAGCTGTTTGTCTGGGGTCTGAATCCCAACCAGGCCTAACACCTCCTGCTTATCTCTAACCCCCAAGAGCTCTGAGCACACACCTCCCATTGAAAATGGGCCCTACTAATTCCTTTCTTACAACCTCTCAGCCAAGATTAATTGGCACCCTATCGGCAGACTTTGGCAGGCCCTTTTGTGACAGCTGGAGTGGACTGATGAGTCTAGTTAGGCCCTGATGATTCATTTACTGACCGGGCCAGGGTGATGAACTTGGTGTTACACAGATAAGGAACCTAAAGGTGATGAAGAGAATCCCAGGTAGGGAAAAGTCCCAGGCAGCTCACACACAGGAGGAGCCAGCCCTAAAGTGCGGTCCCAAGCTAGGCATGGCAGGGCCATTTTTATGGTACCAACTCCCCTGGCAAACCAGTTAAGTTAGCCTGTACTGGCCAGGAGTGAGTCAAGTAGAGATAAGTGAGGCTGCCTGACAGCAGAATTGGCCCTGCTGCCTTCTGCAAACCACCCTAGCCAGTGACATCTGCTCCCGACTAGCTACCCCCGCCCCAACACACACCCATCTGTCCTCCCCAGGGCCCTGCACACCTGCCCCCAGAATCTTTCAGTTGGCCATATTACCTGACACCTGTCAGAGCAAGGTGTCCCATTATCTCCTCCCTGTAAGGCGTCCCGTGTGTGTGTGTGTGTGTGTGTGTGTGTGTGTGTGTGTGCCCCTGTTTATACTTCCCCCCAACTGCCCCCCCAAAACTTTCTGCTTATCTTCCCAGATACTCTGGCCTTAGGCCTTTCTAGAAGTATCTGTGCCAGCCTTTCTGAATAGTAAGGGAATGGTGGGGTGGGGTGGGGTGAGGGCAGTGGGGGTAGTAAGGGCAAGGACTCCTCTTATCTGTTTTGTTCTGGCTGCACCACAGCACCTCAGAGAAGAGTCAGTGGAAAATACCCTTGCTGGTCTCAGCATACTTCTTGGCCAGGAAAC